>NW_010967707.1:3656416-3688549 GCF_000463585.1 Tarenaya hassleriana | reverse complement strand
CCGAGGGGATCCTGATCTTGAAGCTGGTCCGAGCCTTGCAAGCTTTAGGGCCTCCCGATGAATCAGAAGGGTCGATGACAATCTTCTTGACAAGCTTCTTGCCACGGGAACGTGCAGGCGCTGATCCACACTCATCTTCCTCGCTGGATGAATCCGTGGCCTCTGGGTCCGTGCAGGATATCCTCACCACACGTCTCATTGTTCATGCTCCTAAGAATCGAGAAATTAGGGTTTTAAAAACGAGAGTTTCAATTCCCTAGGGCCAAAAATACACACAGATAGGTGCTTATGAAGAGACACCATGGATGAAAAGGATACTTCAGACAACATGATTCAATTTCCTCGGACCAGAACACAGCTAGATGCTTATGAACAGACACCATGACAAGTTATGAATCACAGAATTTTCAATAATTAACACAATAAAAAGAATAAAAGGAAAATTCAAATGCATCTTCCAATCGGGTAGGAATTCTATATTGTTCAAGAGCAAATTACAGCAAGCAAAACCCATCTACGACCGAACTTGAAGCAAAACAACTTTTATGAAGCTGTTGAATCGGAATCGAAGAGCTATCACTTGTAAATTCGGGAATTTCAGAGAGCTGAAACTTGGAACAGTGAAACTAATCATCATCAACACAAGAATTGGAGATTCAATTACTTAATAGAAACCCTAAGTCAACAATATACACACGAAATTCAAATGAAATTCCAGATTACGGAAATGGAAAAGGGAATCTGGACAGAAACCCAGAAAATTCACAAGCTAGACGTTCAAACCTATGAACGATTCGGATGCCGGTGGAAATTCAATCTCCGTTTCACTCTATAACCGCTGCAGGAGAATCGCAGAACGGGAGAGAATCTCTCCGAGAGATGCTCTTCTGGGTGGGGACAAGGAGAGATAAATTTCAAAACAAGAAGCGAGATTTTCTTGAGGGACACATATAACCGAAAGATCCAATGGGCCGGGTCGGACCCGGTTCAATTGGTTCGAGAGTTATTATACCAAAAAGTCCAGAAATTTTGTAGTACTAGTTATTTGAATTATGTTTTTATTATGCTTTAATTGCGAACCGCCAGGGCGAGAGATGGAGCCACGGAAAGGCTCGTGCTCGTGCTCTTCTAGTTTCAGTCTGATTTTCTGTTTGATTAAGCTGTTCTCATTGTCTTCAGACATGGTGAAATAATTGTTTTTCTTGGTTTATTCGGCGGGTCTCTGTTCTTCTTTTCTGTGTATCCAAAGCTGCGCGCCAAGTGTTTGATGAAATGCCTGAGCCATGCCTTTTTTCCTACAAGGATTGATTAGATCACTTTATTGCTGGCTGATGATGGTTGTGTTCACAGATACGAAGGTATTACTTACTGAAGAGCTGTATGGAGAAAGCTTCCAGCTTTCGAAGCCTGGTTTAGACTCAGCTTCACATGGTATACAATGGGTTTTTGATGCAGTGTTCTATTGGCTTTATCTTCTTATAGCTTGGTTTATGCTCATTGATGATAAAGTTTTGTACTTTTGATCCTACGGACAGGAAATCTTTACTACTGTGTTCATATGTTGTATTAAGGTTCAATGTCTCATGGCTAGAGATTTCTGATATAAGTTCACGGTTATGAATCTGTGTTGCCATATTGTCGTCAATGATTTCAGGGTTTGGAGAGCACATACTTCGTTTTGTGTTCTTGAGATTTGTTTCCTGCAGAAAAGCTAATCGTCTTACTGATACTGACACGAATTGTCCTTTTCCATTTAGGTGCGGATGGTTACGATTTTGGAAATGACGATGGATCTTTATGGGGAAGTTCAGATGAAGAATCAAATAGAGCATCCTTGGACAGGGAATGGGAGAGAAGGCGTGAGCAATTCCATGCGGTTCCAATTTAGCTGGTGTTTTCCTCTGCATATTTGCCTTTTTGATTGTGATCAACCTTTCATCACTTGCATTTTGGCAAATAATAATAATAATAATAATAATAATCCCAGATTGGATACCGTGACGGGATTATTGCTGGGAAAGAAGCTGCTGCACAGGAGGGATTTAACATCGGCTTTAAGCGATCTATTCTTGCTGGCTACAAGTTTGGTCTTGTTAGAGGTATTTCTAGGTGATACACTGTAAACCTGAGATATGTTTTCTTGTAATGGAGTTGTATGAAACATTTTCCCTTTCTGGTTAATCCATTTGTTCCTTTTTACACTATGCAGTGCGCAGGCCTTTCTTCCAGATGATCTGAGAGAAAAGTTGACTGATGAACGAGAAACGAAAGAGAAATTTCAGAAATTGCACGAGTCCGTGCACACCCTTTCAACAGAAGACGCTGCTAAGTTATTTTATGGAGCTTTAACAAAGAAGGAAGCCAAAGAGGAAGTCGGGGAAGTAGGGTCTCACTCTACCATTGCTGGTCCCTTACAAAGTTATGTTGTAGAGTTAAGTTATCTTCTCAACAAATCTGCTAAGCTTGAACTTAGATTGGCCCCAGAGAGACAGCTTGTTCCGTGAGTCTGTTTGGATATCTCAGTTTATTTCTCAAGTATGATGTCAAAACAGAAACTTGTGTTTAGGCGACATGTTTAGAGTAAGTAGTTAAAGTACATTTTAATGCTAATGTAATGTGAATGGTATATAAGGATCTCTGATGAAGTATTCTTGTTTTTTCTTATATGAATTGTTACATATACTGAGTATTTATTGTTCCTAGTTAACATTAACGCTGATTACATTACCAAAACTTGTATCCATGGTACATAGTTTAGGAAGGGGGGGAAGAAGGAGAAAGAACCAAACTTTTTGTTACTTGTTAGACATGAACAACTTGTCCAACATTAAGAAGACTCTCATGAGGAATATAGAACATTGCACTGTTGTCTCTACAAACCTTCCTCAGAAAAGAATACAGATAATTGATAGCAATCTTGTTGAAGATGTTTGAGTTTCTTCGAGCTGTCACTACCGAATTCCCAAGAATATGCACAACTCCGGCTTCTCTACACCGTGCCAAGAACTCAGCCTCGTCGTCAACTACATCTGTTTTGCCCTGAGAGTATGTCGGTGTGTCCACCGGAACTATAGAACTCTCTAATGAAGCAACTGTCGGGACACCTTCACCGACTGAAACATCTTCCAGAATGTCCGAATACTGTTCGATGTCTGAGCCACATGATTGCATAAGGCTTTCTAACCGGACTAACCTGAAGAGACTCTCAAAGAGCTTTTCCTCAAACTCGTCGTCTTTTCTGTGCAGGTCTTTGTAGCCATACCTGTTTTAAACAAGTTATCTATTAAAAGCTTATTTCTTGATTGAACACAGATGCACGACATAAATGCTACATGTTAACTGATGATCTGGTTTGGTCAAATTTTCATGGGTTACCAGCTTATTCTGTTACCTGGCAACGCAACGGAACATGTGGAAATCATTGGGGCCAACTCTGGTAACCAAGAACCGCTCGCCTTCTGGGACGGTATAGACTGGGACGTATCTTACGCAGACAAAGATCACAACCGAGTGGATGGCGGGTAGATTTGTGATTAAATGAGTGAAAATGTGTGGAATACCGCTGGATAGTTCAGTGTAGAGTAGACCAATGCCGGGAACCCGGGTTAGTCCTAAACTAGGACCTAACCCGAGGATCCAACCCATTGAGATCTCACTATGCCTCTCAAACTCGTAACGTTTGAGTGTGCCATAACGCCAAACCCACATGATGACGAAGAGGCCGGCTGCTATGGCCAGTGGAACCCATCCACCTTGGTTGAGCTTAAATAAAACTGCTGAGAAGTAAGTGATTTCTATAGCTAAGGAAACAATGGTGAAGATCAAGACGATGAGCCAATGCCAGTTCCACACAAGCAACATGATCAAGATCATGAGAAATGTTGTCACAAGCATAACTATCACAACCGCAGTTCCTGCAATGGAAAAAGAGAAAGGAAAATGGGGTATTTCCCCTTTAAAGTTTAGTTCTACGCAGGTTCTTTAAAACTCCAAGATCCAAGAAAATATGCTTAAAATGATAGATTTCGACCAACCGACCGGATGCGTTCCCGATTTGAATCTGGTTTTTGAATCCAGCTGTTACGGCAACACAGAGAATCATAAGGATCCAGTTGATGTCAGGGATGTAAATCTGATGAAGGAACTTTTTTGAAGTGTGCACAACTTTGACCCTCGGGAAACATCCGAGGGCAACAGCTTGTTTGATTAGGGAGAACGTGGCGGTTATGGTGGCTTGACTTGCTACACTTGCGGCAGCAGTTGCAAGAACGAGCATTGGCCAGTATATGATATCTACGAAACAATGAAACAGTCTGGAATTTTCACTCGAAACCATAACGAATCTAAAATGCACGTAGAACGATGGAAATATCATGCATGATGTTCATGAAGGCTGAATATTTCAGATTTTTGCCAACTTGCTTAGATTTCAAAATGAACAAGATATTTCCCAAAGTGAAAAATTTCTTATTACTTATTAGTTATGAGTAAATATATCTAACTAAGAACCAATTCCAAAGACAACTAAGAAGCAACCAAGAAGCAGAGTTAAACCTGGAATTGAACTATAAAATAAGTTTGAGATTTGTTCGGGATATTCCATAAGGTAGGCAGCTTGTCCAATGTAGGAAAGGAGGAGAGACGGGAAAACAATAGTCGTAAAGGCAATCTGAATGGCTGAGACAGAGAAGTTGGAGAGATCAGCAAAGAGAGCCTCAGTTCCTGCAATGATCCCATCACTTAAACCTTCAACGAGCTTTATATAGGTTGATCAGAAAATCCATCGAAAGCCAGAAAGATTTACCAGTGATGCTGAGCATAATACCGCCAAGAGATGTGAAATTCTGCGTGCCTCCCCTTTTGAGGTATCGGTACATGTAAATGGGTGAAAAGGCTTTGACAACGCTCTTATCATATCTAACAATGTTGAAGATACCGATGCCGCTTAGGAGAAGGAACCACACGAAAAGAATGGGTGCAAAAATCCAGCCAACTTTGTCTGTCCCGAGATACTGGATGCTGAACAAGGCTACTATTATTACAGATGCAATAACCACAACCGCCTCTACGCACAAAGAGCAGTATAATACCATTCAATAATGTTCTTAGGTACTGAAAAAACAAAATTCTCTTACGGATTGGGTTATTTACCTTCAGGTATCTTGGCGAATTCTGTTTTTAACCCGCCAACAGCTGCCAGTACTGTCAAAGCAGTTCCATTGCTTAACAATTATATTCACATTAGAAGCTGAATTTGGAACTTTGAGCATTCTATTCTTTACTCGGTATTTGTTCAACAGCTGTGGGCTAAATCTTTAGAGGAGGTCTTATCAATGATAAGTAAAGATGATTCACTGAGATATACATATACATATATACTTACATATAAATATACCTGATATAGCTGGAGTAAGAATCCCGTCTCCGATCACCATACAAGACCCAACAAGGACTAGAACAAGAACTAGATGTTTTCTTGTCGAATTTTTCTCTAACCATTTCTTTGTTCTTGCAGCAAATGATCGCCCATCATAACTAGAACGGCTGTAAGTTGTTAGCTTCTCATCAGTTTGGTCATGAACATGTATATCCCCTATACTTGCGTGGCGACATAGTAGAGAATATAGCGCGAAAGTTCCACCTTCAACACCGAAAAAAGAGCTATCAGGCACAATATCACAAGAGCATATGAGTAGGGAAGGGCATCGGGTAGAATTTTCATTGTACCTTGACCTCTATCATTGGCTCTACAGACAATGAATACGTATTTCATCAGCGGTATAAACGTGAGAGAGTATATGATAAATGACAGAGCTCCGATCACGTCTTCCTTGTTCTTGATCCCATCGGTAAATGTGCTTTGGAAAACATACAAAGGAGATGTTCCTAGATCTCCATAAACGACTCCGAGGCTTTGAAAGGCAAGACGGAGCACAAGTGACACGGAAAGGCTCTAAAGCTCAAATAAATCAAGAACAATCTCCATTACCAAAAAAAAAATCAAGAACAATCTTTAACCAAACTGAATCACATTCATTTATCTGTCATTATATCATTGGGAAATTCCTCCAACCTTTTCATCATATATAATCTTGAGCCTCTCAGATTCTGACTTGCTTTCCTTGACTTTCAGCTGGTCAGGCTTCCTGTCCCACTGCCACTCTCTGTATTCTCTAGGAGATTCAAGTGAAGCCATTGCTGTAACTGCAGCAAACTGTGAAAAATAAGGTTAGAGACACATTTTTGTCCCTAAACAAAAAAGAGAGAAAAAAAACTATAACATAGTTTGCTTCCCCTTCATCTCAGGGCAATCACAGTAAAGTACAGTCAAATACCCATGACTATAGATTGCTGATTAAACTATTGAAGAGCGGCTAAATCACAAAAACATCCAAATATGACGCTACAAAACACATTATAAGTTTCACAACCCCATTTCTGAGCTGTTCACATCGGAATTTGGCCTAAACCCTAGCAGAATAGATATCAAAATCAATGTCTGGATATGGTAATTGGGGATCAAAGCATGATGACGACAATCTCAAGTCATTTCTACGAGAAAACCAAATAGGCAGGCGACAGAACCAGAGATTCAATGCTTCAAACAGAAATTAGGAATCGCGCTAGAGAGAAAAAATACATTGATTTACGATCCGAACTGAAAGAATCTAAGAGAATAACAATCACCTATCAATAAAATATCTCTGATGTTCGTCTTCTAGTCGAAACTTCAAAATCTATAATCAAGTTTTCTCCTTTTTTTTCCTGTAAAAGGAGAGCAATCAGGGTCAAAATCCATTTTTTTTCTATTTATAGAAAATGAGTGAAATCTCCCTCAAATATTGAGATACATTTGATCTAACCTCTTTCTTTTTAGAGTAGCATGAGGCCAGTCTCCTCGTTGTCTTAACAAATGGTAGCATGAGGCCAATCTCCTCGCTGTCTTAACAAAACAATGAAACAGGAGAGACGGGAAAATGAGCCTCAAGCCTGGGGAGCGGGAGTTCGAAGAAGCGCGGGGGCTTGAAAACGGTGCCGTTTCAGTTCTCAGAATTGGAACGAATTATCCGCATCAGGGTCGGATTTGTCACTGTAACTGAACACAACCAACCTGGATATTCTATCTCACGTATACCCGAAATCTATATAATGGGGTTTAGTGAGACGAAAAATCCGAGTTCCGGGTTCGGATTTAAAATTTTTCTGACGGATTATCTCGCGGATACCGGTAATATTAAAAAATTCCAAAAATATCATTTATTTTTAATAAATATACAAAAATACAATTTCTACCCTTTATTTTACCAAAAAAAAAAATACAAAAATACCCAATTTCTACCCTAACCCTAATTTTTGATATCACACAACATTGCGCCGTTAACATCTCACATCTCTCTCTCTTCTCTCCGTTTGCCTCCTCCATAGATTTCGCCGCCATCGTCGCCGTCTCACCATCTCTCCGTCGCCTCTGTCCGTCTTTGTCGTATGTGTCTCCCTCCACCTTCGTCTGTCTGTTCATCTCCTTTCCGTCTCGCCGTCTCTGTCTCCCTCCGTCTCCTTCTCGTCTCGCCATCTGTATCTCAAGCCCGTCATTAACCTCGTCTCGGGCGCAGAGACTCCTTTCGTCTCTGTCTCTATCTGTTCGGTGTTTCCCTCTTTCGCCGCCTTCGACTCCCTCCGTCTCTGTTCCACTTTGCCTTGTCTGGCCTCGTCTCCTTTCGTTTGTGTTGTTGATGTTCGAATCCATCTCTCTGTTCGAATCGCCGAATCTCGATCTTAGTCTTGTTGTTGATGCTCGGGTATGATTCTGCACAGATTTTTTTAAGTGAATCACGGGTTCCGGTCTCGCGAGTACCCGATCTCGTATGAAGGTATCCAAATCACGGGTATACGCGTTTTAAGAAAAAAAAATAATTTTTTTTTCAATTTTTATACCAATTTTCGATTGAAAAAATTCGAAATATCTTTTTTATTTTTATTTTTTTTTATTTTATTACGATTAATATATAGCTAATATACAATTAAAATAAGAACTAGTAATGATTAGAGATAAAAATGTAAAAAAAAACGTAATTTTTTAAAAAATTCAATAAATTTTTTATCATTTTGTTTAAATACCGCGTATTTATTAATCCGAAAAATTTTAATAGCTTATATTTTCACTGGTATGTACCGGATGGTATGTACCGGTGATATTATTACGAACTAGGTGGGTAATTAAAGTTTTGAAAGGAGATGATTTTTATTTTGAGTTTTTGATTTTAGTTTTTGAATTTTAATTTTTAATTTTTGGTTTTTAACTTTTGGATTTTATAATATTTGGTAGCTTTTGTTTTTCATTAATTTTTTTTACTAAAATTGTTTTTTTTTTTTTTTAATTCTAAAAACTCCAAAACTGCCAAAACTGCCACGAGGCCTAACTCTCTTACAACCATTTTTGAACCATCAAATTCTCAGAGCTTTTTCCTCTTCTGTATCCGCCCCCGCTTCGTCGCTCTTCCTCAACCTCGGTTTATCATTCTGATACGTGTGTCGAGTCTAGAATTTATAACCCGATTCACAACTCATCGCAAGGATACGGATCATTGCAACACGGGGTCAAACGCAAGGACCGATTGCTAAATCGAAAGCAAACAAGTGGAAGTAATGATGATGGAAGTGTATGGACTCAAAAGAAAGTAAAATAACAAAGCAAATAAAAACGTGTAACTATCAAGCAAAGATGACCATGGGTGTCGGGACCGTATTCGCGTGTATGGGCATATGCTAAGCATGCGAGAATCACGATATCGTACTTATATTCGGGAATCATCAAGCAACAAGAATAGAGAATTCACCTCCCGGTCTACCAACTCACTACCTACAGAGTAACTCGTCAATCTTTCGATCTATTCAAGTTAACCCTAGATGCATGAAGAACGCTATCATCAATCCTAAGTCGATCAAACCATATTCCTATGTGAATAATACGATCTATTCTATCGATGTTTATCCGAAACTAAACTCATATCCGACGAACTAGAAGGATCTATTGGGTTTATCTCTTCCTTCCCCGACGAGAATTGCGAGTGAGCTGTCGAGCATTTTGCTCTTTTGTGTATCTTTGTGTGCGATTTCGTTGTTGGGTTCGGGTTCAAATAGGGTTTTTTTTCTGCGAGTTTTTGTTGGGTTAGGGCTTGCTCCGATTTGCTGAAGTTCAACCGTTTGGCTCTTTCTTGTTTTTGATCTGTTCCGTTTTCTGGTCTGATTTTACTGGATTGAGCTTCGGTTTTTTGGTTGGGTCTTTAGGGTTTCACCGCCGTGGGTCATCTGGTCATGTTCTCTCCCCGGATTTCGCTGTCTCGACCCCTTAACATTGATTCTATTTCTACATGCAATTGTAAATTTCTAAATCATATCTCCGATTGTAAATTGTAAATTTGTGGAGTGTTGATGTTGTTGGATTTTTTACAGGCTCGATTGTTGTTCAAGTCCATGAAATTGGTGAGTTTCTTACTTTCTTTTACTTAAAAGTTTCTGAAGTCTGTCTCTTTCTTTACTTATACGAGATGATGTTAGAATTTGAGTAAGTTCGTGTTTCTTGCAGACATGTTTGAGAAAAGGAGACGGCTTTCAGTGTCCACCATGTCATATGCTGAATCTATATGGTTTCAGTATATTGATTGATTGCCCTTTAGACCTTTCAGCGATCACAATCTTCTCTCCTATTCCGCATGATGCCTGTTCTCATGCTGCTGATGAAGTTTCTGAATGTCCTAATATGTCGTTGGAGGCCGAAAATTCGGCTCAAAAGAGGCAGAGAGCCATCGATAAACAGCCAAGTCATAGCGATTTAGTGTGTGCAGAGCCGTGGTACAAAACCGTTAACGCATTGCATTTGTTGGATGTTTCTTTCATTGACATTGTTCTGATCTCCAGTCCAATGGGAATGCTAGGATTGCCATTCCTCACGCAGAACCCCGGGTTTTCAGCCAAGGTAAATGTTTTCAAGACTTTTAGTTTTGAGCTCGCAATTGATTTTGCTCTGCTTGCTTGTTGTTTTTGGGCATGCTGAAGGGTTTCAATTGTTAACTGATTCAGATATATGTGACTGAAGCAACAGCGAAAATTGGCCAGCTTATGATGGAAGATCTTGTCTTGATGCACATGGAATTCAGACAGTTCTATGGACCTCAGGACTGTAGTTTTCCTTGGTGGATAACGCAGTTAGAGCATGAAGAGGCACCGCCTTTACTTAATAATATAGCTTTCGGAGAGGATGGCAATGACCTGGGTTGTTGGATGCCTTTGTATAGGTAATATTTCTTTGCTTGTTAAATTATTTTTTTCCCTTTTCTCATGCTTCTGTATCTGTTTAATTTTTATCTTCCTCTGATCGCTTCTGCCATCTACGTGCATCCTTTTTCTCCTTAGTTTTGATGACATAAAGGATTGCGTAAAGAAGATTCAAACAGTCAAGTTTGCTGAAGAAGCATGTTACAACGGGACATTGATCATTAAGGCACTTAGTTCCGGTCTAGATATCGGTACCTCCAATTGGTTGATCAATGAACCTAAAGGAAGTATAAGTTATGTATCAGGGTCCATATTTCTTTCACAGCATACAATGGATTTTGACTATCATGGGCTGAAAGGGAGTGATGTGATACTCTATTCGGATTTCTCCTGCCTAGATTCCACCGACGGGAATGATAATTGTTCTGTTGACCCAACCAGTAATGGTGTATCAGCTCTCAGGTATTCTCTTCTAGAACTTTTGTTTAACATTTTCGTAAAAATGGTTTTGGTTTTTGTTTCACGTTTGAGGATGTTGTTTTACTCTCCACTTTTAAGCAGTGATGAGAACAAGGACGATTTAGCTGATTCATTGTCAAACCATGAAGAGAATTTAGAGGAGATGGAGAAACTAGCTTTCATAAGCTCGTGTGCTGCAGATTCTGCTAATGCTGGTGGTTCAACTTTAATAACAATTAGTCGAATTGGGACTGTGTTGCAGCTTCTCGAGCTGATAGCAAATTCTCTTGGATCATTTTCTCAAAAGGTCACTTTTGTCTTTGCTTTCATCTCCTTGTTTCAATTCCTTTCTGATACCGTTTACACTCAGAATACAGTGATGAGAAGTTGTTGAATAATAGAATGTGGTTTTTTTCTTGAGACAGGAGCACACTAATTTATGATCTATCGCTTCAGGTTCCAATCTATGTAATATCTTCTGTGGCGGAAGAGCTGTTGGCTTACATGAACACTGTACCAGAATGGCTGTGCCAACAACGACAGGATAATGTATACTTCTGTCATATACTCATTTAATTGAACTGCGAATCAGATAAAGTGATGAATGGAAAAACTATGTTTTGTGTCTTTCTGATTGATGTGGCAGTTTATTTCAGGAGAACCATTGTTTGGTCATACGAAGTTCATAAAAGACAGGAAGATCCTGTTGTTTCCTGCCATTTACTCGCCCGACTTAATGTAAGTGTTACATAAGATCTTGGTTTTCTTGTCTTGGAGTTAATTTTATATTCGAAGCTCATGTTAGGTGACTGCAAGTCTGATGGTTTTCTAGGTATAGGGTTCAGTGTAGTTATTTTGCTTACCCTTAGTTTTTTTCCATGTCGAGATGTAATGTTTCGATTTCGACTTGTGGGTATTACTGCAGCATTGTTGGACTTTTCATTTGACGCTTAGCTTATGTTGTTGGAACAGAATGAGCTGGCAGGAACCGTGCATTATATTTGCTCCTCATTGGAGTTTGCGGCTTGGTCCTTCTGTACAAATCCTCCGGCGTTGGTGTGGAGATCCAAAAGCATTGCTTGTCCTTGAGGTATTTTCACTTTTCATTTTCCCCTCAGGTCCATCAGATTATCCGACTGGATTTGAAACTGACGATATATATTGAAGGATGGGATAGCTGCTAGTTTAGCGCTCCTGCCTTTCAGACCGATGGCGATGAAAGTTCTCCAATGCTCATTTCTTTCTGGAATAAAGTAAGTTTCCCGTGTATAATTTATGTCCCCACAGCGCGGTTTATCGTTATTGTACTCAGATTCACAGTTAGGACTCTTCAGATGGCAATTGTGTGTTATTGTGTTTCATTTGTAGGCTGCAGAAACTCCCAACACTCCTGAAAATTTTGCAGCCGAAGATAGTTTTGGTAACGGATTCTCTCCTGCTTGTCTTACACGTCACTGCTTCACTCTTCTTTCATCTATCTGACTACAATCTCGTTTTTTGCGTTCGGGGTTTAGCTCTCAGATACCATCAGCCAGAGAATCAGCCTTCCGGAGGCGAAGCCTTACGCAGTCCTGGATTACTCTGAGAACAAGACTTTACATTTGCCAAAAAACACCGACAATGGAGAAGAAGTGGAGATGACCATGGACTTGGCCTCGAACCTGAAATGGAAAAAAACGAAAGGTGAAGAAAACCTCAACATTGCAAGATTGGAAGGGGAGGTAGTTATGGACAACGGGAAACACAGATTACTCGTGGGGTCGGAGCGCGATCCTTCCACGCAGGCTCGGCCCACAAAACACTGGGGTTCGATAGATCCAGAAATGCTACTGGAATCGCTGACGAAAATGGGGATCGATGGATCGATAGAACGCGAAATGGGCGAAAATGGATCAGAAGGTAAGGGCAGAGTGATATCCATTACAAGTCCTGAGAATGCGGTGGTGGAAGTTGCAGAGACGGGAGGAGGAACTGTAGTAACCACAGACGACGAGGACTTGGCGTCAAGAATTTTGATTGCCATTGATGGGGTTTTGGATGGTATTTAGAGGATCGCTTTTAACTCGTGGAAATAAAAATCTTTGGTTTGGTAACTAAATTCGGCTCCATTTTCGTACATTATTTTTTTTTCTCATCAACGAGGATATTTTTTTGTCCACGGATATCTAAATTTGAACTCAAATTTAAATATATAAATATCACATATTAATATCTGAATATGAATACAAACTATTTATGTACATGACTTTTGAATCAGAGTTGATCCCATTATTTTACCCCTAAGGTTCACTACGGGTGTGTTTGTGTAGGGTATGCATTTGTGTTATTATGTTAATATAGAAAAAATTTCATAAACACATGAATTTATTATCAACTCTACATAATTTTTAAAAAATTTCAAATTAAAATAAAATTTTACAAAAAAAACAAATGGATTTAACCAGAACTGGGAAAATAAAATAAAATTTTGTGTGCCCAAGATTTGACGGTTAATCTATTATTTTTCTTTTTCGGTTTAGGAAAACATTACGGGGACCGTATTTGTAGGAGTTGGATCCTTAGAACGCTACGGACGCGTTTTTATCAAAATTGACGATATAAGATCCAAACGCGGCCTTAGATTCTCCCTCCACCCCCAACAATAATCCGACACCAGCAAAAAAAAAAGAAACTATATATTAAAAAAAAAAACATAACCCTAGATTTGTTCCCAAACTCAAAAGGAAAAGGTGTCCTCCTCATCCTCCTCGAATTCGGATGCTTCTCTATTTCGAAGTTGCAGATAAAAACCGAGGAGAGGGTTCCCCAAGTAAATGCTCTTTCCGTCTCTCTCGTCTTTCCCTTTCATGTCTTCTCCAGTCCCCGACTCTCCTCCAGGGTTGTTGGTCTCTGAAACCCTAGATTTCAGTTCCCTTTTTGAAATCTCTCCCTACCCTTTCGTTTCCTCTCCGATTCAGATTACTAGATTTGGATTCTTTTGGTGCTCCGGTCCTCTCCCGTTGCGATATAGCGCGAATCATGAGTGAAAAGAAGGTAATTCGGATATTTATTTCGCAGTTTCGTTGGTTTTTTCCCCTCCGAGGTTTAGGGTTTGGTATTTTGGTCTTGTTTCATTCTACTCTTTGATGCTATATAGGAGATTATTAGTATCTTTGTTATTGTTGCATCGGATTTTAGGACTATGTATTTCTATCGTTGTTCGATAAATATGATGTTTGATCTGTTGTCTTTCAACAAGATTTAAGAACTGAAACGTAGTTTTCGATAGGTTTAGGTTGAAATCATATGTATCTAATAGTTGTATTCACGGTTGATCAAAGTGCAATTCGCCAATTTCGCCTCTGGAAAATATTGTGTTATAGGAGATTTTAATATTATCTCTGTTATTAATTCAACATATTAACTTCGCAATGGAAAGGAGTGCAAACTTTGTTGGTATACAGAAACCATGAAGTTAACTCCCAATTCCCTCATTTGTGTTATTGGTTCGCTGACCCTTTTCCTCGTTATACTGTTCTTCACAGCTGTTTGTGTTTGGATCCTTTACTGAAGATGAAACCAGGTCGTTACTCGGGCAGAAACCCACCAAGGCTGCCCAAAATTGTGGAAAGAAAGATGTTAAGAGTATACAATTTGGGTCCTTGAATCTTGACTCTGGGAAATCTGTGACAAGTACTAATGGTGAATTGAAGAAGGACCTGGTTGATGGCATAAACGTATCCCTCCTTTCCAGCTCTCAGAGGAAAGGTTATACTTCTAGTCCTTCCACTTCTCATAAGGACAAGGATGGAAAAGTGTCTAATGATTACTCTGCGGGAGTACCAAAACATGTGAAAGAAAATGGAACTGTAAAAGTGTCGTCCCAGAGTAACGGTGTGGCACCGAAAACCGATTCGGTTGATTTGGATGAGCTGTCTGTATCAGACAGTGAAAGCGATTCTTCGTATAAAGCTTTGGGGGTGAAATTCAGTGCTCTGGATGGCGAAGTATTGGCAGCGAGTGATTCTTCATCTGGTAACATGGCAAGAAAGAATAATCTTATGGGCCCTGCTGACTTTGTTGCAGCCGTTAAAGACTACATTCCAAGAGGCTTAGTCAATGCCGGAAATTTGTGCTTCCTCAACGCCACTCTTCAGGCTCTGTTGTCATGTTCTCCTTTTGTGCAGCTCCTACAGGAACTTAAAGTTCAACATGTTCCCAAGGTTTTTATTGGTGGTTCTGACATTTGGTTTGGATCTGTCCTTTTCGGCTTTTCCTCTTTTTCTTCTCTTTACTTAACCTGTTCATTCTTTTTTCTGTCTTCTAAGGCTGAGTGTCCAACATTAGCGGCATTTTCCGAGTTCATCGCTGAATTAGAACCACCTAGTAGTTCAAGCTTAAGAAATAATGCTGCTGTGGTTGTGGCTGGTAGACCCTTTACACCTGCCATGTTTGAGGAGGTCCTTAGAAAGTTTACGCCAGATGTGCCCAACAACATGTCTGGCAGGCCGAGGTTTGTAATCTCTTAATTTTTTAACCTATGTACTTCATCTTTGTATTAGTTGTTCTGTATGGTTTTAACTGTTTGTTCACACTTGTTGGCAGGCAGGAAGATGCTCAGGAGTTTTTGAGTTTTATAATGGACCAATTGCACAATGATCTACTGAAGCTCAGGGGACAGTCCTCTAGCAGTACTGGTGCCAGGTCATCAATCGTTTCTTCTACCAACAACGATGACCATGATGAATGGGAAACAGTTGGACCCAAAAACAAATCAGCCGTGACTAGAACTCAAAGCTTTGTGCCTTCTGAGCTCAGTGCCATATTCGGAGGGCAGCTAAGAAGTGTGGTCAAAGCAAAAGGTATGGAGATTCTTTGTGGTGTCTCACATGAGCCTAAAAAGTCAATACTAAGATTAAGACTGGAATTTGCGTTTGTCACTTTGCCAGGCCTTAATATATATCCTTTGTGGAACAGGAAACAAAGATTCTGCTACTGTACAGCCATATCTCTTACTTCACCTTGATATACATCCTGAAGCAGTGTGCACGATAGAAGATGCGTTGCATTTGTTTTCTGCCCAAGAAGATCTCGAGGGGTATCGAGCCTCAGTAACTGGGAAGGTGATCTATCTCTGTTGTCATGCAATGCCCTGATGAAATGTTACTTGCTTACTTTTATCATCTGGCTTATTTTGTTTGGATTTGCTTCAGGCTGGTGTTGTGAGTGCTAGGAAATCGACAAAGATACTTGCGCTCTCAAAGATAATGATATTGCACCTAATGCGGTTTAGCTACGGGAGCCAAGGGAGTACAAAGCTGCACAAGCCAGTTCACTTTCCGCTTGAACTCAACTTAGGTCGCCACCTGCTCGTTTCTCCATCTAACAAGGTACATTAAGAAAGTTAAAATGGTCTAAAGTAAAGGCTCATTCCATGTGCCCCATTTTCTTTCTAGCTGTTTTCCCCCATTAACCTTCTGCATTTATATGAGTTCAGCTCAGTTGGGTCTCACCATGGAATTTTGTTCTGTTTTCTGCTTAGTTAGTAGTGAAAGTGTATCAACGCTAGTAGGGTCTTTCCTATTTTGATTTAATTATGAAATGCAATGGTTTGATAGTTTCACACTGTCATATACATGAAAATAAGAAGAGGCAAACAAGACAATGCCTACTACTATTGTGGTGCTCTGTTTCGTGGAAAATTTTCTGGAATAAGCCTGGTGCTTAGTTACCATATATAAGCTAATACGGAATTTCCTTTGTATTATTGTCGTGTTGCAGGGTTCAAGATACGAACTTGTCGCCACTATAACCCACCATGGGAGGGATCCCTCGAAAGGGCATTACACCACGGATGCCAGACGACAGAACGAACAATGGCTAAGGTTTGACGATGCTTCTGTCACCGCCATAGGGACGAAACAAGTTTTGCACGACCAAGCATACGTCCTCTTCTACAAGCAAGTGTAGAGATTGAAAATCGATCTCGCTCTCCATCTCGGGCAGATGATAATGATCGGAAACATGCCCCCTTATACAGAAAAGCTGCTTCTCTCCCAGAATTCCGACGATGTTTTGATGATCTTGTTCTTGGTGAGTTACTTGAAGGAGGGAGTGGGAAGCATGCTGCATAGTTTTTTAGATTTTGATTATACTTTGGTCGCGGTGGGAAAGTTTTGTGTTTTATTATGTCTTAACGTGATACTTCACGAGTTGGTTGTAAGAATTTGGAAACTGAATTTCTGTCGTTATATACTGATTTGTCTTGGCACTGAACTCTGGTACGGTAACTTTTAAAGTTTTCAGGTTTTTATTATTAGTAACATTATATGAAAGTATTTAAATGGATAACGGAATACGGAGAATATATTATTTTTATGAAATATTGTTCATTACACTAGACTTGATCGAATTAGTACGAGATGAAAGCTACAAGGCTTCAACAAATTATTCCATCACATAGGTTCAGGTCCAATCATGCCATGACAACATTCTTTCACGGGACAACGTAACCTGCGACACAAGAAACAGAACAACCTGTCAGTACTGAAATTCTTCCCTGATGATCATAACATACATTATACTATATGGATGATAAAATGCCGTCAAGAGATGCGCACGAAAGACATGCACGTATATATACACACACCACGTGTATATATATAATGCACGCATGCGTGCACATATATTCGGAAAACAAATCGAAACTTGAACTTACTCCCGCACTTGGTTCCGTGGGCGAGGGGTTTTCCGCAGAAGGCGGCCACATGGACGACCTTATCCATGTCGATCTCTTTCTCGACCATGGCCGTGATGTGACCGCATGCGCAAGAAATGTCAGCAGCCTTCACGACGCTGCAGCAGGCCGGGGATGGGTCAACTTTCCGGCCTGGCCGCTGCACGTATACCGCACATTCTTTCATCAGGCCACCGATGTCTCCCCGGCATTGTTGCTGTGCCGAAACTAGGGTTTCGGTGACCAGAAAGATCGCTAAACCAACCAGAACAAGAGAAAGTTTTGCCATCCTGTTCTCCTTTATCAGATATAGGGTTTTGATGGTTGTGAAGGTGTTCGAGGGTTTTAGGGTTTATATAGAAGTGAGGGGACATATTGGGTTGGTTTTGCATGGGAGCGTTGGGGTTGGGAAATGTGGACACGTTTACCTATGGGGCTCACGTGAATAGGACTTGAAATTTTCTGACGAATTCAGATGAATCACCCCGTGAATGTAAGAATAGTGTTCGCTTGCTTATACAACGAGGCGTATGTATCGTTTTCTACTATTTTCTCCTCTTACACTATCTTCTTTTTATTGCCTCTTACTGGTTTCTTGGTTCTCAAAGTAACAAATCCGTATCATGTTCGGCTGGTTGAGAGTATAAAACTTTTAGTGGGAGGTAATGGGTTCAACCGAGTATACGTTTTCTTTGAATTTATCGGTTTCGACTGATTTACCTGTTTCACGTGGTTTATAAACTATTGTATGAGATCGATGGGTTTTTTGTATATGGATATTTTGATAAAAGATGAAAATACTCGAAAAGAGCTACTGTCGAGAGGCAAAGTGGTTGGACGATGATTACGTAGCGATGTTCGACGAATACAAGGAGAACGGAGCTTCTTCGTCTGGCACCTATACAGTAATAGCCGCAAGCTTTGCGGGGATGGTTGATTTCGGCAATCTTGAAGCCTTCGAATGGCTAAGCTCACGCCCTATACCTCTCCAAGCCGCTGAAACTATCATGAGATTCATGGACGACATTGCTGGCCACGAGGTACTTACCAAAACAAATTTTTTTAAACAAAATCAACAATGTATATCCAAATCTGAAACATATATATATGCGCTTAAAAATCGACTGTAGATGGAACACAAGCGGAAACACGTGGGAACGGCCATTGATTGTTACATGAGGCAGTACGGCGTTTCGAAGAGCGAAGCCAGGGACGAGATCCGAAACATGATATCGGATTCGTGGAAGGATCTGAATGGAGAACTGATGAGGAGGCCTCACACTGTGCCTTTCCCTCTTCTGATGCGAATTCTGAATATATTGAGGGGCACTGAGGTGTACTACAAGTACGGTGACGGGTACACCGAGCCGGAGCGCGTGAAGGATTACATCGTCTCTTTACTCAGACAAAACATACCCATCTGAGTATTGTATCAATGTCTTTTTAACAATATTTCGGACTTACTAGTGTTTCCTAACATTATTCGTAAGTGTACCGGGACGAAAGAAAATAAAATGACACAAGAATTTAACGTGGCAGCGATTTCTACGTCTACGTATATCGATAACCATATGTGGAATACAGCACACTCAATTATTTGAACACCCAGAGAGAAAAAAAAGCTAATATATTCAAATGGATCAAGTGGGAAACATATATTTTTATAAGCTCTCAGATAATGTTTTTTTTTCTTTCAAATTGCTTTAATCAAAGCGTAGGAGTGTCTGTTTATAGGCCGAAGAAATAAAAACCATATGGATGGCATTGAGCCACGTCCCCTCCACCGTATCTTTTGCACCAATATACTATTGGAGACGTCACTAAGCAAGCAATGCCAAAGATTAACATGTCTGTCTCTGTAAAGCTACGTGGCCTGTTGGCTGTTTCTATGTTGCTCGATTCGAGGGTTGTAAGTTTCGGGAATCGGTTTGGGTTTAGGATGAGAATGTATGGGTTCGATTTTTTTGGTTTTATGAAAATAGATATGAATCAGTTTTTATATTATGTTTGTTTCGGTTTTATAAAAATAAGTACCAATTGTTATGTTGCCACTAAAACAAGTGAACAAAATTATCTAAGAAGAGATGTCATTTCATTTGAAAAAAAAAATTATACAACTCTAAAAGTGTCTCTTTGCTATTATAAACAAAACTATTCAAAATAATAATATATTAATTATTACTGATATATAATTTCTAGAAGTTATAACTTTTTTGAATGACATTCTCTCTCTTGACTAGCTTTTTTTTTTATATCATATAGGAGTAGAGAATTTTCTATTTATCTACAAAGCTAACTTAAGAAATAATAAAAATCATAAATTATACACATTTTCATTCAATTAATTATGATGAATTAAATAATAACCAAAGCCATAATTAAATATAATCTTATATATATATATTACCAAATATAATCACATATACTTTATTAACCATGCCCATAATATAGTTAAATACTAGTGGCTATAAAAAATATATGACAAGTTTCACGTGGTTGGTTCTAATTCTATATATATAGCGCTCCATTGTTCAATAAGAATTGCCAAAACCGAGAACCGTTAGCATATAATATATATATATATATACATATGGAGCATCAAAAGAGTCCAGTGGATGCTGAAAAAGAGGCCTCTCGGCCTTTAGCTGATTTTCCGGCTGGCACCGGCGAGGATTTCTTGTCGGCTGCTCTCAGCCTTTCTTCGGACACAGACCATTCGGTACGTACACCCGTCATGACCACATATAATTTTTGAAATTTTGTTGCAAATTAAGTTTCTTTTATTGCACGTAACTGGCAGGCAAGAGAGGCGTACAAGGAGAGGCTGAGTTCACTGAAGGAGCAGGTGAAGGGATTGTTTACGGCTTCGAAAGCTAACCATATCGAAAGCGTCAAGTTCATCGACACGTTGTGTCGCCTCGGTGTGTCGTACCACTTCGAGAAAGAAATCGAGGAGCAGTTGGGGAAGGTATTCGTTAGTAGTGATTTTCACGGCATCATAAGGGGCGACGAATGCGATTTGTGTACGGTCGGGCTTGCTTTCCAGGTCTTCAGGCAATTCGGCTTCAATCTCTCCGCCGGTATCAAACTCGTGTCTTTGGATTCCCCCTTCATTATCCACATTGTCGTTTTTGTTAAAGATTAATGAAGAGGTTTTAATACACTAATAATGGTTTTGTACATTCTAAGATGTGTTCGACAAGTTCAAGGACGGGAAAGGGAAGCTGAAGGGGAATCATGGAGCAGATGCAGAGGGAATGCTGAGCTTGTACGAGGCTTCACAGTGGAGAACCCACGGTGAAGATTTTCTAGACGAATCTGCTGTTTTCTCGGCGACGATTTTGGATGGACTAGCTTCTCGATGCAGCCTCCATCTGGCAACACGCATCAAGAATGCTCTGAAACATCCGTATCATAGAGGTGCCCCGAGGATAGAGACGAGACAATACATCTCGTACTACGAAGAAGAAGAGATGCGTGATGAAACATTGCTCGAATTCGCCAAGGTTGATTTCAACGTATTGCAACTCCTACACCTTGAAGAGCTTGCCCTTGTGTCCAGGTAACTTTGCTTCGGATGAAACTTAGACTTTTAACTGTTTATCGTTCGGTGTTACATCTGAATTCCTTTTCAATGTACTTTCAGGTGGTACAAAGATCTAAGGATTGAATCGAAGGTACCGTACGCGAGGAGGAATAGGACGGCTGAAGCCTACTTCTGGGCGCTCACTATATATTTCGAGCCACGGTACTCACGGGCACGGGTCACAATGGCCATTACATTGCTCGTATTGACACTCGTCGATGACACATATGACGCATACGGCACTATACAAGAACTTAAACTCTTCACAGATGCATTGGACAGGTGCAAACGTCTGTTTATATATATATATGGTCATGATTGCCGACAATGAAACTGATACCGGTCACGCAGATGGCTTGCAGATGCACCATACCAACTACCAGATAGCATAAAGCACGTCTATCATATCATGGTAGATTTTTACGACGGATTGGAGAATGAGCTAGAGAAGGAGAAAGGAAGATCGGGCTGCGGATTCCATCTGAAAATGTCGGTAAGGCGAACAAGAGCAGATCCCTATCCATACGTAAATCCATTGTGTGTGTTTTCATGTGAATCTATGGAGGTTGTATAATTTATTTATTTTTTGTATATGGATCTTTTTTGATAAAAGATGAAAATACTCGGAAAGAGCTACTATCGAGAGGCAAAGTGGTTGGAAGAAGATTACGTAGCGACGTTCGACGAATACAAGGAGAACGGAGCTTTTTCGTCGGGCGCCTATGCGGTGGTGGCCGCAAGCTTTGCGGGGATGGTTGATTTCGGCAATCTTGAAGCCTTCGAATGGCTAAGCTCACGCCCTAAGCCTCTCCAAGCCGCTGAAACTATCATGAGATTCATGGACGACATTGCTGGCCACGAGGTACTTATCAAAGTTTATAAAAATCATCAATGTGTATCCAAATCTAAAACACATATATGCGCTTAAATTCGATCTCAGATGGAACACAAGCGGAAACACGTGGGAACGGCCATTGATTGTTACATGAAGCAGTACGGCGTTTCCAAGGGCGAAGCCACGGAAGAGATCCGAAACATGATATCGGATTCGTGGAAGGATCTGAATGAAGAACTTGTGACGAGGCCTCACACTGTGCCTTTCCCTCTTCTGATGCGAATTCTGAATATATTGAGGGGTACTGAAGTGTACTACAAGTACGGTGACGGGTACACCGAGCCGGAGCGCGTGAAGGATTACATCGTCTCTTTACTCGGACAAAACATACCCATCTGAGTATTTATCAATGTCTTTTTTTTTTTACGATATGATTTTGTATTAATAATATAATATCTGAATTTTTTTTTTTTTTTTTTTTGGTACGATGGGAAACCCCTATCCTACAACCCTTCGGTGTCCGGACCTGAGAAAACCCACCGCCCTACGCAGTAGCCGGCAAACCACGCAGAGCAGGTAAACCATCTTCGTAAAGCTGACCGGCTCAAGGGGAGTACCATACCTGGGATTCGAACCCACAACCTCATGGTAGAGGGGGTTGTCACTAGGCTAGGGGACTCCCCATAATATCTGAATTTTATTACTTCGCAGTGTGTGTGTGTTTTTTTTTTGCTTGCATTGTATGTGATTCAAATTCGTTATATAGATCTCAAAAACACTCTACTCGCTCTTCTTCTTCCAAGCCATTTTTACGAATTCTCTGAAAGTCTCCATGAAATCCAACCACCGTGCTCCACTCATCTCCGCCGCATCTTCTTCTTCTTCTTCTTCCTTTAGCCACTCCTTCGTTTCTCGGCTTCTTCTTCTCCTGACGCTTCTCCCTGTTTCGCTCGCCTGTCTCGCCTTCGTCCTCCAATGGCGCGGTGGCGGCCTAGCCGACCTGACCTCCGTATCCGCTGTCGGGTCCTCCACTTGGGCTCCTGGCGGCTCTGATCTCAACCACGAGGTGTTTCTAGGTATGGAGATTGTTTCTTCTGTCTCTCCCAAGACTCATCTTTCGTCCTCCGATTGCTCCAATCTCGCTCGTAGCTCTTCTCCATCGTTCCCTTACTACGGAGATCGGAAGTTCGGTGTTGATGCCAATTTGAAGCCTAAAGTAAACCCTAAATTCCGTGATTCATTCCCTTATCCCGGGGTCGATCTGAAATTTGAGTTTATTATTGTTCTGTATGTGTCGATCTGAAATCCTGATTCGGTTATCAATATGGAGTGTTGGGTCTTGCTTGTTCTGTTCGGATTTCTATGCCCGATGGATCGATCACGGCCAATTGGGTCTAGGTTCTGGGGCTGGAGGCTTTCATAGTTGACTGTGCTCACATTTTTCATAATTAGGTTAAATGTTCATGACATTGTTGGTGTTACGTTTGATTTGCATATATGTATCACGACAAGCACATCCGCGGGTTTGGATCAGATTCTGCCATGGATGTTCTATCATAAGGTTTTCTAGTTGGTCCATTTATAGTATTAGAGAAGGATGGATGATTTGTATTAGGTTGTGACATGTTCTGTTCCTGTATGCTCGTGCTGTTTTTTTATTTGAGTTGTATGTTGGGTTGGTCTACTAATGGATTTACTTTCCTTTTGTCTATGGGTCATCAGTCGGATTTGGAATGAGACGTGGTTATCAGCTTTCTTTTACAAACCGTGCAATTATGAATTAAGCAATCTCTCGACATGGAGATGGCTATTATCATGGCAAGGGTATGCATTGTGATTGAGCTTACTTGGTTATTTTGTAGATTTTCTGTCTTTCATTGAAACATATTCTCCTTGCTATGTGTCAGGATGCGGGCATGGATTGGATACTTCATCTTGACACTGACGAGTTAATATACCCAGCTGGTGCTCGTGAGTACTCATTGAGGCAGTTGCTGCTCGATGTCCCTCCAAATGTTGATATGGTTATATTTCCAAATTATGTTAGTGAGACTGTGACTTTCGTTTGTTTAAGCCTCTTTTCTGTTAATCTTATAAATATTGCAGTCATGATCAACACAATATAGATCTAGTTTGATATGGTTATAGCCAATAATGTGATACATATATACGGCTCACTCAGGTGGCTTCCTGATGCACCCTAAACACTACCGGATGGCATGAAGCACGTCTATCATATTATGATAGATTTATTTGACAAGATGGAGAAGGAAATGGAGAGGGACGGACGATCAGGTTGTGGATTCCATCTGAATTCGTCGGTAAGATGCATGTAACTATAACTTTCCACACGATATCGATCATCACTTGACTTGTATAAATATCTTTTTGTTTGGCATTTTTTGCCAAAAGATGAAGATTCTTGGGAAGGGCTACTTTCAAGAGGCAAAGTGGTTGAGCGAGGATTATACTGCGACGTTTGAGGAATACATGGAGAATGCAGCTGTTACATCCGGTTTCTATCCAGTGATAGCCGCATGCTTTGCGGGCATGGTTGATGATGGCAAACTCGAGTGCTTTCACCACCCGCCCTAAACTTCTCATAGCTGCAGAAACTATCATTAAAATTTAAAATTGTGATTTCACCACCCGTTTTAACGCTTGCCTAAGCAAGTGGGTTTTGGTGTGGTTTTGATTGTGAAATAGTTAATTAAATTTAAAATAATTATAGGCGACAAAAAAAATTAAGTAATCGTTCTCGAATCTAATAGAGATACGTACAAAATTATAAATATAAAGTATTGAATAATTTTTTTTTTGGTAATGGGATATACTGAACCAATGTCTAGACTAATCTTGGAGACGGAAGTTATCCATGTGATTTAGATTATACATTCTCTTTCCAAATTTGAGGATCATTAAAGGAGTTTTCGTCGAACTGTTGTAAAATCCTTTGCATTAAAAGCTTAGTTTCACGACGACGGTTAACCGTTGGGGGCTAGGGGGCCATTATTCATTATCGACGCCACAAATTAGCACCCATTTTTCACGTTTTCGCCAGAAAGGTTCATCCATTCAATTCAACCTTTGCCTGGCTTGACCGGCGTGGAAAAATTAACAATTTCATTTTTAGATATTTCAATATCAATCTGATTCAGATTTTGGTCTATATCGAATCGGAACTGAAGCCAAGTTTTTCGATTTTGAAAAATAGCTTTTTTTTTTCAAAATCCAGCTTTGCCCAGACATAATTCAGTTTGGTTTGGAATGGTCAGATAACACCGTAAGAAAAACTCAATCACACCAATCTTTGTCCGGTCGTTCAATATCCAGCATGAAATCGTCCAATGTGGTATGCCAAAAATTAGGATTAGGGGTGGTCAATTCAGGTCCGGTTCGGTTCGATTATTTTGATTATAGGCAAGAGAGGCGTACAAGGAGAAGCTGAGTTCGCTGAAGAAGTTTGTGTCAACTTTATTAGGCGTCTAGAAGACAATGCGATGCCTTAGAAATCATCGACGAGTAATAACGTTGTTGGTGTTGGGGCCTTTATTGTTCATTACCTTCTATCCGTATCCAAGGTGTTCATATTTTTCACGTGGCTGGTTCTATATATAATGTCCCCCAGTGCATATATTGACAATGAGAACGGGTAAACTAACCTTTGGGACATATGGAAAAGAGTTGGATCGAAGCCGAGAGAAAGGCCTCTCGGCCTTTAGCTGATTTCCCTGCCGGTGTCGGGGAAGAATACTTGTCCTCTTCCTGGATTCCCCATACGGACCATATGGTAAATATTGAGCCATGAACACACACACACACACACACATATATATATATTTGTAAATTATACGTTATAGCCGACTACCCATAATAATTTTTAAATTGGCAAATTTTGTTATAAATTTTCTTTACTGCGACTGGTAGACAAAAGAGGCATACACGGAGAGGCTGAGTTCGCTGAAAAAGCAGGTGATGGAATTGTTTACGGTTTCGAAAGCTAATCCTATTGAAAGCATCAAGTTCATCGACACGTTGTGCCGCCTTGGTGTGTCGTACCATTTCGAAAAAGAAATCGAGGAGCAACTGGGGAAGATATTCGCGAGTCGTGATTTTCACGGTATCATAAGGAGCGAGGAATGCGATTTGTGTACTGTCGGGCTTGCTTTCCAAGTCTTCAGACAATTCGGCTTCAAACTCTCCGCGGGTATGAAACTCGTCTTTGGTTGGATTCATTACTCATTTTTCTTTTGTTTTTTTGGTTAAAGTTAATGAAGAGGTTAAATTGTTTAATACACTAATAATGGTCTGTACATTCTAAGATGTGTTTGACAAGTTTAAGGACGAAGACGGAAAGTTGAAGGGGAATCATGGAGCAGATGCCAAGGGAATGGTGAGCTTGTACGAGGCTTCACATTGGAGGACCCACGGTGAAGATTTTCTAGACGAAGCTGCCGTTTTCTCCACGACGGTTTTGGAAGATCTGTCATCTCGATGCAGCCCCCATCTTGCAACACGCATCAAGAATGCACTGAGGCACCCGTATCACAAAGGCATCCCGAGGATAGAGGCAAGACAATACATCTCGTACTACGAAGAAGAGGAGATGCGTGATGAGACATTGCTGGAATTCGCTAAGGTTGATTTCAACGTATTGCAACTCCTACACCTTGAAGAGATTGCCCTTGTATCAAGGTGGAAATGTTCTCTCCAAGTTATACATTGAGTACTAGATTTCTATTTGCTGCATCTGAATTTCTTTTCGATGTACTTTCAGGTGGTACAACGATCTAAGGATTGAATCGAATGTACCGTACGCGAGGAATAGGACAGTCGAAGCCTTCTTGTGGGCGCTCGGAACATATTTCGAGCCGAAATACTCACGGGCACGGGTCACACTGGCAATTGTTATACTCATAATTACACTCATCGATGACACATATGATGCTTACGGCACTCTAGAGGAACTCGAACTCTTCACTGACGCATTGGACACGTAATTGATCTCCAAAATACAAATGTCTGTGTCATAGATTAACCAACTATCATATACAATATGCAGATATTCATGATACGCTTTGACGAGAGAGAGAGAAAGAGAATGTTATAACACATAAGATATTCTTCGTATCGATCGTTTGATAATCTTTTGGGATGTTTTTTGTATATCTCAATAATATTCTCGTATCTTCTCCATATCACACAGGTGGCTTCCTGCTGCCCCTCACGTGCTACCAGATAGCATGAAACACGTCTATCATATTATGATAGATTTTTACGACAAGATGGAGAAAGAAATGGAGGAAGAAGGAAGATCCGGATGTGGATTCTATCTGAAAAAATTGGTAATGTGCAGTATAACCCTTTCTATCGATTTTTTTTCTTCACATATGCATTAAAACTGTATGTCGAAACGTGGAGAAATGTATTTACCTGAACTTTTCTGGTTCTCTGTGAGATATAGTTGGGTAAAAGTTCGGTGAACTTTCAAATTATAAAAAAAAAAACTCTATGTTTTCTTGTTCTAATATAAACTGTATACGTTTGATTTTTTTTGGGGGGAAAGCTGAAAATGCTCGGCAAAAGTTACAATCGAGAGGCGGAGTGGTTAAACAAAGATTACATACCGATGTTTGAAGAGTACAAGGAGAACGGAGCTCTTTCGTCCGCAATCCTTTCCGTGGTTGCCGCAAGCATTGTAGGGATGGAAAGAGTTGGCAATGTTGATGCCTTCAAGTGGTTAAGCTCACGCCCTAAACCTCTGCTAGCGGCGGAAGTTATCGGCCGATTCAAGGATGACATTGCTGGCTACGAGGTAATTAGAAAAAAAAAAGTTCAAATTTTTCGAATTAACCGTATCCAAATAAATCGAACCGAACCGAACCATTCGCCCTGAAGCATCCTCTCAATTTCTTCTAATCTTTCTGGCATCATAATTTCCACGGATTTCAGATGGAACACAAGCGGAAACACGTCGGAACGGCCATTGATTGTTACATGAAGCAGTACGGCGTTTCGAAGGGCAAAGCCACGGAAGAGATCCGAAACATGATATCGGATTCGTGGAAGGATCTGAATGGAGAACTGATGAGGAGGCCTCACTCCGTGCCTTTCCCTCTTCTAATCGGAATTCTTAATGTAACGAGGGCTTGTGAGGTATTCTACAAGTACGGTGACGGATACACCGAGCCAGAGTACGTGAAGGAGTACATCGTCTCCTTGTTCGGACAAAACATACCCATCTGACATATATAGGCGTAATTTGCATGTATGTTATATGTAATTATATAGTTTGTTTTCATATGGGACCATATATAGTTTATGCAAAGGATATCGATCATTATAGATATTTATATCTCGAAAATAAATATTTAATTGAGAAATGGATTGATATGATCACTAATTTGTGAATTTCTTCGGAGGAAAAAAACAGGATATACTTAATCAGGACGATCTTATTATCTTGTATTAATAATATAATATCTGAATTTTATTTATTTTTTGTTACATTTGTTTATGTACAATAAATAAAGCTGCTTTATGTTTGTATCTGATTCAAATTCATCGTATAGATCTCAAAGACACTACTCGCTCTTCTTCCTCCAGGCCATTTTACGTTTTCTCTGAAATTCGCCATGAAATCCAACCACCATCACCACCGTGCTCCACTCATCTCCGCTGCATCTTCCTCCTCTTCTTCTTCCTCAAGCCACTCCTTCGTTTCTCGGCTTCTTCTTCTCCTGACGCTTCTCCCTGTCTCGCTCGCCTGTCTCGCCTTCGTCCTCCAATGGCGCGGCGGCGGACTCGCCGACCCGACCTCCGTATCCGCTGTCGGATCCTCCACTTGGGCTCCTGGCGGCTCTGATCTCAACCACGAGGTGTTTCCTGGAATGGAGACTGTTTCTTCAGTCTCTACCAAGGCTCATCTATCGTCCTCCGATTGCTTCAATCTCGCTCGTAGCTCTTCTCCATCGTTCCCTTACTACGGAGACTGGAAGTTTGGTGTTGATGCCAATTTGAAGCCTAAGGTAAACCCTAAGTTCCGTGATCCGTTCCCTTTGTGCCGGGGTCGATCTGAAATCCGAATTTCTTGTTCTGTATGGGTCGATCTGAAATCTTGAACCGGTTATCAATCTGGAATGTTCGGTCTTGCTCATATTCGCTTGTTCTGTTCGGGATTTCTAGGTCGGATGAATCGATTGATCACGACCCATCTTTCTAGGTTCTGGGCTGGAAGCTTTCATAGTTGAGTCGAGTGTGCTTACATTTTTCATAGTTAGGTTAAATGTTCATGACATTGTTGCTGTTATGTTTGATTTACAGATATGTATCACGACAAGCACATCGGCCGGTTTGGAACAGATTCTGCCATGGATGTTCTATCATAAGGTTTTAGGAGTCTCGACATTTTACCTTTTTGTAGAAGGGAAAGCTGCTACTCCCAGCGTTTCGAAAGTCTTGGAGTCTATTCCAGTGAGTGAAACTCCCTTTCAGTTCCATCAATGTGTTTTAGTGTTATCCCTCTGTAAGTATCACTTTGATCCCTAAAATTGTATATTAAGACTTTTTGTTCATTGCATACGAATTTTGTTTTCTCTTTCAGGGAGTTAAGGTAATATACAGAACTAAAGAGCTGGAGGAGAAGCAGGCTAAGAGGTCAGTCAATATTCACATTACTTTTCTTTGGCAAATCTTTAGATTAGGAATGCACTATAACGCGTTGAAGAGATCTTCTAGTTGGCCCGTTTGTAGTATTAGAAGTCCTTTTAGGAAGGATAGATGATTTGTAGTAGGTTGTGACATGTTCTGTTCTTGCATGCCGTTGTGTCGTTTTTTATTTGAGTTGTATGTTGGTCTGCTGATGGATTTTTTTTCCTTTTGTCTATGGGTCATCAGTCGGATTTGGAATGAGACGTGGTTATCAGCTTTCTTTTACAAGCCATGCAATTATGAATTATTTGTCAAGCAATCTCTCAACATGGAGATGGCTATTATCATGGCAAGGGTATGCATTGTTATTGAGCTTACTTGGTTATTTTATAGATTTTCTATCTTTGATTGATACATATTCTCCTTGCTATATATCAGGATGCGGGCATGGATTGGATACTTCATCTTGACACTGACGAGTTAATATACCCTGCTGGTGCTCGTGAGTACTCATTGAGGCAGTTGTTGCTCGATGTCCCTCCAAATGTTGATATGGTTATATTTCCAAATTATGTGAGTGAGACTGATTTTCGTTTGTTTAAGCTTCTTTTCTGTTAATCTTATAAATATTGCAGTGCACGATCATAGATTTAGTTCCACCTATGATCTGGCTTGCAGCATGAGTAAATGTTTTGGCTTGTGTTCTTCAGGAAAGCAGTGTTGAAAGAGATGATATCAAGGATCCTTTTACCGAGGTATAAATTCTACTGTTTCCCTTTTGAATCATCTCAGTAAATCAGATCCTGGAGCTGTAGTGGTTTCAATGGGTGTGTCATGGAACATTTGAGCCTCTTCTTACATGCGCTTCACGCTATCAGGTGTCAATGTTCAAGAAGAACTACGACCATCTTCCGAAAGATACATACTTTGGGATGTACAAGGAAGCAACACGTGGAAATCCAAACTACTTCTTGACTTACGGAAATGGGAAATCAGTCGCTCGTATTCAAGAGCACCTCCGTCCAAATGGTGCACACAGATGGCATAATTACATGAAATCTCCGAAGTATGCATCTTCTTTTTCTCAATAATAAGTGAATATTTATAAAGATGGAAGAAGTGCAGAGAAAGTTAAAACATATATTTCTAAGAGCACACTATATTCTAACTAGTTAATCATATTACATTTACTTGCCTTAGTTGCTTTCTAGCAATTATAAGTACATTGAGGAGAGAACTGCACCATATACTGTTTTTTCCTAACTGCAATCTCAGTATGTATATTCGTATTTCAATGCTTGTAGATCTCAATACTGCCTATGGTCGCATCTTCCACGCTTGGTGATCCTAACGTGTTAGCGTTAGAATGTGATTCCTATTCTTTTTTTAGGAGCGGATGATCATCAATTTGATTTAGTAATGGAATCGAAATATTAAATCGAGGTAATTCATGGCAGTGAAATTAAATTGGAGGAGGCTGCTGTTCTACACTATACCTATGCAAAATTTTCGGATTTGACATCCCGACGTGATCGTTGTGGCTGCAAGCCAACAAAAGAAGATGTGAAAAGATGCTTTATGTTGGAGTTTGATAGATCTGTGAGTTCAGCTCCTTTGAAAGTTCCTTTTTATATTTCGGGCACCACGCCTCTATACTAATGCTTTTTATTTTGATTTCTGGACGTTTGATATTATAGGCATTCATAATTGCCTCTACAGCAACTGGAGAAGAAATGTTAAACTGGTAAGAGTTTTAGATGCACCATTACGATCTTATGCAGGTTTATTCAGTGTTGGATCTTTTAACACTCTTCAAACAAGTGCAAACCTACAAGTTCTTCCGATGACTTGAATATGTTTCGTAACATAAAGTTGTATTGGATCTTGTTTAGGTACCGTGCACATGTTGTCTGGGGCGACAAAGAGATGAAGCTGAAACTCCTGAGGAAGGGCATCCTGACACGAATTTATGCACCGATGGTACGAATACTCGATTTTACACAAATTCCAAAGGCAAAACCTAGGATGGAACTCTATGCATCCTGTTCTTGTCTTAATCTCTAGTTGTCGGGGTAATGCAGGTAATAATACAAGCGTTGAAAGAGTCTGGTGTCTTCAACTCAGTTATCTCTTCAGCTCCGACAAATCTTTCGAAGAACAAGTTCTTAGAATCCATTCGAGTCAGCAACTCATCCAAAACCGCATCTGGATCTATTCCCTCGAGGCATATCGAGAAGAACAGAGAGCGTCAGCACATCTCGGCCAGGCGAGTTCTTAGTGCTGAGTCAGTGAACAGCCATGAACCAGCCGTCCCGCCATTGTCGCCCCCAGGGATGGAACATGATGCAGTGATCACCACAGAGGAATAACAGGTTCTTGGCGGCCGCTGACCACGACGATCACCACCACCACTTCTCTTTCTCACCGGCGTGTAGGTTAGAAAAGGCGGTGGAGAGACAGAAGAGAATGTGAGGAAAGCGGGTTTTCTGTGATTGTTCGTTCCCGATCATCACCCAAGCGCTGTGTACACTTAGAACCGAGAGAGAGAGAGAGAGAGAGAGAGAGAGAGAGAGAGAGAGAGAGAGAGAGAGAGAGAGAGAGTGGTACTCACAT
>NW_010967707.1:3652385-3655926 GCF_000463585.1 Tarenaya hassleriana | reverse complement strand
GAGAGAGAGAGAGAGAGAGAGAGAGAGAGAGAGAGAGATTGGTTTTCACAGGTCTCCTTTCCAACTATGCAACTTCGATGAATGAGTTGCAGCTAGATTTTTTTACGTTGTTTCTCTATGTAATTTTTTTGTGTATAGAGTGTGCATTTACATTAACTCAACGCTTCATTACTTCCAAGTCGCATTTATTATTATTATTATTATTTTCCTGATTTTTCACTTGTTTTTACTATTCCATTTTTGCACCATTTTTTTTTTTGTAATAGATGTCTTATGTGCATTTTCAGAATAAAATTGTGTAATATTAGATATACACGCGCACTTACAGAATGATATATGGTTGAATGATAGGACTCTAAACAAATAAATAAATAACAACAATTATAAATAAATATCAAATTATGTATGCCTCTCATTCAGACAGAGTCTTAGAACATGCTATTTTTTCCACCACAAGAATGTTCTTTCTAATCACAAAGAAGAAAACCAAGCAGGAAGCCTAAGAGATGGCGAGTCTCTTCGTCACTCTCCCTACGCATTCCTTGCGAACGTTCTTATTCGCGTCTTCTCGCTCCTTGATTCCTCCGGCGAACCGTTTCTCCGGTGGATTCGACAGCGGAGTTAACTGGAGAAAGAGAGGATGCGTCGTTTTGACGCGGGCAGGAGCAAGTGCGAGTAGCTACTTGCTCGCTTTCGCCATCCCTGCGACTCTCGTCGCCGTCACCGTCTTTGCTTCCATTAAAATTGCCGATAAGCTCGATGAGGATTTCTTTGAAGAGGTAACATCCTTGTTTTGAGATTTTCTTGTTCTTTATATTGCCGAGTTCGTTCCGATTTCTCTGTACCGTTTGTAGTTGCTTCGTTCTAGGGCTGTTTCAGTTGGGTAATACAGAGGCAGAAATTTGTTCATCTCATTGCGCAATTTTGACTTGATAAGCTGTGTCAGTGGTGGATTCATGGTGAAGAAGGCTAATGAAGCATTAACTTGAAAACACTGGTATAACGGAGAATTAGGGAGAAACAGTAATAGAAAAATGTAGAGGTGTTCTTGGGTTTTGATAGAACTGAACGATCTGGAATCTACTTGAATTATGATGGAGAAAAAGCCCTCATGCCCGATGGACAAGGTAGTCATGTTCGTCATGATTCTTTCCTTTTTGGATTGAACGTATGTAATCGCTGGAATGAGGAGTATTTCAGGTCTAACACATGAAATCTGCTCACAAACACCTGAAATCCATTACATGAGGAATCCACTAAATCTGTTCAACAGTTGTGTCTGTGTCCAATGGAAATCCGTATCATTGTCTCATTCGTTGCCGTAGAATGTTCTTCTAATCCCAGGGTAGTCTTTGAACGTGTCTGTGAACTTTGATATGGAGGGCTTGGACATAGATCGACATATATATCGGTTTATGGTGTGATTCTCCTAGAGTTCTTCAGAGTACATTGCTAGTTTTGCTCGATAGAACGCAAATGATGTTCGTAGGCACTATGTACGGGACTCTCTTTGGTGAAACCCGCATGAATGTAGGCGTCCAATGATGTGAATTCATCACAGCAGATCATGTTTGTTGTCATAAAGCTCCTATCTGAGTCGTTGTTTAACCCTCCACAAGCTTAAATCATCTAATCAGGATGAGCCAAATGCTAAATCTTGATGATGATTAGCAACTCAACTGTAATATACCCAAATATAGTGAATGGTTTCATACCCACATGATATTGATATATATCTACCATTGTATATCATATTTTGCAATGGCTTTTGCCACACAGGTTGCTTTGACACAATCGCTAAGGGAAGAAGCTCTAGATGGAGAAGAAGATGCTGAATCCGAAAGCTCTCTCGACGAGATGGTTCAGGAGCCCGTTCTTCAACGAACCCGTAACCGACCTAAACGTGAAGTTTAAACACCTTCTAGATATCATCACGTCATACACACGATTTGTTTCCAGGAGATTGATTCTTGGATTGGATCAGCTTATGTAGGTAAAGGATTCGTTAGATACCTCAAACATTGAACCTGTTGTGTCTGTATAAGCGTGTAACTTAATAACCGGGTCGACTTCCTCATATTATTATTATTATTATTATTATTATTATTATTATTATTATTATAATATTCTAAAAAAAGAATGAAATATCCTATGGACCCTAGGTTTCTCACGAGTTACATTCGCTTTTGTTTCAATACGTTTAAAACCCAAATAGAGACCAAATCCAAGAAAACAAAATTCATAAATGCACACCTAAGGATTTGTGGAAAAGGACCAACGTTTTTCGAAGTATTTCCCCCATTTTTTTCAAAAGGGTTAGGTAGGCATTGGTTGAAATTCGCATTTGTAACATGTTCTTATCTTTACAAGTTATAAATACTTAAGTGCCACGTATTTTCGGCAGATGGGCAATTAAAATACGTGGCAATGACGTAAAAAATGATCACAAATAAAAATGATCACAAATAAACACGATTCAATAATAAGTTGGCTTCACATTACAACAGCTTGGCATGCAAATTTTCAGATTTCATTCAGACAAGCATGTGCTCTTTCACCTCCTCTACATATATATATATATATATACACACAATAATAATTTCTTGGGAAATATGATTACTTCGGTCATTTTACCTATTTAATCATGAATGGAAAAAATAACTAATCAATCATGGAAGTTTTCCTTGTCTTGTCTTTTTTTTAATCATAGTTTCATGTTGGTTTTATTTAATTTAAATAATTAACCATCAATGCGTTGGTTTTATTATTAAGTAATATGTTAAATTTAGTTTGACTGTTGACATCAAATTTGTCTTTCCCCATGGTATTCGACTATTATCATATATTATTATTTGTTTTTCTTTTTTTATTGGTAAAGGTTATTTGCTACTTTTAAGTACATTATTTGCAATTACTTAGGCATAATCTATTGACATTCTTATGGTGCGATCTTATATTATCGGTTTAACCAATTATTAAGTGCCAATTGATTTGGGTTCGGTTATGAATATGTCTTTGTTTTCTGAATGGATAGAAAATAGGGATAATTCCATTTAAAACCCTGTACTTTTCTCTCGTCGCAATTTAAACCCTGTACTTTTTTTTGATCCAAAAAAACATTGTACTTTTAAAAATTGGCAATTAAAACTCTATACTTTTAAAAATTGGCAAATAAAACTCTGAACGAAAAAATATATTATTTAATGCTGACATGACATCCTAGTCATCTGCCACATCATCAATCCCTAATATTTAATAATATTAATTAATATAACATAAAAATAAAATAATAAAAATAAAAATAAAATTTTAAAAATTATACACATACATATATAATGAAATGATATACATATATACACATATATAAACATATTTATATATATACACACATATATAATATATATATATATATATGTTTTATATGCATATGTGGTATATGTATTTTTTTTCTAAAAATCATGCATATGTCACATATATATATGATTTTTAGTTAGAAAAGCATGTATATATCACACATACATATAAAACATATTTATATATA
>NW_010967707.1:3626732-3652286 GCF_000463585.1 Tarenaya hassleriana | reverse complement strand
TTTTATTTTTATTTTATATTAATTAATATTATTAAATATTAGGGATTGATGATGTGGCAGATGACTAGGATGTCATGTCAGCATTAAATAATATTGTTTTTCGTTCAGGGTTTTATTTGCTAATTTTTAAAAGTATAGAGTTTTAATTACCAATTTTTAAAAGTACAATGTTTTTTTGGATCAAAAAAAAGTATAGGGTTTAAATTGAGACGAGAGAAAAATACAGGGTTTTAAATGGAATTATCCCTAAAAATATATTTCCATAACAAAATTGAGCAAAGGGCAGAAGAGTAATTTTATATTTCCATGGCAAAATTGAGGAAAGGGCAGAAGAGTAATTTCGGAACCAGCAGAAGCCATGTTCACTTGTCTGTTGTAAAGGGAAGAAAGGTGTTGCGGGAGAAGAAAACAAACCTCTGTGTTCGCTACATAATTCTTTGAACAGTCTCCTTCACTAATGAAGAAAGCCCCACCTGAGCCCTGAATACTTTCAAAAAACCATTTTCTCCGCCATGGAAATTTAGGAAATTTGACGAGATTGCTTCGAAAATCATTGAACCCTCAGTCCAATTATTGTTCATCACTCTCCCAAGAAAAAAATAAAAGAAAAAAGGAGGGAGAAAAATCTCACCTTTACCAGCTTATCGAACCAGCAAGCAAGTGAGATCTTCTTTTCCCGTTTGGATAGATGTTTGTTTCTCGGGAAAATCTTAGAAGACGGGAATTCCTTTTTGTTCCGTAACTTTCATTAATTCGTTTTCTAATTCTCCAAATTGCTTTATTTTATTATTTTTCTGGGTTTTTGTGTTTGGTTTGTGTTGCTAACTTCAAGGACAATCTTTATCAGTTTCAGGAACTATCTCTGGAGCAGTCATTGGTGGTTCATTCATCAAATCTAGGGTTTTCGGGAAATGGGTACTGAGAAATCTGCATCCTTTTATCTCTTTTCCAATAGAAGAGTCCGGTTTCTTTAGGATTCATTGCGTTTTCAGACACCTTTGTTTCAATCAGTGGCTTTGTTCTAAAACTAGATTGTGATTGATTTGATTTGACTTGACATAGGTTTTGTCTAATTTGCAGAAATCCTCCGATCAGATTGGTTGGTTGATCGATCCCTGATGAATTCAAGAGCATAGTCTGAGGTGATAGTAATGCGACCATGGCTAAGAAGAAGGGTTTGTTCACTCTGTTGAAAAGGATTTTCGTTTCGGAAGCTAACCCAGAAAAGGTTAAAAAAAAAAAGACAAAACGGAAATCTTGGTACTTCTGTCTTGACGTGCCCTGTTCTTGTTTCATTTCAAAGTTTGCAACTTGTCTTCTATTTTTATTTTAGCAGAAAGAGAAGAGAAGAAGATGGGCATTCTGGAAGCTTAAGGTCAAGAAAAGGTTACCTTCCATTACAGCACCTCCAAGGGACAGGACTGGAAGTGAAGCACAGGACAAGAACACTGTGACCCGTGTGGGTGAGGTCAAACAACTCTCTTGTAGTCCTCAGTTAAATGTCAAAAAAAGGTTAGAAGAAGATTCAGAAGCCAAAACAGAGAATGACATCACTGATCCACAGCCTGAGGATCAGATCTTTAAGAAAGGACAGATTGAAGAACTTGCTGCAATTCGGATTCAGACCGCATTCAGGGGTTATCTTGTAAGATCATGGATACCTATTTCTTTCGATGGTTCCATATTTATGATTCGTGAATTTTCAACTTATTTGCATTGGTATAAATGTGGAGGACAAGAATAATCATTTTAGTTTAAACGCGAAGTTTCTCAGTAACTGGTTTAACTGGAATGTCAGTCAAGATTTGTCATATTTCAGTGTGTAGATTTAAGAAAAACATCAGGGTTCATTTGGAATTAATGGTTTTTGCGGATGATCAGATTGTTTTGGCGTATGTTTCAGGCAAGGAAAGCTCTACGTGCCTTGAAGGGGATAGTGAAGCTGCAAGCATATATCAGAGGTCGAGCTGTGAGACGCCAAGCAATGACTACCCTCAAGTGCTTGCAGTCTGTTGTGAACATTCAATCACAGGTCTGTGCAAAGAGAACACAAATCCCCGGAAGTGCTCTCAAGCATTACGAAGAGAGCAAAGAGTTTCAGATGTTCAAGGACAAGATAATCAAGGTAGTTAGAATTGAAAGGGCAATCTGTGTGGGAATTTTATGTTTGGTTATTAGTTTCTGTCTTAGGAAGATTTACGAGACTGTTTGAGAACTGTTTCAACTTTCAGGTGGACACAGATAGCCAAAAGAGATGGGATGACAGTCTAATGACAAAGGAAGTGGCTGAGACATTGGTTATGAGCAAGAAAGAAGCTGCCCTGAGGAGAGAAAGGATAAGGGAATATGCAGTCACTCACAGGGTATCCATGTGTTTCACTCATTCATGGCTGTGATTTAGTTTTTGAATGAAAGTGTTTTTGTAACAAGGGGAAATGGTCTCTCTGTAAACTTTCAGAAATCCGCAGAATCGTACCAGAAGAGGCATAACACAAGATGGAAGTACTGGTTAGACCAATGGGTGGATACCCAACTTACCAAGAGCAAAGAACTAGAAGATTTGGACTTCTCTTCAAACACGAAACCGAAAGACGAAACTTTCAGGGACAAACAGCTTAAAACTCCAAGAAATTCTTCACCCAGAAGATCGATAAATCACAGAAGGCAAGTTTCGGTAGGAGAAGATGATCAGAGCCCTGCCCTTCCGTCACCCGCTGTTGCCACACGGACTTACATGGCTGCAACCGAGTCTGCAAAGGCAAAGGCAAGATCTTTAAGCTCCCCGAGGGTAAGACCCGGAAGCTTTGACACGCAGTCAGAGAGTTACTCGCCATACAAGAACAAGCTCTGCCTGTCATCCTCCATTATGAGCGATGCTCCGAGCAGAGTTAGGGTTCATAAAAATGGCAGCAACGTCAACAGGCCGAGCGGTTACCAGCAAAGATCTCCGGGACTGAGGGGCTTTAACGCTGGCCCCGTGAACGATCTTAGCATTAACTCTGAGCGTTCATTACCAAGCTGGAACAGGCAGAGCAGTTTCAGATGAGTCCTTTGAGAGGCAGTTCCTTCCTTTTTCTTCATCTTGAGCTGTATATATACTTTTCTCAAGTGTTCCACTGAAAGTTTCTTCCGTGTATGTAGGAAATCTCGTTTCGTTTTTTTTTTTTGGTTCAAGTTCTTTTCTTTGTTCGATTCCATTTGATTCTTGTGTTTTCCGATATAATGTAACGATCTGAACCCTAAATTTTCTCGGTTTCTACTGGTTTAGATAGTTATTGGTCTAATTCTTACTGAACTTGAAAAAGAATTTCAGAGCGGCGAGTCACTGAGTCACCGAGTCGTAATGTCGTTTCGTTTGCATTCTCGAGAAAACAAAGAAATTGTCCGAGAATACTGGGAAAAGAGCAACTAGTTATAAACAAAAGATTTTAGACATAAATACATAAATACAAAATAAATATATTATCGTCTTAAAATAAATAAATTTAATGAGGGTTGAATTAATCTTTTTTGCAAGTTTCTGACAAAAAGGAACAAGTCGAACATGCAATCAAAATCTGTCCTCTACACTAACTAGACAATCCTCACATGGATGTTAGAATCGTTAGCATTTAATAAATAATTTCCAATAAATTCAATCCCATCAAAACAATTTTCTTCAAATGGATGAAGCACTCTTATCTTGTTTAGAAATTAAATGACAAATGTGGCATCCATTCATATGATCATTCAATGCTGGCTTTCAATAAAGGCTTATACCTGTATACATTTTGAAATAAAAAATTTTGGAGAGATTTTTTTTTAAAAAAAAAAATCATAGGCTTCTGTTGGTGTTTTGAAACTTTTTCTTAAATAGGAAAAATTTTCTTCCCCTCTCCATGACATTGCACTTTGTAAAATGAGAAAACAGAATTAAAATCATGAACCTTGCAAGAAATAAAAAAAATACACAAAATTTTGTAAAAAATCAGCAAAAAACCATACATCATCAAATATCTAATTTTTTGGAAGTCCTTGTAAACTTTATGATTTTAATTGGGAGTTCAAAAAAGTTTTAGTGAACTTTAGAATTTATGTATTATAATGAGAGTTGATAACGAATTCATGTATTTATGCGAGATTTTTTTTCTAAAAAAATTAGGAAACAAAAGAAACGAAGTTAAGAGGGAAGAGAGAGCCAGTAGCCAGCGGTCAAGTTGGTACAATGTAATACCCGCAGTTTTCCACCTTACAATATTCGAGAGGCTTGTCTTCTCCGTCCAAAAGGTGGAATGTTACGGTCGCTTTCACGTCTTCAGCCAGCCATCTGTGCAATCGAAATACATCGTAGAAGAAAAATAAGTGATCTGACCTTATATTGGCGTTGAACTTCTGATGGTTCCTGTGATCCTTTTCTCTCGAATGGTTCAAACCGGAATTTGGTTGATAGTGTTAGAGTCCCACATCGGAAATATGTGGGAACAATTGAGTCAATATAATACCATGGACACCCTCCCCCAACAAGCTAGCTTTTGGAGTGAATTCTACCCATGGGTTTTGAGATTTTGTTGGGCCCATTATTAATGGAACAGCTTGTTAGGATCTTCACCTTCTCCGCCCTCGAAGCAGCATTCACCACAAATGTATAACCCTAACTCCAGAGAGTAGTCTGTGAATGCAACAGATATGCATAGAGCTAAACCTTTAGAACCCTCTTGACAAAATCTCGAAGGCAGTTGCATGGTTATCCGAGGCCCTCTTTCCCAATGAGTGAACCAATCCGGAATGCTGCAGCCCAGTAATGACACCATACCTAATCTACTTTTCTGTAAAATCAAAGAGAGAGAGAGATTTGGCTAAGGACCCATGAAACCATAACTACTAATGCACAACCGTAGGTGCCACTCAGTATCAGTATGAATAAACGGCTCCATCTAACTCTAGCTTCTTATATTTATAAATGTAACTCCCATATTTTTCAAGTGTTCTGTCCTTAAAACTTGGTTCAACTACATGCATAACCTACCCAATGCTTTTGTTCCAAAGTCTGAAACAACAACTTCGCAGCAGCTACTCTCTTGACTGTCACATCTTCCTGCAACCTGAGACAATGATTGAATATGTAGTTTCCTCCAAATGCTCCTGCAAAAAATTCCATATTACCGCATGTAGTTCCCAAAGATGCACATTCATGTGCATTGAAATTCCGCAGACTATTAGGGAACTTCGGTACTGATCCAAGTCCTTCGTCGTAGCTTAGGTCTAGAATTTCAACATTCGAGAGATACTTCATACAAGCAGGCAAAATCCGAAAGCCATTCCCACTCAAATCTAAGTTCCTCAATGATGTTAGACAACCAATATCTTGAGACAATGATTCCAGATTTCTGCAGTAGCTTAGGTCAAGCATTTCCAGCTTCGAGAGATGCTTGATAATAGGATGCAAAATCTGAAAGTCATTTCCACTCAAACGTAATCTTCTTAATGATGTTAGACAACCAATATCCTCATACAATGATTCAAGTCTCCTGCAACAACTCAGATCAAGCTCATATAGCACTGAGAGATGCTTGATAGTAGCAGGTAAACTCTTAAAGTCATTTCCACTTAAATCTAACCTCATCAATGATGTCAGACAACCAATGTTCTCAGGGATCTGCTCAATATGCAAATTTGACATTTCAAGGGTCTCCAGAGAGCGGACTCTCGACAATGGAGGAACTAATAATGGCACAGGGTCGAGGCTGTAACAATATCCCGAAATACGCAGGTCGGTGAGCTTCGTCGTCTCCTTTTTAAATGGCGGCAGTTGTCTTATGGATGCTCTAAGAGCTCTGAATGAATATAAATTGTCCAGGTTCCACAATGTCTCTGGTAGCACAGAGAGATTTCGGCAGTCGTTTAACCACAAACGCTCAAGTCTGAGAAGCCTTTCAATTGAAGAGGGAAGCTCTCTTATGGCTGCTCCGGTTAAAAAAATCTCCTCCAAGCACTCGTTTCGCTCCAGAACTTCTGGAATTTCTTCCAGCTTTGGGCAATCATAAAGAAGTAACTCTTTAAGAGCTTGCATCTTCCAAATGTCACCAGGTAGAGACTTGAGGCTGTCACAGTAGCTAAGATTTAGATGAGATAACATGCAGAGAGAACTGAATGAGGGGGAAAGCTCTCCTACTCCTACAACCAATGTTCTTCTCCCAGGCTCTGACTCGCATTCTTGTTTGACAATATCCCCGCCAAGCTCTTGCAATGGATCCGACATCTCAATCTTGTTCCTTCTTATAGTTATGAGTGCCTTGTCCTCAAGAACGCTTAACCCATAATGCACAGCGTGATAACAACCATCAAGTAATGTGGCCACCTCATCTTTATCTTGTCCTGTGAAGAAACAAGCAATATCAAGAAATATGTTTTGCAACTCTTCATCTTCTAGACCGTCATAGCTAACTTTCAATATGTTGCTAATTTCCAGGTTGGAAACTTTGCCGATCTTTTTCAAGGCAATTTCCCACTTGTCTATCTTTGCCCCGAAGAGAGCGAGCAAAGACCTTTAGTGCCAGAGGAATCCCCGAAGCATAATGAACCACCTTCTTATGGAGCTCATCATAAGCTTCTATCTGATGTTCTGAGATATAAGCATTCTGGTAAAACAGTCGCAATGCTTCATCATTGTTTAATCCCTCCATATCATATACTTTTACTTTGTCTTTGGTGAAAATGGTGAGCACATGTCTATCTCGTGTGGTTATGATCACACGGCTTCCAGCACCAGACTCAGCGAGCCCTTTAAACAAAATTTCAAGTTGTCTCTGATGGTTCACATCATCAAGCACAGCCAGTACTCTTTTGCGACGAAGCCTATCTACCACAAAGCTCGGTAGCATAGAAGTGCCTATGTGTATATCTTCACCCAGAATCACAGATAAACTCTCATTCCTCTTCTCCACAAGGCCACCCTTCACTTCAGTTTCTCTAACACTCCTGAAGAAATAAGAGCCTTCGAAATCACCAGAGATTTGGTCGAACACAGCTTCAGCAAGAGTGGTCTTACCAATTCCACCCATTCCCCATATCCCCACGATGCGAATATCTTCTTCGCCAAACTCTAACAACCTCAGAACCTTCTCCATCCGTGAATCAATTCCCACTAAGCCATTGTCAGGGTTTGGTCTACGTGATATGCAGCGTAATTTTGTGAGTATCTTTAACAACTACGTCTACCAACACGGAATCAGACCTGTGAAATGTACATCAATCGGACTTTGGAGCCAATAAAATCACCCAGAAATAGCAATGAAAGGATTGAAATAGCTACTTACGTCCATTCTGATGAATCATGGCCAGAGAGATTGGCTGCTTCGTGTAACGCAGACCTCCACTGGTTCACTTTCTCCGTGTTGTCCTTGTATTTCTCTTTATGCCGTTCAAATGCAACAGCAAAGCTTTGCTTTTGCCACCGTACTTGTGAAGGATCCACATCGTAGAAGATGGGTATAACCAATTGGTCCATTGTTTTCTTGCATTGAAGAATCTCGACCAGTTCTTCCAAGCACCACCTAGATGAAGCGTAGTTCTCGGAAAAGACCACCAAAGATACCTTGGATCCTGCGATTGCCTCCCGAAGGACTTCTGAGATCTCATCCCCTCTCTCGATCCGGTCATCGTGGAAAACATTGACACCTTTCTTGAACAGTGCAGAACTGAGATGGCTTGTGAAGCTCCTGCGGGTATCTTCACCTCTGAAGCTGATGAAAACATCGAATGTTTGTCTCCGACGTTTAGAACCAACAAGAGGAAGTATAGAACCATCACCAAAGATCTGATTAATCTTCCTGCATCCTTCTTTTGATCTGTTCATAATGATTACAACGATACAAGCAGAATTGGTTTGCAGACAACAGACTTGGATCCCGTGTCTTCCTTGTTGCAATTGAAGGAGCTAGTTGAATAGTCTAACTAAATGCAAGAAAACTTCTCACAAATACGACATGACTTCCGATTGCAAGTAAACTCCTTAGAATTGATTTTAAATTTATTATTATTATTTTTATCTTATATGTATGGTGGATAGACATTAATAACAATTTTTTTAATTAGAAATGAAAAGACTTCTTCCTGTCAGAGTTGACAAGTACATAAGTACTTTTGTTCTATATTTTGATTCAATTGATTTCAATTATTGGAAAATCCCCCCCCCCCACCACACTCACACACACTTCCAGTACCGCAGCTTCTTGTCAGAGTTATTATAATCTAAACTGAAAATTAGAATTAGTTGAAACTGAAGCAATCAAATGCCGATATGGATCAGGTATCCATATCCTTCCAGTTGAGCCATTCAAAGCTAGGAAAACGGTTAATTTCAGTCAATACCACTCTTAACATTAACGGAATTTTAACAATCAAAACTCAAATCTCATCCAAATTCAGAACCCGCTTCAGAAGTGACTAAACTGAAGTATGGACAAGCAGAAGGTGCAGAACAGTTGCAGTAACGGTTCTAGGATTGATCGCTAGATATTCTTAGCATAAGAAGGGTACATCCATAGCTGCAAGAAAAATCCGGGAAACGTATCAACAAAGGCTACGTTTCCCAGGTCCGACAACTATATAGTGCCCTAAATCCTAATTCGAAAAAAAAAAATCAGAATCGTAACACTGAGAAACTTTCGCATCGACATTGTATCGGTACAAACCAGAATAGCATACAATTGGCCCTAGAATCTCCACAAATACAGATTTTACCACATCAATTGCAAATACGTGATCAAATATCCAAACCCCAGAAACCCTAAAATCACCCCCATTTCTTCAGGTCACAGCACCAGATACGAGAAAAACGAGTAATTCAACGCAAACTTACTGACTCGACGGACGCGGCGGCCGGTGCTTCAAATAATCCTCACCTGTAGAAAAGTTGTCGTCGTCGTCCAATGAAGACGCGCCGATTCATGATCGATTTCAATTTGTATATAGTCTTTATCATTACTTATATTATCCTACCTTCCTTTTTCCACAACTGAAACTGGAGTTATATCTTGGATTTTATATTATCCGACGAAAATAAATATGCTTATGTAAAACTCTATATACGATCAATGACAAATTTACTATATATAAAAATATTGTTCTCTAATACAATAAATCAAACAACATAAATAACAAACATTATTATATAATGCAAGGATTCACATTGTTTAGTTCTTCCCAGAACTTGGTTGAACCTGAATAGAGTATCTAACTTTCCCAACGTATAGCTTATGCTTACCAAACGGGATTCTTCTATTCCCGTTCTCACCCACAACGGCAAGATGCTGGCAGACATCAAGTTCCACTTGAATTGTCTTTTTTGCCCCTGCCCCGATTAGAACCTTCTCGAACCCGACCACTTGCTTGTTCAGACCCAGTGCAGTGGCTTCTCCGACCGGAGGTTTAGCGAACACGAAGAGGGTGTCGCTCCCATCGATCGCCCCCGTGTTGGCCACCTCTACCTTCAAGGGTATTTTCGATATTTTGTCGCAGTTGGCTTGAGAGACTTCTACGTAATAGGCCGAGGTTTTTGGACTTGAAACCGGGACCGAGATCTTGGTTGGTGGAGCTTGCAGGGAGGTGTGGTTGAAAGTGGTGTAGCTCAAGCCAAAACCGAACGGGTAAACGACCGGGCCATTGTAGTACTTGTAAGTCCTCCCCGGGAAACCTCCCGACGGTCGCATGGCCATGTTCGACATCGGGATTTTGTCCACGTAATCTTCCGAATACCACGTCATCGGTAACTTCCCACCTGTGCATTCAATACGTATATATATATAATATAATATATAATATGCTCGATATGGACCACCATGCATGAGGACGCATTTGATAATTGTGATACCTGGGTTAGCTTTGCCGAAGATGATATCGGCGATGGCGGCACCTCCGGCTTGACCTGGATACCCGGCCCAGATGATGGCCTTGACACGTGGGTTGTTCTGGGCGAACGACACGTCGACAGGGCCACCGCTCATGAGGACCAATATGGTCGGACCCCTCGAGGCTCGAGCCACACGAGACACGAGCTCTTGTTGGTGGCCTGGCAATAGCAGGCTTGTCCGGTCTAGTGATTCGGCCTCTATGGATAGGTCTGTTCCCATCACGAGGATAGTCGCATCAGCGCCACGCGCCGCCACCTCGGCCGAATCGAATTGCTCGTTCCCGGTGCATGAAACTCCCACACAACCCTGGAGATACAGAGTTCTTGCGTATCTAGAGATGCCTTGAAGCGGAGAAGTGTAAGCACATGGTTTTCCGGCATAGTTTCCGATCATGGTTTGGGTCACGTCCGAGTTGGGTCCGATAACGGCTATGGTGCGGTAGCGCGTGGGGTCCAGAGGAAGCGCGTGGCGGGCAGAGTTTTTGAGAAGGACAATGCCTTGATGGGCTGCTGCAAGGGCCAGATCTTGATTGGCCCGAGTGCACACATCTCCTGGTCCAAGATTACCGTACGGACCAAGGTTCCCATCAAACATGTCCCTTTCTCACCGCACCTTCCGTGTAGCTCGGCAAAAACGCTCCACAATCGAGGTCTAGTCCTGCAAAACGGCACGACATCACGATTAGAATATGTTTGTGGTTATCATTATTATTATCATGGCTAGTAGAGAGAAAACTCACCGGCTTTAATAGAAGCTGCAACCGCTTCCTCCGGAGTTCCGGTGTATTGTTGTTTGTTGAAAAGCACTTCCACGGAGTCGCAATCCGAGACAATATACCTGTGTTTTTTTGCAAATGAATATTTGTATAATTATGTTTAAATGAAACGGAATTTGACGGGAATCATTAGGTTATTAGGTCATCGGATTTTCACCCTTTAAGATTCCATTCGCCACGGACGATATTCTTCAAGAGATTCACGTCTGCACATGTCGGTTTTCCGTTAACCTGGTTGTAAGAGCACATCACACTTGCGACGTTTCCCTCTTTGACGCAGGTTTCGAATGGCACGTTAAATGTATCTTCTAGATCTTGCTTTGTAACCTTCTCGGCAAACAAAAGAAAAACACAACTCAATAAAAAAAAAAAAAAATTGGCTATGCAAAGAACATAGAAACAAACTGTATAATATATGAATACTTACGTTAGCGTTGAAATGGAGACGGTCAACGCCCATCCAGTTATCAAGATCGTAGGCAGTGTAATGTTTGCAACAGGCGGCGACTTTAAGACTGTCTCCATTGCCGGAGCCTTGAAGTCCCCGGACGTAGCTGGCTCCATACTTTCCGGAAACAAAAGGATCTTCCCCGGGAGTTTCTTGGATGCGTCCCCACCGCGGGTCGCGGACTATATTCACGTTAGGGCTCCAGTACGTGAGACCGGCCGTACCACCGTTGTACATGGCTCTTGCCTCGTTAGACACCACCTAAATTCATGCAAATCAATAATAACGTATATGTAAGATGTGAATACCCTCTTTTATTTTTAGTTGGATTGGAAAAATATGATTTTTTAAAAAATTCAAATTATGAACCCGAATTCAGAATCGGTGCCTAGTGTGAGTGAGTATGGCCTAATTATATTCTCACCCGTCCGATCTCTTCCCAGAGCGACTGGTTGAAGGAGGCCGCGGTGGTGATGACCTGAGGGAAACTAGTGGCGGCTGGGTATGCACCGCCGAACCTAGTGCCGGGGCCCACGTCCGAGACGCCGTGAAGAGACTCCGACCACCACTTTGGATGCGGAGCCGAGGCACGGCGGCTGCGTTATCACCTAGAAGCTGGACCTTCTCCAGCAATGTCAGCCGTCCGATCAAGTCCTTGACCCTCGCCTCAATCGGTAGATCGACCCTGCAGAAAGGCAGCGCCCGAGTGAAATCGCTCGTGGGGTCGCACGCGAACGGCGTCCGAGCTGATTCAGCTGAGTGGACCGACCACAACACGACCAACACTGTGACGATGTTCTTGCAAGAGATTTTCATTTCTTTTAAACGTGGAATTCTCTGTCTTTGTGATTTTCGTGTGTTTTGATTGCTTGTTGCTTGCATGCATGCATGCGTGCGTATTTATACGGAAATTTTCTATCAGTTGGTAACTAAGCGCTTTCTATTTTTTGAAAAATTTTAAGTATTATCTGTAATTACTTAACCGTATATCCATACAGATCCAAACAAAAGACCAAAAAGATTATGATGACATCTCCTTGTTTGAAAAATCTGTAATAACTCTTCCTGTTTTTCCAACTTATTCCATCTTCTTGTTTGTAACAACGTAGACTTCTGTTTCCATACAAAAAGTATTAGATTAAATTATTGGAATGTTTATATTTCAGAAGATTCCATTAAAAATTCAGTTTATTTTACGGTACCGTTGTTACTATTTAGATTAAAAAAAATGGTAATACTTTTAAAATTTTGGTTTTTATATCGGTTTTTATTCGTGTTCCAGACAAGTTTGATGATAATAAAATTTCTAATTGTTATCATACAAAGATGATGATTCTTAAGAAGTTTGATGATAATAAAGATTTATAGTTTGTTCACAATTCCTCCTAATTACGATCCGACCGAACCATAGGCACCGGCCGCCGCGTCAGTCGCAGTCTCACTTTCGAGTTCTTGAAGTAGAAGCATCTGTTGCGCCCGTCGAGTAAGTGCGTTTGCGTTGAAATCCTCGTTTCTCTCGTATCTAGCGTTGTGAATTGAAGAAATGGGGTTGATTTTAGGGTTCCTGGGTTTTGGATGTTTGATCGCGTACTTGCAATTGTTGCGGTAAAATCTGTGTTTGTGGAAATTCCAGTGCCAATTGTAAGCTATTCCGACTAGTACTACAAATACAGTGTCGAAACTGTCGATGCGTGTAGTTTCCCAGTATTGTGTTTCTGATTTGCTAGGAATTAGGGCACCGTATCGTTTTCGGACCTGGCGAATGTAGCCTTTCTTTTTACATTTCCGGGGATTTTCTTGCAGCTATGTATGAACCCTACTTATGCTAAGAGTATTTCGCGACCACTCCTTGAATCTTTGGTGCAAGTGTGGATCATATTTGGTTGGTTCTGCAGCTTCTGCTTGTTCATACTTGAGGTTTAGTCAGATCTTAAGTCGACTCTGCATTTGGATAAAGATTAGAGTGTTGATTGTTGAAATTATGTTAGTGTCAGAGTGGTATTAGATTATTGTTACTCTGAATTAAAGCATCAATACTGGAAGTCATCGTTTTTTGTTAATTTGCAGTTCGCCATTTCTGTTTGTAGGGAGGCCGAGTCATCTTCAGCTAAACTCAGAAGAAATTTCTGGGCTTCCACCACTGATGATTGAGAAGCTTTCAGACGCTTCACATCTTTGAACTCACAGACTATCCCTCTGGGGAGTGGCAATATGACCATGTTTCTCATGTTCCTGTTGCGAGGGCAGGAAGGGCATTACGGAAGGGAGACACAAATGGGCATCCTTCATCTCTTCCCCGTAGCAAATGTCCAAAAGGAAAATTGCCTCATTCTAAGAATATTTCAGAAGCTGTTGGCTGATTGCTAGTGCCTCCACAGCTCAAGGGAAGGTTAGTCCATTGCACTCTGTTTTGTTGTTTTCAGGAGTAGCTGATCACTAATTGAGCAATTGTAAATGTAGGATGCAGAAATTGTAGTTGATTGGAATTTATTTCAGGAGATCAATATATATTTAGTTTGGTTGCAAACCTTCTGATTTAGTTTGTATTTTCCAAAATCTGCTGTTGGATTTTGCGTCTGCGTGTTAAATGGCCAAAGAATATGTACCTTTGTACGGAATCCAAAACCCAGGAAAAAATGCGGACAAGAAGAAGTTTGGGTTTTGATTCTTGTTATGTGATGTTCCCTCTTTTTCCTTGTTTGTGTTTGAGTGTTTCTCGCTCTGAAGTAGCTGAATCTGATCTCTTTATTGGATAAGTGTAACTGTAAATACTTGGTCGAAGGAAGTCTAGTAGGTTTGAATTTGTTACCGGAGATTATTCCATTTCCAGGTTCGGATTAGACCCTTCGACTCAAGAGATTGTTCCTCGATGTTTTTCAGTTTCCTAAGGATTTTCGGAACATCGACATTAAGACGTGATAGCGTGTTCTGTTCATATTAAGATGTTGTGAACATGTGTTGGATCTTACAGTTCAAGATGGATTCAAACTGGTTACTGATGTTTTACATGAAATTAGGGTATGTTGATATAAAAAAGATCAGGGGAGAGGTTTCTTGCAACGACTTTGACTATTCAAAATTATTGAAACGTGTTGGCTATCTTCTTTGCGCGTATTTATTTCTAATAACTTTAAAGGCATTGACTTGGTCTCGTCAACGATCAACTCCTCCTACTACAATTGCAGCAAATGAAGACGATGAGTTGTGCATTTGGACAAAGTCTCTTGCTCTGCAAACCTCTTCTTCCTCTTTCGCCATGAACGGATCAAACCAAGGATGTGGCACTAATCATAAGATCGTCGGTCATGATTCTTCACTTCCTCTTGTCGGCTCTAAACGCCGAAGACGAACATTCGATGTCTTCATCAGCTTCAGAGGTGTAGACACGCGCAGGGACTTCACAAGCCATCTCCACAAAGCACTGTCTGAGAAAGGTATCGATGCTTTCGTTGACGACCGAATCGAAAGGGGGGATGAGATCTCGGAAGCCCTTGTGGAGGCCATCCAAGGATCTCAGCTGTCTTTGGTTGTCTTCTCTGAGGACTACGCTTCATCCGGATGGTGCTTGGAAGAGCTCGTTCAGATCCTTCGATGCAGGAAAACAATGGACCAATTGGTTATACCCATCTTCCACAACGTCGATCCTTCGCACGTGCGGTGGCAAAAGCAGAGCTTTGCTGCTGCATTTGAGCGGCACGAAGAGAGATACAAGGACAACACGGAGAAAGTGAACATGTGGAGGTCTGCGTTACACGAAGCAGCCGATCTTTCTGGTCATAATTCATCAGAATTCAAGTAAGTAGCTTCCGCTAATTTTTCGTCGCCATTTCTTCGTGATTTTGTCTATTCTTGAATCTGATTCAGAAATATTTCACAGATCTGATTCCATGTTGGTCGACGCAATTGTTAGTGATACTCTCGAAAAGCTACGTCGCATATCGCGTAGACCAAACCCTAACAATGGTTTAGTGGGGATTGATTCACGGATGGAGAAGGTTATGGGGTTGTTAGACTTTAGTGCAGAAGATATTCGCGTCGTGGGGATATGGGGAATGGGTGGAATTGGTAAGACCACTCTTGCTGAAGCTGTGTTCGACCAAATCTCTGGCGGCTTCGAGGGCTCTTATTTCTTCAGGAATGTTAGAGAAACTGAAGAGAAGGGTGATCTTGTGGAGAGGAGAAATGAGTGTCTATCTGTGATTTTGGGGGAAAATCTACGAATAGGAACATCTATGCTACCGAGCTTTGTGGTTGGTAGGCTTCGTCGTAAAAGAGTACTGGTTGTGCTTGATGATGTGAACCATCAGAGACAACTTGAAATTTTGTTTAAAGGGCTCGATGAGTCTAGTGCTGGAAGCCGTGTGATCATAACCACACGAGATAAACATTTGCTCAGCATTTTCCCGAAAGACAAAGTAAAAGCATATGATATGGAGGGATTAAACGATGATGAAGCATTGCGACTGTTTTGCCGCAATGCTTATGTCTCAGGCCTTCAGACTGAAGGTTATGGTGAGCTCGCAATGAAGGTGGTTCATTATGCTTCTGGCATTCCTTTGGCACTTATAGTCTTTGCTTGCTCTCTTCGGGGCAAGGGCAAACACGAGTGGGAAAGTGCCTTGAACAAGCTCGGGAAAGTTTCCAACCTGGAGATTAGCAAAATATTGAAAGTTAGCTACGACGGTCTAGAAGACAAAGAAATACAAAACATATTTCTTGATATTGCTTGTTTCTTCAAGGGGCAAGATAAAGATCACATGACCAGGTTGCTCGATGGTTGTTATCACGCTGCCTCTTATGGTTTAAGTGTTCTCGGTGATAAGGCACTGATAAATTTAAGAAGGAACAAGATTGAGATGCCGGATCCGCTGCAAGAGCTTGGTTGGGATATTGTCACACAAGAATGCGAGACAGAGCCTGGGAGAAGGAGTCGATTGTGGAGACCTGAAGATGTTCACCGTCTTCTCAAAAGGAATAATGTAAGAAGAAGTTTCATGATTTTGTTTCATCCCTTAGTATGCAAATTCATGTCATTTTTCCTTATTTTTCCCTCTTATATTTCAACATGGTAAGAAGGATTTGCACTGATGGCAGTTTGGCTCCCTTTACAGGGTACAGAGGCAGTCAAAGGTATATTCTTGGATTTGTCAAAAGTAATGAAGTTGAACATAAGCCCGGATGTCTTCGAGAAGATGTACAATCTCAGATTCCTCAAATTCTATAACAGCAAAGGGGTAAACACTAAAGTGTGTCTGCCATGTGGCCTCGAATCTCTTCCTGATGAGTTAAGGTACTTATGTTGGCCTGAGTTTCCGCTGAAGTGCCTGCCATCTGAATTTTGTCCTGAGAATCTTGTTGAGCTCGACATGAGACATAGCAATTTTACGCAGCCCTGGAGCGGTGCTCAGGTAGATGAAATGTGAATATATCCTTGGCATCTTCTTCGATTCCGTTTTCTTTCATTGTGTTGTATACATGTTTGTTTTTTATTATTCTATCAATCTTGCGGATACGAATTTAACTAACCATATCATTTGTTTATGCAGAATCTGTGTAGCTTAAAGAGTTTAAATTTGGCATACTCGCTGGAGCTGAATAAATTGCCCAATCTAACGAGGGCCACAAAACTAGAGCGGATTATTCTGCGAGGTTGCTGTCAGATAGATGAATTTCCTGAGAGTTCAACAAATGTTAAAGAAATAGATCTATCTAGGACTGCAATAGTAGAAGTGCCTTCTTCAATTCAACATCTCTCCAGGCTTGTGGATCTAAAGCTGTATAATTGTAAGAGACTTCAGAAACTTCCAGATACTTTGAGCAGTCTAGACAAACTACCTCATCTTAATCTTTCTAATTGTGGGAGCCTTAGGTCTATACCCAGTGGCATTTGGAAGATGCAATCCCTCGAGGTCTTAGATCTTTCTGATTGCTCAAAGTTGGAAGAAATCCCACAAGTTTTGGAGCGCAATGACTGCTTGGGAAGTATTGATTTGAGTGGAACAGCTATAAGAGAGTTGCCCTCTTCAATTGAAAGGCTCGTTAGACTTGATTGTTTGCGGTTAGACGACTGCCGAAACCTCTCTGCGGTACCAGAGACATTGTGGAATATAGCAACTCTGTCTTGGTTCAGATTTCTTGGAACAAACATAAGACAACTGCCACTGTTTCAAAAAGATTTGACGAAGATGGATTACTTGTGTATTTCAGGATGTGAGAGTCGAGATCATGTGCCGTTGTCATTTCCACCATTGTTGAGAGTCTGTTCTCTAACGAGACTCGAAATGATGGGTTTGCACATCTTGCATATCCCTGCGGAAATTGGTTGTTTAACATCGTTGATATTCTTAAATTTGAGCAGAAACGACTTCAAGATTTTACCTGATAGTATCAAGCATCTTTCCAAGCTGCAGTTTCTTGGCCTAAGCTATTGCAGGAAACTTGAATCATTGTTCGAGGATATCAGTTGTCTAATATCATTGAGAATCTTAGATTTGAGAGGCAATGACTTCAAGGTTCTGCCTGCTAGTATCAAGCATTTGCCAAAGCTTGAAGAGTTTCACATAAGCTATTGCAGGAGACTTGAGTCATTATCAGGGCTTCCTAGTAGTCTATGGCATTTTGTTGCACATGACTGTTCATCTTTGGGAACTATATCGAGTGATATGAAATTTGTTCATCAAATAGTGGGAGGAAAATACATATTCAGTAATTGTCTCAAACAAAAGGAAGATATGAGCGTAAAGGTACAAACTGCTGCAAAGTCATTGTTCCAGACTGCGAGTCCATATTTTTTGGTTGGTTTCTCTCATCCTCTATTTGTATATTGTCTGTGCACTGTGGAATATGTCACCAGACTTGGTTTATTTATCCTGATTAGTCAGTGGCACCTACGGTTATTATGCAAGAGTGGTTGCGGTTTTTTGCCATCCAGGGAAAGGAGATGGTGTGTGGTTTAACTGGTTTTCGTACAAACCCCTCATTCCGTGTTTTCTTCATCCATACAGTTTTCTGTTTTTGTTCAAAGATATAATTCCCTAAACTTGAAGCCTGATATCATCTCTTTGATGGCACAGAATGGCGTCGTAATGTGTTTACCAGGCAGAAACATTCCAGATTGGTTTACTGGTCGTGGAACAGGAGCTTCAGTTACCTTGCAATTGCCTACAGGATTGCGTGACAACAATTCCATAGGTTTAGCTCTATGCATTTCTGTTGCATTCACAGACTATTCTCCAAAATTAGGACTAACCATTCACGGTGATTTCCGCCTGGAGAGTCGAGAAGACTACTTTCATGAGAAGGAGGCATGGGATTTCGATCTGAAACCATTCGAAAGAGAATCTATGCAAGCGCCAGCCGACGTTCAAACCCGATTTCTCAGGTCAGATCACATATTCCTCTGCTCCAGAAATCTGTACGTCGAGGAATGCAATAATCACAAGACGGTGACCGTCACGTTCCACCTTTTGGACGGAGCAGATATGCCTCTAGAGTGTTGCAGGGTGGAGAAGTGTGCCTATTACGTGCTACCGTCTTGAAATGGATCGACGTATCGCATGCATTCATGAGTGTATTGATTTTTACGTGTGTGTGAAGCCAGGCGGCTTGTTTTCGTATCTTTTTCAAGGTTGTCGGGATTGCTGTCCATAATATCATGGACTAACACATAACAATATCAAAATCCTTACCTTGGAGTAGGAGAGCTCTCCCCCCTTAATTTTTACTCCCTCCGTTTCAAAATATTTGTAGTTTTAGATTATTATCCATTTTTCAAAATATTTGTCATTTTACATTTCCAATACATTTTTTTTAAATAATTTCCAATTTTATCCTTACCAAATTCCAATACATTATTAATGATAATATTGTTTTTATTATTAAATAAAGGGTATATATGACTTTTATTTTCATTTCTTAAAAAATGTGAAATAAGTTAAAACAACAAACATTTTGAAACGGAGGGAGTAATAAGTTTACAATTTATGGTACGGATGAATGAACAAAAATATTCTTGGTTTTAAAAATTTGTTACTTTCAATAATTGTATTGAAACAATGCATGATATTTTTTTTAAAAAACTTTTTTCTAAATCAATAGTCCATTCGTAAACAAATTCCGTGATGATCTAGTATTTGAAAAGAAATTGAGGTTATTTTTAGAAATTCCTCAAATCATTATGTTTGATGGAAATTTAGGTTGCAGAATCCATCGTACTGAAAGTCTCGTTTTCGAAGTGCCCTGTCGAATTGTATTCTCCAGTCATACACTTGGTCTTTATATCACAATTAACTAAATTGACGTTTTTGCCCTTCTTCCAATATAGAATTACTATCTTACCCTTTACGTTTTAGGCCTTAAGGCAGCCGCTACTATCACAGCCCATGGGCCTGAGCGGCAAACATTCTGCGTGTGATACAAAGGTAATAATTTTGTGGTGACATATTTTCCTTTAGTTGTGGGGTAAATTGTTTTTAATTAATTTATATATATTTATATTTGCATCCTACAAATATAAAGAGTCCGCAAACTCCAAAAGATTCCTGTCCGCTGACTTGGATTATTCTGCAATTGCAGCAAGGTCTCTTGCTCTGAAAACCTCTTCTTCTTCTTGCACCATGAGCGGATCAAACCAAGGACGCGGCGTTAGCCATCAGATCGTCGGTGATGGTTCTTCACTTCCTCTTGTCGGCTCTAAACGCCGAAGACGAACATTCGATGTCTTCATCAGCTTCAGAGGTTTAGACACTCGCAGGGACTTCACAAGCCATCTCCGCAAAGCACTGTCTGAGAAAGGTATCGACGTTTTCGTCGACGACCGGCTCGAGAGAGGGGATGAGATCTCGGAAGCCCTTGTGGAGGCCATCCATGGATCTCTACTGTCTTTGGTCGTCTTCTCTGAGGACTACGCTTCATCCAGGTGGTGCTTGGAAGAGCTCGTTCAGATCCTTCGATGCAGGAAAACAATGGACCAATTGGTTATACCCATCTTCCACAACGTCGATCCTTCACACGTACGGTGGCAAAAGAAGAGATTTGCTGCTGCATTTGAGCGGCACGAAGAGAGATACAAGGACGACACGGAGAAAGTGAACATGTGGAGGACTGCGTTACACGAAGTAGCCAATCTTTCTGGTCATAATTCATCAGAATTCACGTAAGTAGCTGCCGCTAACTTGTCGTCGCCATTTCTTCGTGATTTTGTCTATTCTTGAATCTGACTCAGAAATATTTCACAGATCTGATTCCATGTTGGTCGACGCAGTTGTTAGAGATACTCTCGAAAAACTACATCGCATATCGCGTAGACCAAACCCTAACAATGGTTTAGTGGGGATTGATTCACGGATGGAGAAGGTTATGGGGTTGTTAGACTTTGGTGCAGAAGATATTCGCGTCGTGGGGATATGGGGAATGGGTGGAATTGGTAAGACCACTCTTGCTGAAGCTGTGTTCGACCAAATCTCTGGCGGATTCGAGGGCTCTTATTTCTTCAGGAATGTTAGAGAAACTGAAGAGAAGGGTAATCTTGTTGAGAGGAGAAATGAGTGTCTATCTGTGATTTTGGGGGAAAATCTACGAGTAGGAACATCTATGCTACCGAGCTTTGTGGTTAGTAGGCTTCGTCGTAAAAGAGTACTGGTTGTGCTTGATGATGTGAACCATCAGAGACAACTTGAAATTTTGTTTAAAGGGCTCGATGAGTCTAGTGCTGGAAGCCGTGTGATCATAACCACACGAGATAAACATTTGCTCAGCATTTTCCCGAAAGACAAAGTAAAAGTATATGATATGGAGGGATTAAACAATGATGAAGCATTGCAACTGTTTTGCCGCAATGCTTATGTCTCAGGCCTTCAGACTGAAGGATATGGTGAGCTCGCAATGAAGGTGGTTCATTATGCTTCTGGCATTCCTTTGGCACTTAAAGTCTTTGCTTGCTCTCTTCGGGGCAGGGGCAAACACGAGTGGGAAAGTGCCTTGAACAAGCTCAGGAAAGTTGCCAACATGGAGATTAGCAACATATTGAAAGTTAGCTACGACGGTCTAGAAGACAAAGAAATACAAAACATATTTCTTGATATTGCTTGTTTCTTCAAGGGGCAAGATAAAGATCACGTGACCGGATTGCTAGATGGTTGTTATCACGCTGCGTCTTATGGGTTAAGTGTTCTCGATGATAAGGCACTTATAAATTTAAGAAGGAACAGGATTGAGATGCCAGATCCGCTGCAAGAGCTTGGTTGGGATATTGTCATACAAGAATGCGAGTCAGAGCCTGGGAGAAGGACTCGATTGTGGAGACCTGATGATGTTCACCGTCTTCTCAAAAGGAATAATGTAAAAAGAAATGCCACCATTCATTCCTTAGTATGCAAGTTTATGTCATTTTTCCTTCTGGCCCCCTTTATATTTCAACATGGTAAGAATGCTTTGCACTGACGGCAGTTTGGCTCGCTTTACAGGGTACAGAGGCAGTCAAAGGAATATACTTGGATTTGTCAAAAGTAATGAAGTTGGACATAAAACCGGATGTCTTCGAGAAGATGTACAATCTCAGACTCCTTAAATTCGATAACAGCAAAGGGGTAAACACTAAAGTGTGTCTGCCACATGGCCTCGAATCTCTTCCTGATGAGTTAAGGTACTTATGTTGGCCTGAGTTTCCACTGAAGCACCTACCCTCTGAATTTTGTCCAGAGAATCTTGTTGAGCTTGACATGAGACATAGCACTCTTAACAGGCTCTGGAGCGGTGCTCAGGTAGATGGAACATTCTTTTTGTTTGAATAAAAAGTAATCAATCGATCTTGAAGAGAGTAATCTGACCGACTATCATTTATCCATGCAGAACCTGGGTAGCTTAAAGATTTTAAATTTGGACTGGTCAGAGAAGCTGAAAGAATTGCCCGATCTATCAAGGGCCCAAAATCTTGAGCGGATTGATCTGTATGGATGCTGTCAGATTGAAGAATTCCCTAAGTTCCCAAAAAACATAGAAGAAATAAATATGGCTGGGACCGCGATAAGAGAAGTGCCTTCTTCAATTCAACATCTCTCCAGACTTGTCAAACTCAATCTATTCCATTGTAAGAGACTCGAGAAGCTTCCAGATACTTTGAGCAATCTAGAAAGCCTTGAAGATCTGACTCTATCAGAAAGCAGAAACATAAAAAGGTTCCCAGCCCTTCCGAGGAAAATAAAACTCCTTGACTTTGATGGTGTTGGAGTAGTAGAGCTTTCCCCCTCAATTGGTTCTCTCCACATGCTATCTCGTCTTGATCTTAGGCATTGTAGGAACCTTATGTTTTTACCCAGTGACATTTGGAAGATGCAATCTCTTAAGTCCTTAAGTCTTTCTGATTGCTCAAAGTTGGAAGAAATTCCAGAAGTTCTGGAGAGTAACGAGTGCTTGAAAGAGATTATGTTAAGCAAAACAGCCATAAGAGAATTGCCCTCTTCAATTGAAAGGCTTCTCAAACTTGAGTATTTGAAGGTTAACGACTGCCGAAATTTCTCTGTGCTACCGGCGACATTGTGGAATCTGGAAAAGTTAGGATCATTAGATGTTAGTGGAACATCCATAAAACAACTGCCGCCCATTAAAGAGGAGACGACGAGGCTCACCGGCCTGCGTATTTCGGGATGTGATAGTCGAGACCCTATGGCATTATCAGTTCCTCCCTTGTCGAGATTATGTTCTCTGACGACCCTTGAAATGTCGAATTTGCATATTGAGCAGATCCCTGAGGACATTGGTCGTCTGACATCATTGATAAGATTAGATTTGAGTCTAAATGACTTCAAAACTTTGCCTGCTAGTATCAAGCATCTTTCGAACCTGGGAAGTCTGGACCTAAGCTACTGCAGGGGGCTTGAATCATTGCCAGAGGACATTGGTTGTCTAACATCGTTGCGGAGCTTAAATTTGAGAGGAAATGACTTCAAAACTTTGCCTGCTTGTATCAAGCATCTCTCGAACCTGGGAAGCCTGGACCTAAGCTACTGCAGGGGGCTTGAATCATTGCCGGAGGACATTGGTTGTCCAACATCATTAAAAAGCTTAGATTTGAGCGGAAATGACTTTAAGAGTTTACCCGCTAATATCAAGCGTCTCTCGAAGCTGGAAAAGCTTGATGTAAGCTACTGCAGGAGGCTTGAATCACTACCGGAGCTCCCTAACAATCTATGGAGTTTAAATGCACATGGATGTGCATATTTGGAGACTATATGGGGCAATATGGAATTTGTTGCTGGACCATTTGGAGTAAGCTACATATTCAGTAATTGTCTCAGATTGCAGGAGGATGCCAGAGTCAAGATAGTAGCTGCTACAAAGTTGTTGTCTCAGACTCTGAGAAAACGTCCTTGGGTAGGTTTCTGTCATTGTATCTGTGTAATAGGCGAGCATGTAGCTCAATCAATTTGTGGGCCACGCTTGAAAATTATGGGGGTTTTAATAGATTGAGTTCGTGGAGGTGATAGTCTCTTGCTATACTTGAGTTACTTTAGAATCGCATTGATAAATATGAGAAGCTGGAGTTAGATAGTGAGTAGCACCTAGTGGTTATGGTTTTGTGGGTCTTTGGACAAATTCCTCGTTTGTGTGTGTGTGTGTTTTTGTAAAGACGGTGTGTGAGTTGCATGGATGCAATCTGTATAGTTTTCTGTTTGTGTTCTTAAAAATTTTTCCTAGCAATAATTTTAGGGAGTTCAAAACCTAATATAACTCTCTTGCTCTCTTTGATTGTACAAAGTGGTGGAATAGGTGGGGTGTGTATACCGGGCTGCAACATTCCGGACTGGTTCACTCATTGGGAAAGAGGGCCTACCTTGCAATTGCCTTTGGGACTTTGTGAAGTGAGCTCTGAAGAGTTACTTCTATGCATTTCTGTTGCATTCACAGACCGCTCTCTGGAATCAGGATTATACATTCGTGCTGAATGCTGTTTCGACGACGGAGAAGGCGAAGATCCTAACAAGTTACCAGCCAGATCCGGTTTAACACCATTTGAGATAAAAGGATCACGGGCAGAATCACAAGTTCAGCGCCAGTATGTAAGGTCAGATCACTTGTTTTTCTTCTACGATACACTTGGATTACACCTGAGGAAATATGACTGCGCGTCTACTATGACATTCCACCTTTTAGATGGAAAAAGAAACCCTCTGGAATGTTGTAAGGTGGAAAAGTGCGGGTATTACATCGTACCTGCTTGACTTGTGACTCTTTACCAACTCCAAATTAATTCTGTTTAATCTTTTATCAAATAAAAAAATAAAAATCCAATAATAATCAAATCCAAAAAACTAAAACCAACAAAAATATATAAGTATTCTGGATTTTATTTTAAATATTTTTTTTATCTTTTATTCATTTATTTCTAAATATCTATCATATTAATAAATTTGTTTTTATACAAATCTCATAATTGATTTAACAGAGAAATCTATTGAGAAATTTCTCAAAAAAATTTACAGTGTCCAAAATTTAATGATCTATTTAACGGAATAAATTCAAAATTGCTCATTTATATGACAGTTTTTAGTCATATTAAAATAACTTTGCGTAATCGGATTGGTGATCAGCCTTTGAGTGATTTTCTAATTTGTTTTATTGAAAAAAATATGTTTGAGATAATTATAAATGAAGTTGTTAGGGATAGATTTAAAAAAATGAAAGATCGGAGAATTTAGCTATATAATGAAAAATATTTTTCTGATAATATATTTTTATTAGTTTTTTATATTTTATATCATATTTATATTTGTTGCCCCCGTTGAAAAAAATTTCTGGATCCGCCACTGCTTGTGACCGCTTCTTTATGGCCACAGGTGCCTCTATGTTCCCTCCAGGTTGTTTACCATCGATCAAATAGTTTTTTTTTTTTGATAACGGAGGACCCCTAGCTGCTACCCTTCGGGCGCGCTGACTAGGTAAATCTCTGGTCCGGGAGCGGCCTTTGTATATGGATCGTATAAATCCAGAAATTATCTCCCTCCCCACCAGTCAGGAATCGAACACTCAACCTCAAGGTGAAGTTAACTCCTACCCAAGTTTGACCACTCGCCCACGATCTGTTGGGTTAAAATATGTTTTGCATGTTCTCTTACCACCAGACTACCCAACGATAGTTAGACAAAAACATTTCGTTCTGAACTGCATGCCATGGATTTTACAACACTGATCATAATGAAAAGCCTCTGATAAAATTTTCATTAAAATAAAAATACTTATTTTGTGTCAATTGCTAAATCTCTTCAGTCTTTTGCGAAAAGAAAATAGATGAAAATGAAAACAAGAACAAAAAGGTTAAACATAAAACATTAAAAAAAAATAGTTGTGGGGTAAATTGTTTCTAATTAATTTATATATTTATATTCACATCCTACATATATATATATATATATATATATATATATATATAGAGAGAGCCCAAAAAC
>NW_010967707.1:3593898-3626630 GCF_000463585.1 Tarenaya hassleriana | reverse complement strand
CCCCCCCCTCTCTCTCTCTCTATATATATCCGTGCTCATATTCTCTTGATTGTGTGTGCGTTATATATATATATATATATATATATTCTATTGAGCATTTACGTGAAATGCAACGAGAAGCCTGTCTTAAAGGAAAGACAAATGTTCTGAAACTGAAATTAAGGGTAAAAAACAAAGACATACATATCACTTTTGGAGATTTTTTTGGCATGTGTATATATACTTACACTTTAAACATGAGCTGCTACAAAATACAATCAAATAACTACCAACCTACTACCCAATTTTATTTCATATCCGAAACAAGAAATCTATATTTGGAATCCTCATAAGTAAACTCAAATAATTGAACAAGTGGTATTAAAAAAAGAATTAAACTAATCAGATATAATATTTTATGATACATGTATATATATCTTTCCCTTACTCGGGTTAATGCTTGCACCAAGTGTGAATGACTCGTCGAAATTTACATTTCTTTCTCAAATTATTACATTCATTGCTAAGAAATATCATATTTTCAAATTTTTTAAAATGTTAAAGAGTTAATTTGCATTCCAGATGACAAAAAAGATAGAGACAAATTAATTGAAAAAATAATAGAAACGGATCATGAAGTGGCTTACTCAAAATCTTTTGGATCCAAGTCAAACATGACAGTGCAAAGTTTTCTTTGACCGATATACATATATTTATTATTTATTTAATGCGAATAAAATAAATAAAAACAAATTGATATGGGTCGGTCTGTCACCCGATCTCGTCACATGGGCAAAGTGGGACCCACCGACAACCTGGCATATCAAAATCTACTTATGGGCCACTCTCACCTCTCCATGTGACGCTCGGGTCTATCCAACTTTACAAAAACAATTTTTCCTGTTTTGCCCTCTTTGCCTTAAAAAAAACATTTTTTTTATCCTCACTTATAAAATGGAAAAAAGGAATGAAAAAAATAAAGCAAATTGGTCTCTCCATCATACGAAATTTCAAATCTTGTATCATTTGAGTTATAAAATATTGTAATTGTTCCAAAAAAAAAAAAGTATTAGACCAACTCAAGTAGATAATTGAAAAAAAAAATCATGTAAGTTGTGGCTCCGGATATTCTCTTTTTGAGATTGATAATCATAGCATGCTATGCTCTGGCTGACTCTAAATTTCATTTCTCTTCATAGGAGTTACATTTTACATGACTGAATACTACATATTATATATATATATATATATATATATTAGAGAAAAAAAAGTATATATCTATATATATTAGTGAAAAAGTATGTAGCTTCTTTTCACTTGTTTCTTTCTTTCAATAGAAAAATAAAAACAAAAAAAAATAGAAAAAAGAAACAGGAGAGCACATGACTTCCCTCTTCAGCAGCTGGTGGTGTTGTGGTGTGCATGCATTGGTTTGGTGGTATCGTGGGGACAGTAGGAGTAAGTAGTTGCATGGCAGTATCACATGATGATGATGGATCATGGATCATGGATCATGGGAGTGACATGTCTTATGGTGGTGGTGATATAGTGGTGGAGTCTCTACAGAGGTTACTTTTGTTTTCCTTTGATTTTCCCCTGCAAAATCAATTACTAAATCACGTATAGAAAACAGATTTATAAAAATTGTCAGGTGATCTTTTTTTTAATGGAATAATGTATAATATGTGAAGCAAATGTGATTGTAATATAAAAATCAAATACCTATGCTTTTCAAAAAAAAAAAATCAAAAACAAATTTGAATAAAATATGAAAATAATAAAAAAAGTTTAATAGTTTTATCAATAAAAAAACTAAAGTAAAACTAAAATTGAATTAGCATATTTTTTAAAAGACCAAAAAATCTAAATTGGAAATTAACCAAGCGGATCCAAACGAAAACACGAAACCCTAAATTAAGCAAAGCAGCCAAAGATAAGAGGCCGCCAAGTTGATGACCCTTCTTTCTCTTGTAATCACTATCAAAATCATGATTAGTCGATTAATTAACCCATACTAATGAAAAAGAACGAGGAATCCAAGGATTCGTCCTCGCTTGGAATCAACTGAAAAACACACTTTGAATATGTATAAACAAATTGTGAAATTACTTGGAAAAAAGAAAAGAACTTGGATGGATTATGATTAAAAATCCTGAATTTTCATATACAAAATTAGAAATCTCCAAAAGTAACATTTTTTTCGAAAACTAACATTTTCTGAATCTGAATGTCGCAAATGGGTAAAATTTAGGTGTTTTTTAGTCGATATCCCTAAATTATTATTAATCTTGTAAATTACGCAAAGGAAAAGAGTAAACGCACCTATAATAGGAGGAAATCTATTTATCATCGGATTCCGACAGGACACGTCGGACCTCCGTTGCCTGTGTACATTCCGATTGATCCATGCCCAGATGAGAACCTGTCGGATTCATTCGATCTCGTAATGAGAAGATCTCAAACTCGTAAAAATTTCATACGAAAAAAAAAAGAACCCAAATCTTGATTCTTGAATGTCTACATATTAAAGAAAAAGATTCACCTTGGCATTTGGCAGTTGTATGATTTGAAGGACGCCGTGTCCATTGCATTGGTGCTGTTGTTGTTATTCTCCGACTCCTTCTGGTCGCCGGAACCAAAGGCCGAGATGAATTTTCCGGCGAAGGAGGCTTTTGTCGGCGATGCGAATGGACTGTCGGGTAAATTGTGATCCAAACTGGAAGATGATTGAATGAAACCAGACAGTTTTCTTAGGGATGATAATTCTGGCAAAAAATGCAGAATCAAGAAAGTGAAGTTGTGTTCAACGCCAAAACCTTTCCCGCGGAATCTCGGCATCAAGAGGAGGGTTATCTTTCCCATCGATATGATCCTTGTTGCGAGAAGAATCTTGTGAGGAGAACCCATTATCGGTCTGCTTAATCTCGGAAGACGAATTCATAGAACCTGGTGTGAAATTCACAGGGTTAACCATCTCGGGGACTCGAGTTTCTTGAGGAGTACAGTATGTAGTAGCCGTAATACCTAACGGGAAAGATTCTTGGCAGCGGCTAAAGGGTGAAAGGGCGAGGCACTGATTGAAGAAGTTCGGGGACTGGAGATGAGTCGGAGAAGGGATTGGACTTCCAGTGGATAAAGTGCGATGATGATGAAGCTTCTTGACATCAAGAAGCTGCAGATTCATCAATCTCCGGTTCTGAAGCTCAAGAGCTTGTTGCAGATCAGACTGCTCCTCAAGCTTTCTTCTCCAAATGTCCTGGTTATTGTTGTACAGCATCCTTGCCCCTTCACCAAGAGTTCAGTCCAAGATCAGAAATCTTGAATAAAAAGGTAAAGGCTGGAAATTCTCGTGGGTTTTCGGGTAGCTTACCGAGGTGGAGATCAAACGGATCTCTTGAATCAAGAGCAGTTGGAGTACCACACGGTGACACGAACTCAGGCCGGTCCATATGTTGCTTGTTCCTTAACAAAGCAATGAAGAAATGTGTGTAAATAACACATTTTTTTAAAACCAGGGAAGTTGGGGGTAAAGAGAGTGTGCCTGAATTTGTCTGGAACTTTGCCTTTCTCCTTGTAAGGCTTTACAAGAACTCTTGCATCGCAAACAAAGTGAGGGTTTCCTTTCGCGAGGATGATCTTCACGGTCTCCGGGTACATAAAAGTCACAAACCCGAACATTCTCTTCTGCTGGTAAGGGATCCTCACATCCTGTACAGGTCCGTACAAGCTACACAACAAGAACAGAAACAGAGTTCAGTTTCATGAGCCAAGAACACTACAGGATGAGACATAAGTAAGAAGAAGAAGAAGAAACCTGAAGTAGTTGGAGACGTCATCCTCTTTGAATGTGCTGTCAGCTGGGAAAGTCAAATATATCTGTCTTGAAGCTGGGCTGCCCATGGCTGCTGCACTGTAATCGCTCCTCTCAAGCCTTGACCTTCCAAACCTGTGCAGATCTTCATCCATCGCCAAAGCAGCAGCGACAGCAGCTCTGCAACAGAAAAAACCCATGAGAACACACCAAAATATTCAGAAAAACATAGTTCAGATCCCCATTTTGCTTACCTCTGGGTCTCATTTTGTTGCTGCTGAAGAAGAAAGTTAATCCCTTTGGGAGAGTAAGGGAAAGAAGAACCACCTATGAGCTGAGAAGCCGATGGGAATCTCTGGTGGTGAGAAGCAGATTTGGATCTGAGAAGCTCATGAGACTGCTCCATATTCTCAATCTTGTTTGGAGACCCAATTTCAAAGCCACCAGCTGGGTCACCATGGACGAATCTGCAACTACTTCCATTTTTACAGTACCCTCTTGCATAATACAAGCATGGTCTCCACCCACCACCGAGCCCTGAAGTAGAATCTTCACTCCCCAAGACATCTGACACTGAGAAGCTTCTTTTGTGGAGAGACTCAGAGGCCCAGAAATGAGGGGAAAGCATGGAATCTGTGATGGTGTATCCATTTTTAGAAGGTGGGCTTGAAGACAAGTCAGGTTGTTTAGAATAGAACAGCTGATCAGATGAGCTCCTAGGGCTGACAAGATTGACAGAGGAGTTCATGCTACTGTTACTGTTGTCGTTGTCATTCAAGAAGGATAGGTGGTCTTGAAGGGTGAAATCATCCATGACATCACAAGAAGCTCCTCCTCCATTACCATAAAAGGGTAAGGAAGCTGGGTTGAGTGAGGACCCTCCACCATTACTTGGACTAATCAAGATGTCTTGATTTGGCAAATCAGGGGAAGAAGAGGAAGAAGAAGAGGAAGAGTTGTTTGGGATTGTGAGAGGAGGGATGTTAGCAGAGAAAACCCTTGAAGGAAAGGAGCTTTGCCTAGGGTTTGTGAGGAAAGGAGATGGAGAAGAAGGTGTTGAAGGGGTAGGAGGAGATGTAGATGAAGAGGAGACATTTGGAAGGGAGAGAGCGAGATCCTTTTTGGCCTTGAGAATAACTGAGTGGACAAGAGCTTCAGGGCCAAAAGCCAATCTTATCATCTCCTTTTCAGCATGGTCTTGGAGAAGAAGAAAACCCATGATTTTTGAGGCGTTTTCCGGGTCCAAGCTCTGGATTCTTGAAAAAACTGTCCTTGTTGCTTCATAATCATCCATGGCAGCTTGTTTTATGGGAATAAGCAGAAGCAGTTCGTTGGAGTAAGAAATTTCAAATTTTCAACTCTCTCTCTCTCTCTCTCTCTCTTTCTCTCTCTGTACAACAGCTTTTTTTTTCTGTTTACAAGTAAATTTGTTTACTAAACTACAAAACCCTAACCTACCAAACCAGCAACAGAAGAAGAAGAAGAAGAGCAGCTACCCATCTATCTTCTTCTTCGCCTTATGTTTTGCTCCTTAATCCTGAAAAAATACAGAAGTAAATAGAGAGGAAAATGAAAAGAAGACAGAGAAAAAGCTAAAGTGGTGATGATAAAAAGAGAATTCTCGTGTGATTACTACCGAAAAGGAAGAACAAAAAAAAAATTATTAGAGAGGTTTATACAGTCAACAAGATATACAGAGAAAAAAAGGAAGAAGGATTAAAGTTGTTGAATTTCTCTCTTAATCAACGCATGGTAAAAAGAGTAAGAAACCCCCAAAAAGAATTCAACTTTAGCACCTATTATGTTACTCAATAAGCTATTAATCATTCAGAATATTTCCAGAAATGCCAAATCCAGAGCCTGAATTTGAAAAAGCAGCAAACTTTATATCACCCGTGACTTAGTTTTTTTTTCCACATGTTTAAGAAATGACAAACCCAGAAGCTGAAATTCATCAAGGAACAAACTTTACCATCTGGGTTTTGGATTCTCCTTCTCCAAACACACTTTCATCCGAAATTTTCCCGGAAAAGATGAAACCCAGAAGCAGAAAACGAAAGAAAAAGAAAAGAAAAGAGGAAACACCGAAAAGGAACAAAATTTACCGAGTATCTCTCAAAATCATTCAAAATTTTTCAAGAAAAACCAAACCACCGCCTTTTTCATGTCCAATTGCAGAGCTCCAACAGTTGCAGATGATAGAAACCACCGAATAACTCTCTCTCTCCCTCCCTCTCTCCCTTCTCTCTCTCTCTCTCTCTCTCTCTCTCTCTCTCTCTCTCTCTCTCACACACACACACACAATAACGGTAAAAGGAGCAGAAGCAGAAAGACAGTGTAGTAGTTTTGCTTTGGCTTTGAATTTGAGGTGGTTCAGATCCGTCTGAATGTCTTGCTTCAAATATTATTTCACGTTCTCTCGCATCTAAAGCTCCCCGTCTGACAAACCCACTGTTTACTGTCCGTATTTCTGCTTGAGATTGAGGCATGATTGACCCCACGCGCCTCCTGTTCGCGCGTGACCCTCACACTCCCATGGGGTTCCTCAAAGTGGATATGACATAATCAACAATCCCTCAAACCATTTCGATTTTCGATTTTCACGCAGTCGCAGTCAATGCCTCTCATGTTTACAATTTATTGCACCCCTCGTAAATAGTTAATTAATTAATTTTATTTTGTTAGATGAACTCAAATCTATTTCTGATTTCCATGGATCTTCTCATTCTAGAAATTAAACAAAAATTAATTATCAGCTCACACCCTAAGATTTTAACGCGAAGAGTTGCAAATCTTATTGAATTTTCCGTTTCTTACAATTAGAAAATGTATCGTCACACAATCATTCGAAATAGTATGAATTGAATATTAAAAAATGTTGTAAAAAAATATGGGATCATTAGATATATTTTTAATAAATCTTGTAATATATTTAAAATTCAACCGAAATTTTATATTTAAAAATTGATTAGTATATCATAGCAAAAAAATAACCAAAAAAAATTATCATAAAAAATCATTCTTTTATGATTGTTTAGTATGGGTTGGTAGGAATGATCCAATTGGAATTAAACTTGAATTTTAGTCAAAATATGTGCAGTTTTTTTAAAAAAATAATTCGACGACTATTTTTAGACAAATTACGTACGATTTATATTATATTTGTAGTGAATTATAATGAGCGTAGTGATTATTAGTGGAAATTTTCCCAAAAAAGGTTTTGTTCTCAAAGAGTTTAAAGTCTTTTAAGTCACAAAGATGATCCCCAATTCAAGCAAAACCTGATTTAGTTCACTTGAATTTAATGTTTTTCTATTATTTTATTTTAAAAATAATAATAAAGAAATATTGGTTTAAGGAAAAACTCTTGATTATGTGCTAATTTCAAAAATTGGGTAGAGAAAATTTCTTTCGGAGAATATATGTAAATCCTAAGACCTTATGGGTTTGAGGTCCATATATATTCATAAAATATATTCATAAATGTTTTGAAATATAGTTAAAGGTAACAAGAAAACAATGGAACCCATAAAATAAAAAGACAAAACTAAATAACTTGGGCAGTTTGGTCTCTTTTTTTTTCCACTTTAACTGAAACAAGAAAACCCAAGAGATAAAAATAGCGGATTCTTGTTTGAGAATTGGACTCCAAAAACTGCGAAGAAAATAGGAAAAATAAAAGACATTATCACAAAGGCATCATGCATGAATCTTTTTATCTGTTATAATTCTTCCCTTTTTATTTAAATAAAATCACACGAAATTTGGACTATGAAGCCGAGGGATGTGGACCGTCGCCCTAAAGATGTTACACATAGGACTTTAGGCAACTTGACAATTGAAATTTGTTTACTTACAATGGAGGAATCCCTTATTTGCCATATTTACCAATTACTATAGATATGAACGAAGAAAAATGGCTATTAAATGAGGTAAGGAAGATGTAAAAAAAAAAAAAAGAGAGTGAGTAGGGAACCAACCTAACACTCTTCGATGGTAAAAAAAATAAAATTATGGGAGAGTAAAGATATTGCAGCTTCGCCATGAAAATATGACGATATTAAGTTTTTTTTTATTAAAAAAACATATATAACATCCAAAGAATATATAGCTGATTCTATTCACAATTCCCATCACCTTTTGGTATGGACAATGAATAGACATGGAACAAAATGGATTAGAGTAGCAAGGACCTTGCGAATGTAATCATCAAACCCTTATGTGTTTGTATATATATATATATATATATATATATATATATTCGGTATCTTTGCGGGCTGCAAATATAAAATAATTCAGACCCATATGCATGGTTTGACATTTCCGCTTGTGAAGTTTTTCATTTTTTTTTAATTATATCAATTTAGAAATATGTCCCGCAACCAAATACCTGAATGATATTATTCGAAGACCCAAAATGCATAACACACACACATACACACATGTGTGTGTATATATGTATATATATCAATCATGTAGTCCAGTAATTTCTGTCCTCGTTCCGAATCACACTCATATATATATATATATATACATATAGAAAATATCCTATAAAATTCTAGTTGCATATAAACATTATTTTAACAACTTAAAGATAATATTTATATAGTAGAAAGTAAAAGTAAACATTTCAACAACCTAAAGTTTTAATTCAAAATTGGATGGTAGAGAGATAATGATGACAAATGTACTGTTGGAGCATATAAACTAACTTTGGGGAAAAAGAGAGAAATATTTTTAGTAAAAGTTTCAAAAAAGCAAGTAAAAAGATATTATGAAAATTAATAAAATGGCTCCGATCGAGTGCATATCAAAAGCATAAACTGGACCTATCGCCCACATGGGCGTGGCCCCACCAAAACCAATAAACATTATTTTCTTTAAAATCATATATTTCCATCCGTATGATTGCTGTATCAATTTACATAGTATACTCCAATGCTTGTCAAGTTAAAAGAAAAAATTGGGCATTATAAAAAAATATCCATTATTTGCTATTTTGACTTCAAAATATTTTTGTGTGATCTATGTAACTCGAAATATAATATTGGTCACATTGATCATAATGTTAAATTTATAAAAATATTAAAAATTTAATATTATGACCAATGTGACCAAGATTATATTTCGGATCATATGGATGACTAGATCAAAATAAAAAATTGAGGATATTTTTGATATAATACCGAAAAAATTATACTACCCTAATATCTTATAAATAATAACGGTTACAGTAGCTTAATAATTAATTTAGGAAAAATCTGTATTATTCAATAATAATAACTAATTCTCATTAAAATTCCATCTTTCATTAAAATGCAGTTATCGTTTATAGGAAACAATTGTTACAGTTTCCTAAATAATTTGACAGACATGCAATGGCCCTCAGAGAGAATTGAAAAATGAAGAGAAATAAGCGAAATCGTCGGTCGAATAATTAATGCATCAATCATCAAAGTTGTTCTTCTCTCGTTATCATTATATTGTTGTATGGCAAAAAAAAAAAATCCATACATTATATGATTATATGTCCATCACATTATTTTTATTTTTGTATCCACCCCTAAAAAAATCCCTATTTTTATGTTATTTTATATTGTATGCAACTCTATAATAACACCATTTTTTGTCATGTTTGATTCATTTGCACTCAATTATCTAATAAAAATATAATTAAAAGGAAGTTGATCTTTTTACACACCAAAAAAAATATTCCTCTTTACAATTTGATTTCACAGTTTAATTTGGTTCGGCTTGATATGGTTCAAGCCGTCATGCCAAGAAAGAACTTTTTCTCTGTTTATTCATGTACAAGCAAGCCTATGTATACAGAAGACATCCACTTCGTGACCTAATTACAGGAAAAGGAAAGACATAATTACAATATGTAAATATGCCATGTATGCGTGATACACAATATCAATATCTCCCGAATACCCTCCCTCAAGGTGGAGCGTAGATATCATATACGCCCAGCTTGTCTAAAAACAAGTCGAACTCCTTCTTGCCAAGAGATTTGGTGAAAATATCGGCGAGCTGAGAGTTGCTGGGAACGTAACATGTAGCCACAGTTTGAGAGCTGACATGATGCCGGAGGAAATGACAATCGATCTCGATGTGTTTCGTCCGATCATGGAAAACATCGTTGGCAGCAATATGAAGAGCGGCTTGACTATCACATCGAAGTAACATGGGCGCGGAATGATCTACTCCAAGAGACCGCAGTAGGCCCTTGAGCCATAACAACTCACAGGTAGCACTCGACATAGCGCGGTACTCTGCTTCAGCAGAAGAAAGTGAAACTGTATGTTGCTTTTTCGACCGCCACGAAATCGGGGAATTGCCGAGTTGAACTAACCAACCGGAGAGTGATTTGCGAGATCGAGGACATCCCGCCCAATCGGAGTCGCACCAAGCAGAGAGACGAAGGTCAGAGTCGGAACGAAGTAGAATACCTTGGCCCGGATTGCGTTTCAAGTACCGAACTACCCGTAAGGCGGCCTGCCAATGGTCCAGACGTGGTTGCTGCATAAACTGGGACAGGACGTGTACGGCATACGTAATGTCTGGTCGGGTGGCCAACAAATATAGTAACCGGCCAACGAGACGACGATAAGGCTCGGGGTCGTCAAGCAGATCACTGGTGGAGACAGCTAATCGATGGTTCTGTTCAAGGGGGAAAGAAGCCGGTGTAGCACCAATAAGTCCAGTGTCTGCTAAGATATCGAGCACGTATTTTCGCTGACATAAGAAAATTCCCAAGGGGCTTCGTGCAATCTCAAGACCAAGGAAATATTTAAGCATACCCAAATCCTTCATGCGAAAACAGGAGTGAAGATATGCTTTGAAAGCGTCCAAGGCGGAGGGTGAGTTTCCTGTCAGCAGAAGATCATCAACATAGATTAATACATGCAATCGAGTTTGTCCCTTCTGATAGACAAACAGGGAATGGTCGGATTCTGACTGAGAGAATCCGTAGCGACGTAAAGCTGTTCCGAGTTTTGCAAACCAACAACGAGGGGCCTGTTTGAGGCCGTACAAAGATTTCCGGAGACGGCAGACTTGGTTTGGTTTTGGCGAGGAGAAACCCGGAGGAAGCTTCATGTACACTTCGTCAGTCAAATCGCCGTGAAGATTTCTAGTTTTGATTTTCCTTCTGAAAGTTATTCTGCGAATAAAGCTTGTGATATATGTTTCCGAGCAAAGCAAAGTCATGATCGAGTGGATGCGTATCTAAATCCGACCAAAACCACATGAACCCTTCGAAATTATATTAAAACGATGTTGGTATTAATTATAATTAATAGCCTTGTTTAATATTAAAAGTAGGTTTTTATTTTTTAAAATTAAATTTAACGTGGTGTCTTGTTGCTGAAAGTATCAATGCTTTTAATATTACTTACTTTTTTCGTTGCGGAATATCACTACTCTCTTTAGACCAAACATGTAAAAGAAATACAAAGATGAAAATAGCAAAAAAAAAAAAACGCGAATTTATAAAATTCTAAAATTCCAAAAAAAATACAAACATCCGAAAATTTACAAACTGTTGGGAAAATAAAGTGCATATAAGTGTTTCATGTGCACTTTATAATGTTATACCCCGTTTCATCTGCTTTATTCTGTTTTGTCATATTTCATTTTCAATTTCAGCATCTAAGTGTTTTTGAAGATTGTTCCATACTTGGAAAATATTGATAATTTGTAAGAAATATTGACGGATCCTTTCGTCTATTTAGAGAGAATACTATTAAAGCAATATATTAGGTTCCATAATTTGTAAAAAATTGAATTTTTTGTGCCATATTACAAGGATAGGAAATATGGCACTGTTAATTAGCAAGAGAATGATGAAAAAGATTAGTTTTCAAATGATTATCAGTTAATGACAAGACAACAAAAAAATCGAACAAGACAAATATAGGACGAAATTACAAATAAAGAAGAGAGGAAAAAAAAGGAAGAAGAGGAAACAGCCACAAGACAAGATGCAGGACAAAGCAGTGCGAGCGAGTGCGACCCATGTGACGTTCCCTCGCTAATTTTACTGGACAACGACAAGATAATATGTACGTACACCACACAAAACATATACGTATTTATATAGATACACGTATGTCTCCATATAGGTTTCTAGTCATACGATATGAATACGTACGTATAGGTAGAACATGCGTATGATTGTATTTGGTACAGAGCTCACCATTTTTGTCAAATTCTTTTGAAAATGTTATTAAATTTAAAACCTTAAAACATTTTTTTTTTCTAGAACCTGCATGGATAACAACTATTTGCTGTTACTTACTATACATTATTCTACTTCATTAAATAATATTTATTAGATATGCAGAATTAAATTTTACAGAATTGATATTTGATGAAAGTTAATGGAGGGCGGCTAATACAGAATACATATTTCCCCTGTAAAAACCACGTGATAATTTTAGATAAGGAAGAAAATGAGTTATGTAAAATCGCCACACCAATTTCCAATTTTAAATATTCTTTTAATTACCACTTTCCATGTTGGGATGAATTAAAACATATTGACAATCATCATCCCATGTCTTGAGTTGCTTAATACCGAATTCAGACATACGATGTATAAAAAGAAGCAGGGAAGAGCACTTACAAATTCCTCTTTCGACTTCTATCAATGCAAAAATAACATACCAAAATAACAAAATCACAACAACAAGGCACACACATATAGATCCCCCCTGAAGAGTGAAAGGCACATAGCAAAGGAAACACACAAATGCGTGCGAGAGAGAGACTCCAATCATCACTAGGAATGCATAACAGTTAGCCATATGTTAGATAGATTCAGAACTCTTTTGACAAGACACATGTCTGATTCAATATCCAAATACAAACAGATAAGCACAAGTCAATACATGGAAGAACAGGACAGAAACCTATGTTTTGTTTGTTTGTTTGTTTTTTCTTTGAGAAATTGGGCATTCGAATTTGCCGAAAATCGAAGATGGGTCGGGGCAAAATCGAGATAAAGAGGATCGAGAACGCGAATAACAGGCAAGTCACGTTCTCGAAGAGACGTGCTGGGTTGCTGAAGAAGGCTCATGAACTCGCCGTTCTTTGCGATGCCGAGGTTGCTGTCATCGTCTTCTCGAATTCCGGCAAGCTCTTCGAGTTCGCCAGTTCTGGGTATAACAACAATGTCCTGACTCGTGATTTCTGTTTCACTCTGGTTTTTTTTGTCTGTTTTTTTGTTGTTGTTGTGTAGTTGCATTTGTTGCTGGGTGGTTTCTAAATTTGTCCAATGTGTTGATTTGTTTATTGCAGTTGTCTGATGGTCGAGACGATGGGAAGACCGGTTGAGTACAGAAGATCACAAGAGGGGTCTCATCGGGGAGAACATGATCCCAAAGGAACATTTAGTAGAGACGTGATGAGGGATTCTCGGAAAGTCTGTTCTGATCTAGGCATTAGGAGTAACTTGATGGAGCTAATGGCTGAAACTGAAGCCGAGTCTCAAATCTGGGAAGAAGATAGCAGTGCTCGTAGAAGAGGAAGGAATCAATCCCGTTCAGAACTGTTTACAGAGAAAGCTCTGTCTTAGTGTCTGATTCTTCCAAAAAAGCTCGGAGTTATACAAGTAAGGCCACTTTCTATTTTATCTGCGGTGTGAAAACGTTTGTACATTCTGAGATTTTTCTTGAACTGAATCAGTCATTGCTCATATTCACAAGGTGAAAAGAAGAGAAACCTGGAAATCTTTCAGTTCATCTGTAGAGTTTGTGTTGATTGTTTCAAGGGTTTTGATTGAGATTTTTAGATTCTTCGGTTGCTGAATCCAATCGATTTAGGAGAGAATTGAGAAAATGCGAGATGAGATATGAAACTTGAGGCTGAAGGAAAATGTCTAATGTTAGCTGATAGTGTTATTATGAAAAGCAACAAGTCTGGGCCTACACAGTTGTTGAATCAAATCAAGAATGGTGAGGGCAGATGATGTTTCAATGAAAATCCCTTCAAATAAAAGCTACGAATGAATTCCACCGAAGAAAAATGAATTTTAAAAACCATGTAAAAAAAAAGTAAATAATATCACTTTTTTCACCAAAAGTAACATCACTTTTATTTTCATTCTCTGCCTCTTCCCACTTTGGTTTTAAATATATAAAAAAATATAAAATTAACGAAAAAACAAAAAGCAAAAAAAAAAAAGTATGGGGGAAGACAGAGAGCTGGGTTCGGAAAAAGATGGTACAGAATCTATGTCTCTCCCCTTTGGTGAAAGAATTATATTTTTGTATACATTCGGCTTCTAGGCGATCAAGAACACGAAAACATCTTGCTTATTTCTTTGGTTAAAGAATTAATATTATTTATTTTTATTACAACTAGGACGTAGTTTCCGGGCCTTTTGGCCCAGTAGGCCCAGGTCCAGGTGGTTGGGCGTTCTTATGTTTGTCCATGTTTGGACTGATGAGACCATGCATGCTCATTTACCATCGCCCAGTTCTTGGGCCTCGGATATGGGCTGGTTCCAACAGAGAAAATTGGAAGGAAAATAAATTAAATATAATTTTAAAGCATATGATGCTTGCAGATAATTGCCAAATAGTTTTTTTTTCCTTCACAAATTTCATAAGAAATAGATAATGTCGGCTAGTGAGAGTGAATACTAGAATTTCGCTAGGTATTAAAAATAATAAAATATTCAAATTTAGAAATTTCCTAAAGTTTAAATTGAATCAATATTGGATAAATATTCTCCATAGAAGACCAATATTTTACTTATCAAATACAAATGTATTTAATGCAGAGGAAAATATTCAAATCACAAACCGAATATACCACGGGACGAAGATCAAATTTGAATATCTAGGCAAAAATCAAAGAGCATGCCAATTTTTACATTACCATAAAAATGAAAATTACGAGTTTAGGTAATTTTGAAGGAAAGAGGACCCACAAGTGGACCCCAAATAGACAGAGAAACCATCCAAATGTGGCAAAAGGGACTTCATGCAATGCAAAAAGAGCACAGAGAACAGAGCCCATGCAACACACGACACACCACTTCGCCGTTTCCTTCTCTCGTTTTTTTCCTATTTTGTTTTTCCAAATCTTTCTGAAAGAAAATGAAAAAAAAAAAATTTGGTCCAAATTTAGCAACCTTGGTCTTCCTATTATAGATTCCCACCTTTTGTATCCAAGGTCAAAAAAGGGTAAAACCCCAACTAGGGGAAGGTGAGAGAAGATAAAAAGGGGTTCAGGGGTCTGAGCAAAGCTTTTCCTGCGATTCTTTGTTTGTTTGTTTGTTTGTTTTTTCTTTGAGAAATTGGGCATTCGAATTTGCCGAAAATCGAAGATGGGTCGGGGCAAAATCGAGATAAAGAGGATCGAGAACGCGAATAACAGGCAAGTCACGTTCTCGAAGAGACGTGCTGGGTTGCTGAAGAAGGCTCATGAACTCGCCGTTCTTTGCGATGCCGAGGTTGCTGTCATCGTCTTCTCGAATTCCGGCAAGCTCTTCGAGTTCGCCAGTTCTGGGTATAACAACAATGTCCTGACTCGTGATTTCTGTTTCACTCTGGTTTTTTTTGTCTGTTTTTTTGTTGTTGTTGTGTAGTTGCATTTGTTGCTGGGTGGTTTCTAAATTTGTCCAATGTGTTGATTTGTTTATTGCAGTGGGACCTTCTTCTGGCGCTCTTTTTGTTGTTTATGCAGAAATTTCTCATGTGGGTTTAAAATAATTTGGGAATTTTGTTTCTTCCGGATAAAAAGTTTACTGTAGTTCTTCGAATGTTGGAAGTTGTTGTTCTAAGTGAGATTGTGTTGGGAATTAGTTCTTGCATGCTGGTTTAGATCATTCCATTTTTTTGAATTTATGATGAGCTCAAGAGTATTGCAGGCTCATGCCCTGTTCTCTGTTGACAAAATGTGTCCACATGAACTGTTATGTTCATCTTCTTGCATCGTTTAATGAGTTGTCTGAGATTCAATGAGCTCGTTCCCTTGTCTGATATCTGTCCATTTCCAAGATTCCACTACCCTGGAAACCGTATAGATGATTGCGTAGAGAATTGAAGCAACAAAGAGCTTACCTTTGTCATCTTCTACGTGTTCTTGCCACTTGTTTTCCATGAAACGGGAGCAGAGCGATGATGGTTCACATGCCTTGCTACAGCACCGGAAAACAGCCCTGGATAAAGCCATGGAAGCATTACAATGGCAGCACTTAGTTTCAGATGGGGACTGTCATTAGTTTGATGATGGTTTTACTCTCATTTCCCTGCTGGATTTCAGGTGGCAGAAGATAAGTGATCCCAAAAGCATAGCGGAAATACTCAGACAGGTTTATGCTGACCATTCTACGGATGTTGATAAAGTGTTCTCTCATATAGTTGAGATCACTCGCCATCCCGCTGCTGCTGCCTCGCTTGCTTCCATTATGTGTGCTCCTGCCGGACAGCTTTCTTTCGCCGATGCTTTATCTATGTAAGAAGAAAAGGCTCAATCCCTCCTGTCTCGTTCTTCTCTCTGCAAAATCGTTCTTGCCGTTTTTTACTGAAGAAACGCTTGTTTGATTGTTGTCTCAAAAGGTGTAAAAAAAACAAAGTTCCCATCTGTCTCATGTATGGAAGAGAAGATCCGTGGGTGAAACCGATATGGGGACTAAGGATAAAGTGGCAAATACCCAACGCTCCTTACTATGTGATCAGCCCCGCCGGTCACTGCCCTCACGACGAAGTCCCTGAGGTACGAGAATATAACTTCGAGCTTTTACTACATGAACTTTTGCTGGTTCTGCATTGTCATATGGGATGAGCACGAGACTGTTTTTCGATTTTTGGGTATTTATAGTCATCTGAAAAACTTATCCTTTGTATTGGATTTCGAGCAGGTCGTAAACTATCTGCTTCGCGGGTGGATCCAGCACCTGGAATCGGGTGGTTCTTCGTCGCTACCGCATCTGGAAGACGAAGATTCTGAATCAAGCATTGCCCGAGAACTCGAATTTCCTAGAGACGGTTCCAAGAAATCGGTGAATCTACGGTTGTACGGATCTAAGTATTCGCTATGGAGACAGGTTGGTTCGTACTTGAGATCCAATTTGAGTTTGGTGCTAAAGAAGTCTGCCCAGGACAAAAGCACATGTTAACTGTTGTCCGAAACCAACAAAGTTAGATGTAAATTATCTTGTATATTCAAAATGCCTTATTCTTCGTGTAAGTTTATATAAAGCATTGTATTATTCTTTTACCACTTTTTCACGTCAAGCGTACCATTCTGCATCTCATAATTATAACAAAAATAATAATTTTACAAAATTAAATTCAGTAGAAGAAAAAAAAAAGTGTAGAAGAGGGGATATTACAATTCTCCTAAAAATAAAATGAATCTAATTACACACAATAACTTCTCGATAGGATTTTGGTACGGGATACATATAATAAAATTATGAAAGGATCACAATTAAAAATATTAACATCTTTTAAAAAAATCGTAACTTTTTTTTGCATTTAAAATATCGTAATTAAAATGTCTAAAATGTAGAATGATATTTAACGATTATTATTTTCGGATCGTCTAACATTTCGTATATTTATGTATATTGCTCGAGTTCTTTTGTAGTGGAAAAGATCGTGTTGTTTTCCCCCCTCGACTTCCATCTCGGTGTCGGAATAATGAGATGATGAGGTCTATATCCAGAACGTTTCCGTCGGTGAAGCTCCGCAATCCCAACCCTAACCCACAAAAATTCCCCAAATCCCAGGATTTGCCGACCCAAATCTCGTCATCTTCCTCTTCGCCGAGGAGCCCAAATTCGAAATCCGCAATAAAGTCAAGATCTTGGTGTGTTTATCTGATTCTGTCTACGAACAAACCCATCAAAACTTATGTCGGCGTCACAACCGATTTCTCTCGCCGGTTCGTCATGTTTTCATGCTCTCCGATCGTTAATAACGATAGATTTCGGTAGTTTGTGAGGTTGTATGATCTGGGTTCGGATCAATTTCTGAAATTTTTCGCTACATATCCGGGGTTAGATATATGTATGTGTTGATTTGTTGATGCTGAAAGTAATTTTTCATAGAGCTTTCTTTTCTGTTTCTCTCTGTTGAAATTCCCACGTGGGCCTGAGCTCTGGATGACTGATTCCGTGGAATCAGTCCCTTGATGTCCTTAATGGAAGTTTAGGGTTTGAACAGAACATAAGTTAGTTTCGTGTTAGAACAACCTTAATCATCGAACCGAAGTTATTCTTTCATTGATGTTGAGATCTCTGAGCTCTCCAACGAGAATTGAAGAACTGGGATTTTCGCTATCGTGGTTTTGGAGGTGAAATATGGCATCATTCATAGATTGGATATCTAAAGCGAGTGTTCTTTGTGCAGATTGAAGCAGCACAATGGCGAAATCAGAGGCGGTGCAAAAGCTTCATGTGCAGGAAGACCCTGGCTTTGTGCCTGCATTGTCCATGGTTTCAATGGCCAAAGCGAAGGTGGGTTGATCGTGAAATATCGTCTTTCTTCTTCCATCAATATTAATCCCACTCGCAGTTGATCATTCTTGAACCGAAAACACAACAAATGAATGACTTCTCTTTGCATTTGGAATCTGAATATAATCATATATGCAATATGGCTATCGCTTCCATGATATTTCATTTCAGCTTCTTCCTTTGAATCAAATTGGAAGAGCATCTCAAGAAAGTTGCCTCGGAAACAGAAGAACAGGGACACGTTGGAGCAGAGCGATGATGGTTCACATGCCTTGCTACAGCACCGGAAAACAGCCCTGGATAAAGCCATGGAAGCATTACAATGGCAGCACTTAGTTTCAGATGGGGACTGTCATTAGTTTGATGATGGTTTTACTCTCATTTCCCTGCTGGATTTCAGGTGGCAGAAGATAAGTGATCCCAAAAGCATAGCGGAAATACTCAGACAGGTTTATGCTGACCATTCTACGGATGTTGATAAAGTGTTCTCTCATATAGTTGAGATCACTCGCCATCCCGCTGCTGCTGCCTCGCTTGCTTCCATTATGTGTGCTCCTGCCGGACAGCTTTCTTTCGCCGATGCTTTATCTATGTAAGAAGAAAAGGCTCAATCCCTCCTGTCTCGTTCTTCTCTCTGCAAAATCGTTCTTGCCGTTTTTTACTGAAGAAACGCTTGTTTGATTGTTGTCTCAAAAGGTGTAAAAAAAACAAAGTTCCCATCTGTCTCATGTATGGAAGAGAAGATCCGTGGGTGAAACCGATATGGGGACTAAGGATAAAGTGGCAAATACCCAACGCTCCTTACTATGTGATCAGCCCCGCCGGTCACTGCCCTCACGACGAAGTCCCTGAGGTACGAGAATATAACTTCGAGCTTTTACTACATGAACTTTTGCTGGTTCTGCATTGTCATATGGGATGAGCACGAGACTGTTTTTCGATTTTTGGGTATTTATAGTCATCTGAAAAACTTATCCTTTGTATTGGATTTCGAGCAGGTCGTAAACTATCTGCTTCGCGGGTGGATCCAGCACCTGGAATCGGGTGGTTCTTCGTCGCTACCGCATCTGGAAGACGAAGATTCTGAATCAAGCATTGCCCGAGAACTCGAATTTCCTAGAGACGGTTCCAAGAAATCGGTGAATCTACGGTTGTACGGATCTAAGTATTCGCTATGGAGACAGGTTGGTTCGTACTTGAGATCCAATTTGAGTTTGGTGCTAAAGAAGTCTGCCCAGGACAAAAGCACATGTTAACTGTTGTCCGAAACCAACAAAGTTAGATGTAAATTATCTTGTATATTCAAAATGCCTTATTCTTCGTGTAAGTTTATATAAAGCATTGTATTATTCTTTTACCACTTTTTCACGTCAAGCGTACCATTCTGCATCTCATAATTATAACAAAAATAATAATTTTACAAAATTAAATTCAGTAGAAGAAAAAAAAAAGTGTAGAAGAGGGGATATTACAATTCTCCTAAAAATAAAATGAATCTAATTACACACAATAACTTCTCGATAGGATTTTGGTACGGGATACATATAATAAAATTATGAAAGGATCACAATTAAAAATATTAACATCTTTTAAAAAAATCGTAACTTTTTTTTGCATTTAAAATATCGTAATTAAAATGTCTAAAATGTAGAATGATATTTAACGATTATTATTTTCGGATCGTCTAACATTTCGTATATTTATGTATATTGCTCGAGTTCTTTTGTAGTGGAAAAGATCGTGTTGTTTTCCCCCCTCGACTTCCATCTCGGTGTCGGAATAATGAGATGATGAGGTCTATATCCAGAACGTTTCCGTCGGTGAAGCTCCGCAATCCCAACCCTAACCCACAAAAATTCCCCAAATCCCAGGATTTGCCGACCCAAATCTCGTCATCTTCCTCTTCGCCGAGGAGCCCAAATTCGAAATCCGCAATAAAGTCAAGATCTTGGTGTGTTTATCTGATTCTGTCTACGAACAAACCCATCAAAACTTATGTCGGCGTCACAACCGATTTCTCTCGCCGGTTCGTCATGTTTTCATGCTCTCCGATCGTTAATAACGATAGATTTCGGTAGTTTGTGAGGTTGTATGATCTGGGTTCGGATCAATTTCTGAAATTTTTCGCTACATATCCGGGGTTAGATATATGTATGTGTTGATTTGTTGATGCTGAAAGTAATTTTTCATAGAGCTTTCTTTTCTGTTTCTCTCTGTTGAAATTCCCACGTGGGCCTGAGCTCTGGATGACTGATTCCGTGGAATCAGTCCCTTGATGTCCTTAATGGAAGTTTAGGGTTTGAACAGAACATAAGTTAGTTTCGTGTTAGAACAACCTTAATCATCGAACCGAAGTTATTCTTTCATTGATGTTGAGATCTCTGAGCTCTCCAACGAGAATTGAAGAACTGGGATTTTCGCTATCGTGGTTTTGGAGGTGAAATATGGCATCATTCATAGATTGGATATCTAAAGCGAGTGTTCTTTGTGCAGATTGAAGCAGCACAATGGCGAAATCAGAGGCGGTGCAAAAGCTTCATGTGCAGGAAGACCCTGGCTTTGTGCCTGCATTGTCCATGGTTTCAATGGCCAAAGCGAAGGTGGGTTGATCGTGAAATATCGTCTTTCTTCTTCCATCAATATTAATCCCACTCGCAGTTGATCATTCTTGAACCGAAAACACAACAAATGAATGACTTCTCTTTGCATTTGGAATCTGAATATAATCATATATGCAATATGGCTATCGCTTCCATGATATTTCATTTCAGCTTCTTCCTTTGAATCAAATTGGAAGAGCATCTCAAGAAAGTTGCCTCGGAAACAGAAGAACAGGGACACGTTGGAGCAGAGCGATGATGGTTCACATGCCTTGCTACAGCACCGGAAAACAGCCCTGGATAAAGCCATGGAAGCATTACAATGGCAGCACTTAGTTTCAGATGGGGACTGTCATTAGTTTGATGATGGTTTTACTCTCATTTCCCTGCTGGATTTCAGGTGGCAGAAGATAAGTGATCCCAAAAGCATAGCGGAAATACTCAGACAGGTTTATGCTGACCATTCTACGGATGTTGATAAAGTGTTCTCTCATATAGTTGAGATCACTCGCCATCCCGCTGCTGCTGCCTCGCTTGCTTCCATTATGTGTGCTCCTGCCGGACAGCTTTCTTTCGCCGATGCTTTATCTATGTAAGAAGAAAAGGCTCAATCCCTCCTGTCTCGTTCTTCTCTCTGCAAAATCGTTCTTGCCGTTTTTTACTGAAGAAACGCTTGTTTGATTGTTGTCTCAAAAGGTGTAAAAAAAACAAAGTTCCCATCTGTCTCATGTATGGAAGAGAAGATCCGTGGGTGAAACCGATATGGGGACTAAGGATAAAGTGGCAAATACCCAACGCTCCTTACTATGTGATCAGCCCCGCCGGTCACTGCCCTCACGACGAAGTCCCTGAGGTACGAGAATATAACTTCGAGCTTTTACTACATGAACTTTTGCTGGTTCTGCATTGTCATATGGGATGAGCACGAGACTGTTTTTCGATTTTTGGGTATTTATAGTCATCTGAAAAACTTATCCTTTGTATTGGATTTCGAGCAGGTCGTAAACTATCTGCTTCGCGGGTGGATCCAGCACCTGGAATCGGGTGGTTCTTCGTCGCTACCGCATCTGGAAGACGAAGATTCTGAATCAAGCATTGCCCGAGAACTCGAATTTCCTAGAGACGGTTCCAAGAAATCGGTGAATCTACGGTTGTACGGATCTAAGTATTCGCTATGGAGACAGGTTGGTTCGTACTTGAGATCCAATTTGAGTTTGGTGCTAAAGAAGTCTGCCCAGGACAAAAGCACATGTTAACTGTTGTCCGAAACCAACAAAGTTAGATGTAAATTATCTTGTATATTCAAAATGCCTTATTCTTCGTGTAAGTTTATATAAAGCATTGTATTATTCTTTTACCACTTTTTCACGTCAAGCGTACCATTCTGCATCTCATAATTATAACAAAAATAATAATTTTACAAAATTAAATTCAGTAGAAGAAAAAAAAAAGTGTAGAAGAGGGGATATTACAATTCTCCTAAAAATAAAATGAATCTAATTACACACAATAACTTCTCGATAGGATTTTGGTACGGGATACATATAATAAAATTATGAAAGGATCACAATTAAAAATATTAACATCTTTTAAAAAAATCGTAACTTTTTTTTGCATTTAAAATATCGTAATTAAAATGTCTAAAATGTAGAATGATATTTAACGATTATTATTTTCGGATCGTCTAACATTTCGTATATTTATGTATATTGCTCGAGTTCTTTTGTAGTGGAAAAGATCGTGTTGTTTTCCCCCCTCGACTTCCATCTCGGTGTCGGAATAATGAGATGATGAGGTCTATATCCAGAACGTTTCCGTCGGTGAAGCTCCGCAATCCCAACCCTAACCCACAAAAATTCCCCAAATCCCAGGATTTGCCGACCCAAATCTCGTCATCTTCCTCTTCGCCGAGGAGCCCAAATTCGAAATCCGCAATAAAGTCAAGATCTTGGTGTGTTTATCTGATTCTGTCTACGAACAAACCCATCAAAACTTATGTCGGCGTCACAACCGATTTCTCTCGCCGGTTCGTCATGTTTTCATGCTCTCCGATCGTTAATAACGATAGATTTCGGTAGTTTGTGAGGTTGTATGATCTGGGTTCGGATCAATTTCTGAAATTTTTCGCTACATATCCGGGGTTAGATATATGTATGTGTTGATTTGTTGATGCTGAAAGTAATTTTTCATAGAGCTTTCTTTTCTGTTTCTCTCTGTTGAAATTCCCACGTGGGCCTGAGCTCTGGATGACTGATTCCGTGGAATCAGTCCCTTGATGTCCTTAATGGAAGTTTAGGGTTTGAACAGAACATAAGTTAGTTTCGTGTTAGAACAACCTTAATCATCGAACCGAAGTTATTCTTTCATTGATGTTGAGATCTCTGAGCTCTCCAACGAGAATTGAAGAACTGGGATTTTCGCTATCGTGGTTTTGGAGGTGAAATATGGCATCATTCATAGATTGGATATCTAAAGCGAGTGTTCTTTGTGCAGATTGAAGCAGCACAATGGCGAAATCAGAGGCGGTGCAAAAGCTTCATGTGCAGGAAGACCCTGGCTTTGTGCCTGCATTGTCCATGGTTTCAATGGCCAAAGCGAAGGTGGGTTGATCGTGAAATATCGTCTTTCTTCTTCCATCAATATTAATCCCACTCGCAGTTGATCATTCTTGAACCGAAAACACAACAAATGAATGACTTCTCTTTGCATTTGGAATCTGAATATAATCATATATGCAATATGGCTATCGCTTCCATGATATTTCATTTCAGCTTCTTCCTTTGAATCAAATTGGAAGAGCATCTCAAGAAAGTTGCCTCGGAAACAGAAGAACAGGGACACGTTGGAGCAGAGCGATGATGGTTCACATGCCTTGCTACAGCACCGGAAAACAGCCCTGGATAAAGCCATGGAAGCATTACAATGGCAGCACTTAGAAATCGACTGGAAACCGATCCCAAGGTAACAGCTTCAAGCCTTCAACTAACTGAATCGGTTTACAGAACCTACATTGTGCTTAAGCGTACAAACAAAAAGTGTATATATATTCTTTACACAATACCATTCATATGTATCCTGGTTTTATCATGGAGACAGTTCTTTAACACATGAAAGCGGTCTCGGGTTTTCGTTTCTTGTTTTTCCGTATCAACTTCACAGAGAGATACGATATGACTGCACCGCATATGAGTGTTAACCTTTCGATTGTTCCATCCCTTTGAGAGATAAGTTCCACCAGCCATGTGCGCATCCCAACAGATTTGGTACCAACAGATCTCATGAACTAATCAGATCTCTCGCCCCCCTTTTACTTTGAATCATATGGGCATAATCGATCAAATTGAACATGTAAGATTACGTCCCTGGATGTTAGTGTCGAAAAAGTCCAAATCTGTTACCCGTCCGAATCCATCCGTAAAATTTACGGGTTCGGACTTAAAAGCTCGAAAAGAGGAAGAACCATTGCAGTAGAAAACGCGGGGGTTTTAACAATCTCCCACAATTGTTCGATGTGTCCATATTGAGGAAGAAACACACGGGTAAATCGTGGCAAAAGGGTTTTGAAGGTTGAGGAGAAAAAGCCAAAGAATGTCTGTCTCCATCGGCCGACGATGAGGCTTAAAGCAAAGCAAGAAAAACACGCCAAGCAACCAGTTCTTGTCTTTACCTTTGGATTTTTTCTTGATTCTCCCAAATACACAAGGTTGAATGGAAAACCCATCTGATGATACGTCTCGCTTCTGCGATCTAAAAGATTATTTTTTTCCTCGATTGATCGATTGACTGGAGATCTTCAGCTCCTGGGTTCCCTTCTTTTGGTGGGAATCTGATAGGAAGATTTGCTTAGAAGGTGAGTAGGTCTGTTCTCTGATGTTTAAAGCGTCTGTTTGGTTGCCGAGAAACTCCTGGAAAATAAAAGGGAGCCGGTAATTTTGCTTTAGTTTCAATTAATCATGTTCATGCTCACTATTTGTTTGCCAAATTGCTGAAAACTTTGAATTTCGCTTGATCATATTTGGGTAAATTGTCTCTGCGATCTTCTAGCGGACTCAAGTTTATACGTTCCAGATAGTCCTGCCCCTTCGAAACATGAATTCCTTCTGAAACGATATGCCCTTTTTACTTGTTCATTTACAGGAACTTGTGATGGAAATTGTCTCACAGAACACACCACTGCGGATTCATGTGGTGAGCCCTAGTTCCAGATCAGTCAAGAGAAGTGTAGATTCATCTAGGAACGTCAAAGTTTTGTGCTTAAATGGTAGGAAGGGAATTGGACCACCGAAATTCTCTTCACTGAATGATCATAGGAAAGGATCTAGATATTCGAAATCATCGTACGAAGTGGCTAGAAGATCCATTTTTGTGGTTAGAAATGGAATCTCTGAAGGGTATGTTATCGATGGGGATGAAGATGTTGGAACTATAACAAGCAGACGGGAATCTGCCTCGAAGATTTCGATTCCAGGTTTGCCCGATGAATCCAAGGGTGAACATGGAGCTTCCATCAGTAGCTTTTACTGGGAGTGGAGGCCTAAGCTCACAGTTCATTACGAGAAATCTGGCTGCGAAAACGTGAATTCTCCCGCAGTTCATGAACCGATGTATGTCTCTAAGGAAAGCCTAGACCCCCCATTACTGCTGAATATTATCAGAAACTCAAATTGCAAAAGAGAAATAATTAATCAACGATTGACACAGAGATGTGACGAACACTCCAATTCTTCACGCAGTTAGTCAAAATATACCGTACAATGTCTATATTCGCGAAACTTACAAGATATTCAAGCTTTGCAGAATTTGATGTGTGATAGAGCGAGGTTACCTGAGAAACCAGGCAGATTTCTCATTGTGACAAGGCAGAGACGAGAAGAGACGGAGGAGCTCCGCCGTGATCAGCAACTTCTCCTCATTGATGGCGGATTCCTCGATGTCCCTGAAGTGAACAGTTAAGATCTGTGTGATGTCAATCGAATCAACGCCGATTGAGACACCGAACCCACCTGAAGCCAATAGAAAAAATCCAAAAAACCAAGAAAAGAAAATTCAGAGGCTACACTAAACCGTGACTAGCAATCAAAGAAAAAACATAAACCGGAAAACGTTACAGAGCTTTCAAAGAAAAACAGGAAAGATGCAGCCTTTTCTACAAAATCGAACGTTCCACGCGTGGAATCAACAAGAAGCATGCAAATGTAGAAAAACTAGGGTTTCTGGCATTGGGTTCACTGGGTGGGTAAACGTAGAAATCAGAAGGGAGAAACAGAAACTAAGAAATGAGGAACAGATTCGCAAGAAACTCCAAGAACTGGAAAAGATAGCGAAGAAGAAAATCGCCATCGAGAGAGAGAGAGAGGAAAGACGAATAGGAAGGAGAGTAATGACAAATGAGAGTGTCAGACCCTCTTATTTAAGGGTCGGCATTTCCACAAAACAGGAAAATTTCAGTGTAAGCGTAAGGGCATTTCCGGTATTCCGTTTTAACCCAGTTTTTCCCAACGGTCAGAAATTAGGCCCATTTGAATTCAAAAACTGGCCCGATTACATGATTTACATCAGAGTACTCGAGACAAGACGAAAAAGAAATTCTTCCAAAAATTCAATTAATAGACGATGAATAAAGCCCAAGACGAGAAGGCCCAAAACCAAACAAAAGAAGTTTAAACGAGAAGGCCCACAACAAAGCAAAGCAAAAAAGAAATTTTTAGTAATCGAGACAAGAAAATCATTCAGATTTCACAGTAATACAATGAACTCAAAATTCCCCCAACGATGACCATTTTGCATTCTGAAAACAAATTAAGATCACAAACAAATCCAGAAGAACAAAATTTGAGTGAGTTCACGGGTTTTAACAATCTCCCACAATTGTTCGATGTGTCCATATTGAGGAAGAAACACACGGGTAAATCGTGGCAAAAGGGTTTTGAAGGTTGAGGAGAAAAAGCCAAAGAATGTCTGTCTCCATCGGCCGACGATGAGGCTTAAAGCAAAGCAAGAAAAACACGCCAAGCAACCAGTTCTTGTCTTTACCTTTGGATTTTTTCTTGATTCTCCCAAATACACAAGGTTGAATGGAAAACCCATCTGATGATACGTCTCGCTTCTGCGATCTAAAAGATTATTTTTTTCCTCGATTGATCGATTGACTGGAGATCTTCAGCTCCTGGGTTCCCTTCTTTTGGTGGGAATCTGATAGGAAGATTTGCTTAGAAGGTGAGTAGGTCTGTTCTCTGATGTTTAAAGCGTCTGTTTGGTTGCCGAGAAACTCCTGGAAAATAAAAGGGAGCCGGTAATTTTGCTTTAGTTTCAATTAATCATGTTCATGCTCACTATTTGTTTGCCAAATTGCTGAAAACTTTGAATTTCGCTTGATCATATTTGGGTAAATTGTCTCTGCGATCTTCTAGCGGACTCAAGTTTATACGTTCCAGATAGTCCTGCCCCTTCGAAACATGAATTCCTTCTGAAACGATATGCCCTTTTTACTTGTTCATTTACAGGAACTTGTGATGGAAATTGTCTCACAGAACACACCACTGCGGATTCATGTGGTGAGCCCTAGTTCCAGATCAGTCAAGAGAAGTGTAGATTCATCTAGGAACGTCAAAGTTTTGTGCTTAAATGGTAGGAAGGGAATTGGACCACCGAAATTCTCTTCACTGAATGATCATAGGAAAGGATCTAGATATTCGAAATCATCGTACGAAGTGGCTAGAAGATCCATTTTTGTGGTTAGAAATGGAATCTCTGAAGGGTATGTTATCGATGGGGATGAAGATGTTGGAACTATAACAAGCAGACGGGAATCTGCCTCGAAGATTTCGATTCCAGGTTTGCCCGATGAATCCAAGGGTGAACATGGAGCTTCCATCAGTAGCTTTTACTGGGAGTGGAGGCCTAAGCTCACAGTTCATTACGAGAAATCTGGCTGCGAAAACGTGAATTCTCCCGCAGTTCATGAACCGATGTATGTCTCTAAGGAAAGCCTAGACCCCCCATTACTGCTGAATATTATCAGAAACTCAAATTGCAAAAGAGAAATAATTAATCAACGATTGACACAGAGATGTGACGAACACTCCAATTCTTCACGCAGTTAGTCAAAATATACCGTACAATGTCTATATTCGCGAAACTTACAAGATATTCAAGCTTTGCAGAATTTGATGTGTGATAGAGCGAGGTTACCTGAGAAACCAGGCAGATTTCTCATTGTGACAAGGCAGAGACGAGAAGAGACGGAGGAGCTCCGCCGTGATCAGCAACTTCTCCTCATTGATGGCGGATTCCTCGATGTCCCTGAAGTGAACAGTTAAGATCTGTGTGATGTCAATCGAATCAACGCCGATTGAGACACCGAACCCACCTGAAGCCAATAGAAAAAATCCAAAAAACCAAGAAAAGAAAATTCAGAGGCTACACTAAACCGTGACTAGCAATCAAAGAAAAAACATAAACCGGAAAACGTTACAGAGCTTTCAAAGAAAAACAGGAAAGATGCAGCCTTTTCTACAAAATCGAACGTTCCACGCGTGGAATCAACAAGAAGCATGCAAATGTAGAAAAACTAGGGTTTCTGGCATTGGGTTCACTGGGTGGGTAAACGTAGAAATCAGAAGGGAGAAACAGAAACTAAGAAATGAGGAACAGATTCGCAAGAAACTCCAAGAACTGGAAAAGATAGCGAAGAAGAAAATCGCCATCGAGAGAGAGAGAGAGGAAAGACGAATAGGAAGGAGAGTAATGACAAATGAGAGTGTCAGACCCTCTTATTTAAGGGTCGGCATTTCCACAAAACAGGAAAATTTCAGTGTAAGCGTAAGGGCATTTCCGGTATTCCGTTTTAACCCAGTTTTTCCCAACGGTCAGAAATTAGGCCCATTTGAATTCAAAAACTGGCCCGATTACATGATTTACATCAGAGTACTCGAGACAAGACGAAAAAGAAATTCTTCCAAAAATTCAATTAATAGACGATGAATAAAGCCCAAGACGAGAAGGCCCAAAACCAAACAAAAGAAGTTTAAACGAGAAGGCCCACAACAAAGCAAAGCAAAAAAGAAATTTTTAGTAATCGAGACAAGAAAATCATTCAGATTTCACAGTAATACAATGAACTCAAAATTCCCCCAACGATGACCATTTTGCATTCTGAAAACAAATTAAGATCACAAACAAATCCAGAAGAACAAAATTTGAGTGAGTTCACGGGTTTTAACAATCTCCCACAATTGTTCGATGTGTCCATATTGAGGAAGAAACACACGGGTAAATCGTGGCAAAAGGGTTTTGAAGGTTGAGGAGAAAAAGCCAAAGAATGTCTGTCTCCATCGGCCGACGATGAGGCTTAAAGCAAAGCAAGAAAAACACGCCAAGCAACCAGTTCTTGTCTTTACCTTTGGATTTTTTCTTGATTCTCCCAAATACACAAGGTTGAATGGAAAACCCATCTGATGATACGTCTCGCTTCTGCGATCTAAAAGATTATTTTTTTCCTCGATTGATCGATTGACTGGAGATCTTCAGCTCCTGGGTTCCCTTCTTTTGGTGGGAATCTGATAGGAAGATTTGCTTAGAAGGTGAGTAGGTCTGTTCTCTGATGTTTAAAGCGTCTGTTTGGTTGCCGAGAAACTCCTGGAAAATAAAAGGGAGCCGGTAATTTTGCTTTAGTTTCAATTAATCATGTTCATGCTCACTATTTGTTTGCCAAATTGCTGAAAACTTTGAATTTCGCTTGATCATATTTGGGTAAATTGTCTCTGCGATCTTCTAGCGGACTCAAGTTTATACGTTCCAGATAGTCCTGCCCCTTCGAAACATGAATTCCTTCTGAAACGATATGCCCTTTTTACTTGTTCATTTACAGGAACTTGTGATGGAAATTGTCTCACAGAACACACCACTGCGGATTCATGTGGTGAGCCCTAGTTCCAGATCAGTCAAGAGAAGTGTAGATTCATCTAGGAACGTCAAAGTTTTGTGCTTAAATGGTAGGAAGGGAATTGGACCACCGAAATTCTCTTCACTGAATGATCATAGGAAAGGATCTAGATATTCGAAATCATCGTACGAAGTGGCTAGAAGATCCATTTTTGTGGTTAGAAATGGAATCTCTGAAGGGTATGTTATCGATGGGGATGAAGATGTTGGAACTATAACAAGCAGACGGGAATCTGCCTCGAAGATTTCGATTCCAGGTTTGCCCGATGAATCCAAGGGTGAACATGGAGCTTCCATCAGTAGCTTTTACTGGGAGTGGAGGCCTAAGCTCACAGTTCATTACGAGAAATCTGGCTGCGAAAACGTGAATTCTCCCGCAGTAATACATATTTCCCCTGTAAAAACCACGTGATAATTTTAGATAAGGAAGAAAATGAGTTATGTAAAATCGCCACACCAATTTCCAATTTTAAATATTCTTTTAATTACCACTTTCCATGTTGGGATGAATTAAAACATATTGACAATCATCATCCCATGTCTTGAGTTGCTTAATACCGAATTCAGACATACGATGTATAAAAAGAAGCAGGGAAGAGCACTTACAAATTCCTCTTTCGACTTCTATCAATGCAAATATAACATACCAAAATAACAAAATCACAACAGGGGATGAAGATGTTGGAACTATAACAAGCAGACGGGAATCTGCCTCGAAGATTTCGATTCCAGGTTTGCCCGATGAATCCAAGGGTGAACATGGAGCTTCCATCAGTAGCTTTTACTGGGAGTGGAGGCCTAAGCTCACAGTTCATTACGAGAAATCTGGCTGCGAAAACGTGAATTCTCCCGCAGTAATACATATTTCCCCTGTAAAAACCACGTGATAATTTTAGATAAGGAAGAAAATGAGTTATGTAAAATCGCCACACCCTTGGATTCATCGGGCAAACCTGGAATCGAAATCTTCGAGGCAGATTCCCGTCTGCTTGTTATAGTTCCAACATCTTCATCCCCATCGATAACATACCCTTCAGAGATTCCATTTCTAACCACAAAAATGGATCTTCTAGCCACTTCGTACGATGATTTCGAATATCTAGATCCTTTCCTATGATCATTCAGTGAAGAGAATTTCGGTGGTCCAATTCCCTTCCTACCATTTAAGCACAAAACTTTGACGTTCCTAGATGAATCTACACTTCTCTTGACTGATCTGGAACTAGGGCTCACCACATGAATCCGCAGTGGTGTGTTCTGTGAGACAATTTCCATCACAAGTTCCTGTAAATGAACAAGTAAAAAGGGCATATCGTTTCAGAAGGAATTCATGTTTCGAAGGGGCAGGACTATCTGGAACGTATAAACTTGAGTCCGCTAGAAGATCGCAGAGACAATTTACCCAAATATGATCAAGCGAAATTCAAAGTTTTCAGCAATTTGGCAAACAAATAGTGAGCATGAACATGATTAATTGAAACTAAAGCAAAATTACCGGCTCCCTTTTATTTTCCAGGAGTTTCTCGGCAACCAAACAGACGCTTTAAACATCAGAGAACAGACCTACTCACCTTCTAAGCAAATCTTCCTATCAGATTCCCACCAAAAGAAGGGAACCCAGGAGCTGAAGATCTCCAGTCAATCGATCAATCGAGGAAAAAAATAATCTTTTAGATCGCAGAAGCGAGACGTATCATCAGATGGGTTTTCCATTCAACCTTGTGTATTTGGGAGAATCAAGAAAAAATCCAAAGGTAAAGACAAGAACTGGTTGCTTGGCGTGTTTTTCTTGCTTTGCTTTAAGCCTCATCGTCGGCCGATGGAGACAGACATTCTTTGGCTTTTTCTCCTCAACCTTCAAAACCCTTTTGCCACGATTTACCCGTGTGTTTCTTCCTCAATATGGACACATCGAACAATTGTGGGAGATTGTTAAAACCCGTGAACTCACTCAAATTTTGTTCTTCTGGATTTGTTTGTGATCTTAATTTGTTTTCAGAATGCAAAATGGTCATCGTTGGGGGAATTTTGAGTTCATTGTATTACTGTGAAATCTGAATGATTTTCTTGTCTCGATTACTAAAAATTTCTTTTTTGCTTTGCTTTGTTGTGGGCCTTCTCGTTTAAACTTCTTTTGTTTGGTTTTGGGCCTTCTCGTCTTGGGCTTTATTCATCGTCTATTAATTGAATTTTTGGAAGAATTTCTTTTTCGTCTTGTCTCGAGTACTCTGATGTAAATTGTTTAGTCATTATTCGCAATAGAAAACAGACCATCTCATTTGCGAATGCATACTTTTGCATTATGTTTCGGGACATTTAAAAGATAGCGTTCTCATTCCAAGGTCTGTTCAGCCAACATATCATTCCCGATAGAACAGACCCTGTATTTGAATCTCATTTGAGATTACATGTTTCACTTTATGTTTCGAGACATGTAACAGATAGCGTTCCAATTCCAGGGTCTATTTAGCCATTATTTCAATGAAATAGACTCTGTACTTACAACTCATTTGATAATACAGCCTTTTCATTATGTTTCGGGACATATCACAGATAGCATTCCCATTCGAGGGTTTGTTTAGTCATTATTCGCAATAGAAAACAGACCATCTCATTTGCGAATGCATACTTTTGCATTATGTTTCGGGACATTTAACAGATAGCGTTCCCATTCCAAGGTCTGTTCAATGCAAGGCCTGTTTAGACATCGTATCATTCCCGTTAGAACAGAACCTGTATTTGCATCTGATAGGAGATTATAGGCTTTTCATTATGTTTCGAGACATGTAACAGATAGCGTTCCCATTCCAGGGTCTATTTAGCCATTATTTCAATAGAATAGACCCTGTACTTGCAACTCATTTGATAATACTGATTTTTCATTGTGTTTCGGGACATGTAACAGATAGCGTTCCCATTC
>NW_010967707.1:3589447-3592024 GCF_000463585.1 Tarenaya hassleriana | reverse complement strand
TTAGCCATGATTTCAATAGAATAGACCCTGTACTTACAACTCATTTTATAATACAGAATTTTCATTATGTTTCGGGACATGTCACAGATAGCGTTCCCATTCCAAGGTCTATTTAGCCATTATTTCAATAGAATAGACCCTGTACTTGCAATTCATTTGATAGTACTGATTTTTCATTGTGTTTCGGAACAGTCACAGATAGCATTCCATTCGATGGTCTGTTTAGCCGTTATTCCCAATAAAAAACAGACCATCTCATTTGAGAATGCATACTTTTGCATTATGTTTCGGGACATTTATTAGATAACGTTCCCATTCCAAGGTCTGTTCAGCCAACATATCATTCCCGATAGAACAAACCTTGTATTTGAATCTCAATTGAGATTACATGTTTCACTTTATGTATCGGGACATGCAACAGATAGCGTTCCCATTCCAGGGTCTATTTAACCATTATTTCAATAAAATCGACCATGTACTTGCAACTCATTTGATAATACAGATTTTTCATTATGTTTCGGGACATGTCACAGATAGTGTTCCCATTCGAGGGTCTGTTTAGCCGTTATTCCCAATAGAAAACAAACCATCTCATTTGAGAATGCATAGTTTTCCATTACGTTTTGCGACATTTAACAGATAGCGTTCCCATTCTAAGGTCTGTTTAGACATCATATCATTCCCGATAGAACAGACCCTGTATTTGCATCTCATTTGAGATTTCAGATTTCTCATTATGTTTCGGGACATGTAACAGATAGCGTTCCCATTCCCGGGTCTATTTAGCCATGATTTCAATAGAATAGACCCTGTACTTGCAACTCATTTTATAATACAGAATTTTCATTATGTTTCGGGACATGTCACAGATAGCGTTCCCATTCCAAGGTCTGTTTAGTCATTATTCGCAATAGAAAACAGACCATCTCATTTGCGAATGCATACTTTTGCATTATGTTTCGGGACATTTAAAAGATAGCGTTCCCATTCCAAGCTCTGTTCAACCAACATATCATTCCCGATAGAACAGACCCTGTATTTGAATCTCATTTGAGATTACATGTTTCACTTTATGTTTCGGGACATGTAACAGACAGCGTTCCCATTCCAGGGTCTATTTAGCCATGATTTCAATAGAATAGACCTTGTACTTGCAACTCATTTTATAATACAGATTTTTCATTATGTTTCGAGACATGTCACAGATAGCGTTCCCATTCCAAGGTTTGTTTAGCCGTTATTTGCAATAGAAAACAGACCATCTCATTTGAGAATGCATACTTTTGCATTATGTTTCGGGACATTTAACAGATAGCGTTCTCATCCCAAGGTCTGCTCAGCCAACATATTATTCCCGATAGAACAGACCTTGTATTTGAATCTCATTTGAGATTACATGTTTCACTTTATGTTTCGGGACATGTAACAGATAGCGTTCCCATTTCAGGGTCTATTTAACCATTATTTCAATAAAATAGACCATGTACTTACAACTCATTTGATAATACAGGTTTTTCCTTATGTTTCGGGACATGTCACAGATAGCGTTCCCATTCGAGGGTCTGTTTAGCCGTTATTCCCAATATAAAACAGACCATCTCATTTGAGAATGCATACTTTTCCATTATGTTTCGCGAAATTTAACAGATAGCGTTCTCATTCTAAGGTCTGTTTAGACATCATATCATTCCAGATAGAACAGACCCTGTATTTGTATCTCATTTGAGATTACAGATTTCGCATTATGTTTCGAGACATGAAACAGATAGCGTTCCCATTCCCAGGACTATTTAGCCATGATTTCAATAGAATAGACCCGTTACTTGCAACTCATTTTATAATGCAGATTTTTCATTATGTTTCGGTACATGTCACAGATAGCGTTCCCATTCCAAGGTCTGTTTAGTCATTATTCGCAATAGAAAACAGACCATCTCATTTGCGAATGCATACTTTTGCATTATGTTTCGGGACATTTAACAGATAGCGTTCTCATCCCAAGGTCTGCTCAGCCAACATATTATTCCCGATAGAACAGACCTTGTATTTGAATCTCATTTGAGATTACATGTTTCACTTTATGTTTCGGGACATGTAACAGATAGCGTTCCCATTCCCAGGACTATTTAGCCATTTTTTAATAGAATAGACCCTGTACTTGCAACTCATTTGATAATACTGATTTTTCATTGTGTTTCGGGACAGTCACATATAGCGTTCCATTTGATGGTCTGTTAAGCCGTTATTCCCAATAGAAAACAGACCATCTCATTTGCGAATGCATACTTTTGCATTATGTTTCGGGACATTTAACAGATAGCGTTCCCATTCCAAGGTCTGTTCAGCCAACATATCATTCCCGATAGAACAGACCCTGTATTTGAATCTCATTTGAGATTACATGTTTCACTTTATGTTTCGGGACATGTAACAGACAGCGTTCCCATTCCAGGGTCTATTTAGCCATGATTTCAATAGAATAGACCTTGTACTTGCAACTCATTTTATAATACAGATTTTTCATTATGTTTCGGGACATGTCACATATAGCGTTCCCATTCGAGGGTCTGTTTAGCC
>NW_010967707.1:3578851-3587905 GCF_000463585.1 Tarenaya hassleriana | reverse complement strand
GAACGCTATCTGTTAAATGTCCCGAAACATAATGCAAAAGTATGCATTCGCAAATGAGATGGTCTGTTTTCTATTGCGAATAATGACTAAACAGACCTTGGAATGGGAACGCTATCTGTGACATGTACCGAAACATAATGAAAAATCTGCATTATAAAATGAGTTGCAAGTAACGGGTCTATTCTATTGAAATCATGGCTAAATAGTCCTGGGAATGGGAACGCTATCTGTTTCATGTCTCGAAACATAATGCGAAATCTGTAATCTCAAATGAGATACAAATACAGGGTCTGTTCTATCTGGAATGATATGATGTCTAAACAGACCTTAGAATGAGAACGCTATCTGTTAAATTTCGCGAAACATAATGGAAAAGTATGCATTCTCAAATGAGATGGTCTGTTTTATATTGGGAATAACGGCTAAACAGACCCTCGAATGGGAACGCTATCTGTGACATGTCCCGAAACATAAGGAAAAACCTGTATTATCAAATGAGTTGTAAGTACATGGTCTATTTTATTGAAATAATGGTTAAATAGACCCTGAAATGGGAACGCTATCTGTTACATGTCCCGAAACATAAAGTGAAACATGTAATCTCAAATGAGATTCAAATACAGGGTCTGTTCTATCGGGAATGATATGTTGGTTGAACAGAGCTTGGAATGGGAACGCTATCTTTTAAATGTCCCGAAACATAATGCAAAAGTACGCATTCTCAAATGAGATGGTCTGTTTTCTATTGCAAATAACGGCTAAACAAACCTTGGAATGGGAACGCTATCTGTGACATGTCTCGAAACATAATGAAAAATCTGTATTATAAAATGAGTTGCAAGTACAAGGTCTATTCTATTGAAATCATGGCTAAATAGACCCTGGAATGGGAACGCTGTCTGTTACATGTCCCGAAACATAAAGTGAAACATGTAATCTCAAATGAGATTCAAATACAAGGTCTGTTCTATCGGGAATAATATGTTGGCTGAGCAGACCTTGGGATGAGAACGCTATCTGTTAAATGTCCCGAAACATAATGCAAAAGTACGCATTCTCAAATGAGATGGTCTGTTTTCTATTGCAAATAACGGCTAATACAGAGTCTATTTCATTGAAATAATGGCTAAATAGACCCTGGAATTGGAACGCTATCTGTTACATGTCTCGAAACATAAAGTGAAACATGTAATCTCAAATGAGATTCAAATACAGGGTCTGTTCTATCGGGAATGATATGTTGGTTGAACAGAGCTTGGAATGGGAACGCTATCTTTTAAATGTCCCGAAACATAATGCAAAAGTATGCATTCGCAAATGAGATGGTCTGTTTTCTATTGCGAATAATGACTAAACAGACCTTGGAATGGGAACGCTATCTGTGACATGTCCCGAAACATAATGAAAATTCTGTATTATAAAATGAGTTGTAAGTACAGGGTCTATTCTATTGAAATCATGGCTAAATAGACCCGGGAATGGATAACGTTCCCATTCCAAGGTCTGTTCAGCCAACATATCATTCCCGATAGAACAAACCTTGTATTTGAATCTCAATTGAGATTACATGTTTCACTTTATGTATCGGGACATGCAACAGATAGCGTTCCCATTCCAGGGTCTATTTAACCATTATTTCAATAAAATCGACCATGTACTTGCAACTCATTTGATAATACAGATTTTTCATTATGTTTCGGGACATGTCACAGATAGTGTTCCCATTCGAGGGTCTGTTTAGCCGTTATTCCCAATAGAAAACAAACCATCTCATTTGAGAATGCATAGTTTTCCATTACGTTTTGCGACATTTAACAGATAGCGTTCCCATTCTAAGGTCTGTTTAGACATCATATCATTCCCGATAGAACAGACCCTGTATTTGCATCTCAGACCCTGGAATGGGAACGCTGTCTGTTACATGTCCCGAAACATAAAGTGAAACATGTAATCTCAAATGAGATTCAAATACAGGGTCTGTTCTATCGGGAATGATATGTTGGTTGAACAGAGCTTGGAATGGGAACGCTATCTTTTAAATGTCCCGAAACATAATGCAAAAGTATGCATTCGCAAATGAGATGGTCTGTTTTCTATTGCGAATAATGACTAAACAGACCTTGGAATGGGAACGCTATCTGTGACATGTCCCGAAACATAATGAAAATTCTGTATTATAAAATGAGTTGCAAGTACAAGGTCTATTCTATTGAAATCATGGCTAAATAGACCCTGGAATGGGAACGCTATCTGTTACATGTCCCGAAACATAAAGTGAAACATGTAATCTCAAATGAGATTCAAATACAAGGTCTGTTCTATCGGGAATAATATGTTGGCTGAGCAGACCTTGGGATGAGAACGCTATCTGTTAAATGTCCCGAAACATAATGCAAAAGTACGCATTCTCAAATGAGATGGTCTGTTTTCTATTGCAAATAACGGCTAAACAAACCTTGGAATGGGAACGCTATCTGTGACATGTCTCGAAACATAATGAAAAATCTGTATTATAAAATGAGTTGCAAGTACAAGGTCTATTCTATTGAAATCATGGCTAAATAGACCCTGGAATGGGAACGCTGTCTGTTACATGTCCCGAAACATAAAGTGAAACATGTAATCTCAAATCAATAGAAAACAGACCATCTCATTTGCGAATGCATACTTTTGCATTATGTTTCGGGACATTTAACAGATAGCGTTCCCATTGCAAGGCCTGTTTAGACATCATATCATTCCCGTTAGAACAGACCATGTATTTGCATCTGATAGGAGATTATAGGCTTTTCATTATATTTCGGGACATGTAACAGATAGCGTTCCCATTCCAGGGTCTACTTAGCCATTATTTCAATAGAATAGACCCTGTACTTGCAACTCATTTGATAATACTGATTTTTCATTGTGTTTCGGGAGAGTCACAGATAGCGTTCCATTCGATGGTCTGTTTAGCCGTTATTCCCAATAGAAAACAGACCATCTCATTTGCGAATGCATACTTTTGCATTATGTTTCGGGACATTTAACAGATAGCGTTCCCATTCCAAGGTCTGTTCAGCCAACATATCATTCCCGATAGAACAGACCCTGTATTTGGATCTCATTTGAGATTACATGTTTCACTCTATGTTTCGGGACATGTAACAGATAGCGTTCCCATTCCAGGGTCTATTTAGCCATTATTTCTATGAAATAGACCCTGTACTTACAACTCATTTTATAATACAGATTTTTCATTATGTTTCGGGACATGTCACAGATAGCGTTCCAATTCGAGGGTCTATTTAGCCATGATTCGCAATAGAAAACAGACCATAACAGAACAGACCCTCTTGATTTATCTCATTTGAGATTATCGACTTTTTTATTTCAAATCGGAATATATTAAGACTTAAGAACAGAGTTTTCTAATTGCATCAGATGCACGATAAAGTCCAGAACAAACCTATATCAACCATCTTTCCCAAATTATTATATACAGATAATGTTCCTATTCAAGCAGAAATTCAAACAGAGAAGAACATTTACAAGGCTGAAAACTTACAGGTTTCCATAGGGTTTCACCCGGAGGCATCCTTGGTTTCAAGAACTTCAATTTTACCATTCAGTAGTTCAACAACAATCATCCACCGGAACAACACCAACCTAAATATGCACAAGACCTTTAATATGTTTCAGCACAAAGATAATAAGTTAGAAATTTCAGAAAAGATTATCATTGTCATAAACTTGCGACACTTCACAATTGATATGAGATATGAGGAAACTTCTCAATCACCTAAACATTCAGATTTTCGGCTTTAAAAAAATCATACCGACATCTACACTCTTATGAACCAAACCAAACCTTAAGCAGAGACTTCACAATTGACATATGTAGAAAGCGGATCAGATACAACTTCAAGGTCAACTGAAATAACATTCCTCGAGGGGAAATGGACGCCGCTGCTTGCAACAGCTATCATGTCCAGGGTCACCTAGCAGTAGAAGCAACAAAAAAAAAAGAATAACTTCACATCAACAAAATCATTTGGTCTCACGTTAAGCCAAAAGAATCTGTAAAAGATGGAATAATTGTCCATCACATGCCAACCATTGAACAAAAAACCTAATGAGTAATCATGTAAGCACAATTTGTGTACCTCATTACCACAAACATAAATTCCTCAAGGGGAAATGGACGTCGCTGCTTGCAACAGCTGGCTTTTTCCCAGTCTAGGGTCACCTAGCAGTAGCACCAACAAAAAAGAACAGCTCAGTTTCAACGTAAAAAGGAAAAAAAGAAACTGTTACAGGAATAGTACACAAGAATATTGACATTTGTACCTCCAAAGTAAATGCCAGGTGTACCACTGCGAACTTCAGGATCTACGAAATGATCATTGGCACTGAAATAACAAGAATCAGTCGGACAAGCGAGATAGGATAAGGAAGTCTGCATAACCAAAACCGAACAATGAACCCCTTTAAACAACAGAATGTAATTTAAATGTCACACGGAAAAGTTTCTCAACTTGTTTCAAGATGTAGAGAAATTACACAAGCACAGAGAGAAAATATTAATTGAACATTTCACATGGCATAATCTGAATTTTGTATAAGCTTATATAAGATGGAGGAAAGGAACTACCAGCCTAAAAGCATAGTCACTTGTCATGGAATCTTTCACTACAGTAACGGTGAGCCCTGCATTACCACATACATAAATTCCTCGAGGGGGAATGGACGCAGCCACTGCTTGCAACAGCTGGCTTTTTCCCAGTCTAGGGTCACCTAGCCGTAGCAGCAACGCAAAAAAGAATAGCTCAATTTCAACATAAAAAGGAAAAAAGAAACAGTTCAATATAGTGGACATTGCACTCTCGAGTGATTTTATGCAAGTAAGCGTAACATTCTCTAAATCTTACACTGAAGTAAATGCCAGGTAACCACTGGTCCACTGCGAACTTCAGGATCTACGAAACAGTCAGACAAGCAAGATAGGATAAGGAAAGGAAGTAGCAAAACCAAACAATGACCCCCCTTAAACCACGGGATGTAATTTGAATGTCACATAGAAAAGTTTCTCAATTTGTTTTAAGATGTAGAGAAATTAAACTAGACACAGAGAGAAACTGAGCTAATATTATTTACAGGGAATAAAAGTAAGGTCTTTTTTCTATTCGCATTCAAGAAAACTATGCTCTGGGCGTCAAAGAGCAGAGAGAGAGAGAGAAATGCATATAGGTTTTGCAGATTTATGACTAATAGTACTTGCTCCACAGAAAGAAATCAATAGTCGAAAACACAAAATCTGATTCGGCATAAACACACCAAAAAAACTATAAGCAGAAATATAGTGGAATTACCTGAAATCCCTCCCATGAAGCTCATATATACCAAAGAATTTTAACAAAGAACATAACTTGAGCAGTAGGGACCCAAAGGTGAAGTGAGATAGCTTCTTCTGTATAATGTGCACCTAGAGGACCGTCATAGGAGATTAATTCGTCCAAGACACCAGGTAATTGCAACCCGGTTCCCTCAATTAGCCGCCCTTCGGCTGCAGAAGAAATACAAGTTGTTGCCGACATGCAAAACCAGGAAACAACAGTAGAGAAGATGAATCGTACAATGGAATGAAACACAGTTAAAGATTCTTACTGTCAAAGCAAGAAATGGCTAACTGGCTTTTGACAAGATCTCTAACATCCAAACCCAAACGAACACAAATGTAGTCCTCCAGGCCAATCTCACAGATGTGCCACTATAAAATGAACCACCAAAATGAATCAACTCCTTGCATAATGTACAGAATAATTCCCAAAATGATCTCACCTTCCGTCGCATTGCAATGGCAGCATCCGGAGCACCATTTCGCAAGCCACTTCCAAGGCCCTTCACAATTTCTTCTCTCGGATAATTCAGGGAATGCATTGTTTTGATCAACTCCAAAACATCAGCTGAGTCTCCCAACAGAGTCAAGTGAAAATACGTATTTCATCAGCCAGATTAAAAAACTTTATGATTACAGATCTCTGCATAAATGCACTGAATTAATAAAAAAAATCATGGGTTCATATTTGTTTTCTGGAATCTTATCTCCCAAAATCCTGAGTGCATCCAAAGACTCCAAAATCATGTTATATTGGTTTTGCATGTCATCTTTATACCGACAAATAATTGTACCTGGATGGTATACTAGAGAACATACCAGCGAAGCCAATTATATAAAGGTTAACTGCAACTAAGATGGTGAACCCTTTTGCATTCTGAAAACAGATTAAGATCAGAAAAACCTCTCTCATCCATAGATGCTCGATTGTAATCAAGTTGCTCCGTGAGCCAGCAACATGATACAGAGGGAAGCATTTAATACATGGGACAATCACACAACACAACTCCAGATGAAAAATATATATGATTTCGAAGAAACTAATGGCACATACCTTCCAGCATTGAAGAAATCCTTAAGCTGATTATGGAACATTTTGAACTGCTCTGCAAAGTCTCCACTATATATTCTCCTGGTTCTTGGTGATTCTTTCTAGCATCGTTTCTGTCGCAATTGGATCTTCAGAGCCAACAAGCTTGTTCTGTATTCTATGCTTGATTTCTTGGTGGACTGTAGAAGTTACATGATTATTCGAGCCAAAAGAATCCGTCAAAAAAGGAATAAAAGTCCATCAGATGCCAACCATTGACCAAAAAACCTGATGAGTAATCATGTAAGCACAATTCCGTAACACATTACCATAAACATAAATTCCTCGAGGGGAAATGGACGCCGCTGCTTGTAACAGCTTGCTTTTTCCCATTTCAGGGTCACCTGGCAGAAGCAGCAACACAAAAAGAATAGCTCAATTTCAACGGAAAAAAAGGAAAAAAAAACAAACAGTTCATTATAGTGGACATTGCATTCTTGAATGAGTTTATGCTATTAAATGTAGCATTCTCTAAATTTAACCAACAAATATAACATGAATGACGTCTTTGACCAGTTGGAACAACATACAAACTCCATTCGTCACACGCTAACTCATTACAGAACTAGTACACAAGAATATTGACATTTGTACCACCGTTAACTTCAGGATCTACAAAATGATCATCGGCACTGAAATTACACAAGCACAGAGAAACTGAGCTAATATTACAGGGGATAAAAGTAAGGTCTTTGTTGTGTTCTCATTAAAGAAATCCATGCTCTGGGCGTCAAAGGAAAAGAGAGAGAGATGCATATAGTTTTTGCAGATTTATGACTAAAAATACTTGCTACACAGAAAGAAATCAATAGTCGAAAACACAAAATCTGATTCGGCATAAACAAACCAAGAAAACTATAAGCAGAAATATAGTGGAATTACCTGAAATCCCTCACAAGAAGCTCATATATACCAAACAATTTTAACCAACAATATAGTACTTGAGCAGTAGGGGCCCCAAGGTGAAGAGAGATAGCTTCTTCTGTATAATGTGCACCTAGAGGACCATCATAGGGGATTAATTCATCCAAGACAGCAGGTAATTGCAACTCAGTTCCCTTGGGCCCTTCCGCTGCACAAGAAAACAAAAAGCAAGTTGCTGCCAGGATGCAAAAAAGTGGGAAACAACAGTAGAGGAGAAGAAGAGTACTACGGAATGAAACACGGTTAAAGATTATAACTGTCAATGTAAGAAACATCTAACTGGATTTTGACAAAATCTCTGACATCCAAATCCAAAGCAACTTTGAACTGTCTGTAATGCTTGACATGCGGAAACTTCTCAATCATCTAAACATTCAGATTCCCGCTTTAAAAAAATCATACCGACAACTACACTCTAACTAACCAAACCTTAAGCAGAGACTTTCAATTGACATATGTAGGAATCGGACCAGATACAACTTCAAGATCAACTGAAATGAAATTACTCGAGGAGAAATGGACGCCGCTACTTGCAACTGCTCTCAGGTCCCGGGTCACCTAGCAGTAGCAGCAACAACAACAAAAAAAAGCTGTAAAAGATGGAATAAATGTCCATCACATGTCACCCATTGAACAAAAAACCTAATGAGTAATCGTGTAAGCACAATTCCGTACCTTGTGGACTGCAGCACTCATGCATGGGATAACCACTCTCGGATTGTGCTCCAGATTCACAAAATAGTTATCAATATGGTAGAGTTTCTTGAATTGTAGGAGATCAAGAAACAAAGAGAAGCACCCCTTACCTTCTTCCTTTGCCTGTTTCGTTCCAGTCAAATGTCTACTTTCTCAATGTACGAGAGGAACTCATGAACCGATGTATGTCTCTAAGGAAAGCCTAGACCCCCCATTACTGCTGAATATTATCAGAAACTCAAATTGCAAAAGAGAAATAATTAATCAACGATTGACACAGAGATGTGACGAACACTCCAATTCTTCACGCAGTTAGTCAAAATATACCGTACAATGTCTATATTCGCGAAACTTACAAGATATTCAAGCTTTGCAGAATTTGATGTGTGATAGAGCGAGGTTACCTGAGAAACCAGGCAGATTTCTCATTGTGACAAGGCAGAGACGAGAAGAGACGGAGGAGCTCCGCCGTGATCAGCAACTTCTCCTCATTGATGGCGGATTCCTCGATGTCCCTGAAGTGAACAGTTAAGATCTGTGTGATGTCAATCGAATCAACGCCGATTGAGACACCGAACCCACCTGAAGCCAATAGAAAAAATCCAAAAAACCAAGAAAAGAAAATTCAGAGGCTACACTAAACCGTGACTAGCAATCAAAGAAAAAACATAAACCGGAAAACGTTACAGAGCTTTCAAAGAAAAACAGGAAAGATGCAGCCTTTTCTACAAAATCGAACGTTCCACGCGTGGAATCAACAAGAAGCATGCAAATGTAGAAAAACTAGGGTTTCTGGCATTGGGTTCACTGGGTGGGTAAACGTAGAAATCAGAAGGGAGAAACAGAAACTAAGAAATGAGGAACAGATTCGCAAGAAACTCCAAGAACTGGAAAAGATAGCGAAGAAGAAAATCGCCATCGAGAGAGAGAGAGAGGAAAGACGAATAGGAAGGAGAGTAATGACAAA
>NW_010967707.1:3499757-3576591 GCF_000463585.1 Tarenaya hassleriana | reverse complement strand
AAATGAAGAGAGGAATATCACGTTACTTTTGTGAGAGGGTTAATTATGTCTTTTGTTCCTTTTATTTTTTTTTCCAAAATTTTAGGGTTTTGGAGGGTAGTCCGTGAAGTCTATGTAGCAAAGTAAGGGTATTTGTGCTATATTGCCGTGCGACATGGAAGTCGCACGTGTGCCATGAAAAAGGCCTAAGCTCACAGTTCATTACGAGAAATCTGGCTGCGAAAACGTGAATTCTCCCGCAGTGTTGTTTCTTCCAGGTTTCGGCGTTGGCTCGTTTCACTACGAGAAGCAGCTCAAAGATTTAGGGAGGGAATACAGAGTATGGGCTATTGATTTTCTCGGACAAGGTCTGTCCTTGCCGAGGGAAGATCCAACTCTTGTCTCCGAGGGAAAGAAGGAAGAGTTTTGGGGATTCGGTGATGAAGCTGAGACCTGGGCAAGCCAGCTCGTTTACTCGCTAGATCTATGGAAGGATCAAGTTCGGTATTTCGTAGAAGAGGTAAAACAGTCACATTTATCTTACTTCCGAACTAGAGCTAGGGGTGGGCACTCATCGGGTATTTGGTAAACTTAGAGTATCCAAATTCGTATTTGAAACCCTCGATATCATATTTATATACCCGGATTTTCTCTCGCTGAGGTCGGGTACCTAAACTACGAGAGCCTGATAAAATGGTGAGAATTCCCACGACCACGAGTATCAGGGTACAACTTTGCCCATTTCGAAAATTCATCTAAATACAGTACATATGTATGAAATTCTAATACCAATTGAGAAAGATTCATAAAGATTTAAATTTATTCGGGTTCCCGCGATACCCGTTAATATATATCTATTAACTAGACTCGTATACATAAAAATTACTCATCCCACACTTGCATTAACCCGGGTACCCGAAAACTGGGTATCCGTTGCCGGGTATCTGTGGGTATCCGATTTTCGACTATTTATCCCCATCTATCAGAACCCGTTGAGAGTTGCTGATGTGTGTTGTAGGTTATTGGCGAACCCGTGTATATAGCAGGCAACTCACTTGGAGGGTATGTAGCTCTTTACTTTGCGGCGAGCTATCCACATTTGGTAAGGGGAGTGACATTGCTTAACGCCACTCCTTTCTGGGGTTTCCTTCCTAACCCCGAAAGGTCTCCTGTTCTATCTCGTCTCTTTCCATGGTCTGGAACATTTCCTCTGCCTTCAAGAGTGAAAATGCTCACAGAATTTCTGTAAGATCTTTTTATCCGTCAATGTTCGTTTCAGATGGGGACTGTCATTAGTTTGATGATGGTTTTACTCTCATTTCCCTGCTGGATTTCAGGTGGCAGAAGATAAGTGATCCCAAAAGCATAGCGGAAATACTCAGACAGGTTTATGCTGACCATTCTACGGATGTTGATAAAGTGTTCTCTCATATAGTTGAGATCACTCGCCATCCCGCTGCTGCTGCCTCGCTTGCTTCCATTATGTGTGCTCCTGCCGGACAGCTTTCTTTCGCCGATGCTTTATCTATGTAAGAAGAAAAGGCTCAATCCCTCCTGTCTCGTTCTTCTCTCTGCAAAATCGTTCTTGCCGTTTTTTACTGAAGAAACGCTTGTTTGATTGTTGTCTCAAAAGGTGTAAAAAAAACAAAGTTCCCATCTGTCTCATGTATGGAAGAGAAGATCCGTGGGTGAAACCGATATGGGGACTAAGGATAAAGTGGCAAATACCCAACGCTCCTTACTATGTGATCAGCCCCGCCGGTCACTGCCCTCACGACGAAGTCCCTGAGGTACGAGAATATAACTTCGAGCTTTTACTACATGAACTTTTGCTGGTTCTGCATTGTCATATGGGATGAGCACGAGACTGTTTTTCGATTTTTGGGTATTTATAGTCATCTGAAAAACTTATCCTTTGTATTGGATTTCGAGCAGGTCGTAAACTATCTGCTTCGCGGGTGGATCCAGCACCTGGAATCGGGTGGTTCTTCGTCGCTACCGCATCTGGAAGACGAAGATTCTGAATCAAGCATTGCCCGAGAACTCGAATTTCCTAGAGACGGTTCCAAGAAATCGGTGAATCTACGGTTGTACGGATCTAAGTATTCGCTATGGAGACAGGTTGGTTCGTACTTGAGATCCAATTTGAGTTTGGTGCTAAAGAAGTCTGCCCAGGACAAAAGCACATGTTAACTGTTGTCCGAAACCAACAAAGTTAGATGTAAATTATCTTGTATATTCAAAATGCCTTATTCTTCGTGTAAGTTTATATAAAGCATTGTATTATTCTTTTACCACTTTTTCACGTCAAGCGTACCATTCTGCATCTCATAATTATAACAAAAATAATAATTTTACAAAATTAAATTCAGTAGAAGAAAAAAAAAAGTGTAGAAGAGGGGATATTACAATTCTCCTAAAAATAAAATGAATCTAATTACACACAATAACTTCTCGATAGGATTTTGGTACGGGATACATATAATAAAATTATGAAAGGATCACAATTAAAAATATTAACATCTTTTAAAAAAATCGTAACTTTTTTTTGCATTTAAAATATCGTAATTAAAATGTCTAAAATGTAGAATGATATTTAACGATTATTATTTTCGGATCGTCTAACATTTCGTATATTTATGTATATTGCTCGAGTTCTTTTGTAGTGGAAAAGATCGTGTTGTTTTCCCCCCTCGACTTCCATCTCGGTGTCGGAATAATGAGATGATGAGGTCTATATCCAGAACGTTTCCGTCGGTGAAGCTCCGCAATCCCAACCCTAACCCACAAAAATTCCCCAAATCCCAGGATTTGCCGACCCAAATCTCGTCATCTTCCTCTTCGCCGAGGAGCCCAAATTCGAAATCCGCAATAAAGTCAAGATCTTGGTGTGTTTATCTGATTCTGTCTACGAACAAACCCATCAAAACTTATGTCGGCGTCACAACCGATTTCTCTCGCCGGTTCGTCATGTTTTCATGCTCTCCGATCGTTAATAACGATAGATTTCGGTAGTTTGTGAGGTTGTATGATCTGGGTTCGGATCAATTTCTGAAATTTTTCGCTACATATCCGGGGTTAGATATATGTATGTGTTGATTTGTTGATGCTGAAAGTAATTTTTCATAGAGCTTTCTTTTCTGTTTCTCTCTGTTGAAATTCCCACGTGGGCCTGAGCTCTGGATGACTGATTCCGTGGAATCAGTCCCTTGATGTCCTTAATGGAAGTTTAGGGTTTGAACAGAACATAAGTTAGTTTCGTGTTAGAACAACCTTAATCATCGAACCGAAGTTATTCTTTCATTGATGTTGAGATCTCTGAGCTCTCCAACGAGAATTGAAGAACTGGGATTTTCGCTATCGTGGTTTTGGAGGTGAAATATGGCATCATTCATAGATTGGATATCTAAAGCGAGTGTTCTTTGTGCAGATTGAAGCAGCACAATGGCGAAATCAGAGGCGGTGCAAAAGCTTCATGTGCAGGAAGACCCTGGCTTTGTGCCTGCATTGTCCATGGTTTCAATGGCCAAAGCGAAGGTGGGTTGATCGTGAAATATCGTCTTTCTTCTTCCATCAATATTAATCCCACTCGCAGTTGATCATTCTTGAACCGAAAACACAACAAATGAATGACTTCTCTTTGCATTTGGAATCTGAATATAATCATATATGCAATATGGCTATCGCTTCCATGATATTTCATTTCAGCTTCTTCCTTTGAATCAAATTGGAAGAGCATCTCAAGAAAGTTGCCTCGGAAACAGAAGAACAGGGACACGTTGGAGCAGAGCGATGATGGTTCACATGCCTTGCTACAGCACCGGAAAACAGCCCTGGATAAAGCCATGGAAGCATTACAATGGCAGCACTTAGAAATCGACTGGAAACCGATCCCAAGGTAACAGCTTCAAGCCTTCAACTAACTGAATCGGTTTACAGAACCTACATTGTGCTTAAGCGTACAAACAAAAAGTGTATATATATTCTTTACACAATACCATTCATATGTATCCTGGTTTTATCATGGAGACAGTTCTTTAACACATGAAAGCGGTCTCGGGTTTTCGTTTCTTGTTTTTCCGTATCAACTTCACAGAGAGATACGATATGACTGCACCGCATATGAGTGTTAACCTTTCGATTGTTCCATCCCTTTGAGAGATAAGTTCCACCAGCCATGTGCGCATCCCAACAGATTTGGTACCAACAGATCTCATGAACTAATCAGATCTCTCGCCCCCCTTTTACTTTGAATCATATGGGCATAATCGATCAAATTGAACATGTAAGATTACGTCCCTGGATGTTAGTGTCGAAAAAGTCCAAATCTGTTACCCGTCCGAATCCATCCGTAAAATTTACGGGTTCGGACTTAAAAGCTCGAAAAGAGGAAGAACCATTGCAGTAGAAAACGCGGTTATGAATATTATCTATTCACAATTTGAGCATATGGAGAAATATTTTTGCTTGACCATGACTTGTTAAAGGATATGTGAATCTTAACTAACTTACCACATTTAAGATAAATGGATAGAGGAGGCATGGTCGGGTCACTGCCATGGGAGGAAGATGATAATAAACGAAAGTTATGGGGTCACTTTTAAAGATAGTTGAACACTGGTCCATTCCATAGATACATGTAGTATGGACAAAACTTTCAAGCTATGATGTAATACTATCATCAATAAAAAAAAAAAAAGGAGCAATATATTGTTTAATTTAATTTGTAAAAGTTTTTCACTCCTATGATCATATAACGTGGATGGGATTTCTTGTTTCACAATAAATCTATTTTCATAATTACATTACTGTTTGTTAGTAAATTCCTCTTACCAATTTATTTTGTATAACAAAGAGAGGAGGAAGAGTATTTGTTTGTGCAAATGTTAGAAAAAAAAACAAAAATCAAATAGGTTGCAGTAAAGACAAATGACATTTTTTTTTCACTCAAAATGAGGGTATTAGGTTAAGATATTCTCAGATTCAACTTTAAAAAGCAACCCGCCATTTTTTTTTGTATATGATTAACTTTCTATGAAATTTATTTAAGTTAATTTCAAAATTATATTTTATTGATTTGAAAAAACAAATTTTATTTAAATTAAATAATGTATGATTTGGTTGGAATGGGTTAGCTATATATGAACGTTCTTTTAACGCCACTATATGTAAATAATAATTCAACCAGAAAAAAAAGGTCTACGCTACAAACAAAACAAAGTTGAAATAAGTCTATAAACGCATCAAATCTCATGACCCAATGACCCATGATGATTAGTGGGCACCAACCTTTCACACACGTAATAACACAGTCCTCTCCGTTGAAATCACAAAGAACGATTCGATCATCTTTTCCACCATGATTCCATCGCAAGAAGCCTCTTGATTCATATATTCTCACACCCAATTCCTAAATTTCACAGCTTTTCACGTAATTGTGTTGAATTCCCGACAGAAAAAAACCCGGGAGAATTCTCCGATGAGGTACCTCTCTTGCAAAGCAGAGACTGCCGTCGCCGTCGCCACCGCATCCGGTGGCGGGAAAAATATATCTTCCGCGAACTCCGGTGGCAAGCAAGAGAAGCCCGTGAAGATCCGACAGTTCGATTACAGCGACCTTGAAGCCGCCACCAATGGCTTCTCCGCCCAGAAGCTCCTCGGCAAAGGAAGCCATGGAAGCGTCTACAAAGCCGTCGTGAGAGGACGCAGAGTCGCCGTGAAGAAACCTTCTAAGGGTCAGGAACTGAGCCAAGAAGTCAACAACGAGATCGAGATTCTGTCCAAAATTCACAGCCCCAGGTTGGTTAATCTCCTAGGGTTTACCGATGATTCCCACGATCGTTTGATGGTGGTTGAGTTCATGAGCAATGGTACTCTCTATGATGTTCTTCATGCGAATCCTAGTTCTAGTTCTAGGGCTTTGAATTGGGGAAGAAGAATCAGAATGGCTCTGCAAGTAGCCAAGGCTGTTGAGATCCTGCATTCTCAGAAGCCACCCATTATCCATAGAGACATCAAGTCTGCGAATGTGTTGATCGATAGGAATTACAATGCGAGGTTAGGCGATTTCGGGTTGGCTCTTAGGTGTAGCGTTGATGACTATAGGCTTAGATCAACTCCTCCAGCAGGTACTATTGGCTACCTCGATCCGAATTATGTGACCCCTGATAATCTGAGTACAAAAACCGATGTTTTCAGCTTTGGGATTCTGTTGTTGGAGATCATCAGCGGAAGAAAAGCGATCGATATCGGGCATTCCCCACCTTCTATCGTGGATTGGGCGATTCCTCTTGTGAAGAAAGGCAAGATTCTCTCGATATATGATCCGAGAACCGCGCCCCCTAAGGACCCTTTGGTCAGAAAACAATTGGCTGCCATTGCTGCAAAGTGTGTGAGGTCGTGCAGGGAGAGGCGGCCCTCGATGAAGGAGATGGTGAATTGGTTAACCGGGTTGAGCAAATTGGTTCCGCTTCATTCTTGGAACATCAACAACCCATGTCTGATGGTCGAGACGATGGGAAGACCGGTTGAGTACAGAAGATCACAAGAGGGGTCTCATCGGGGAGAACATGATCCCAAAGGAACATTTAGTAGAGACGTGATGAGGGATTCTCGGAAAGTCTGTTCTGATCTAGGCATTAGGAGTAACTTGATGGAGCTAATGGCTGAAACTGAAGCCGAGTCTCAAATCTGGGAAGAAGATAGCAGTGCTCGTAGAAGAGGAAGGAATCAATCCCGTTCAGAACTGTTTACAGAGAAAGCTCTGTCTTAGTGTCTGATTCTTCCAAAAAAGCTCGGAGTTATACAAGTAAGGCCACTTTCTATTTTATCTGCGGTGTGAAAACGTTTGTACATTCTGAGATTTTTCTTGAACTGAATCAGTCATTGCTCATATTCACAAGGTGAAAAGAAGAGAAACCTGGAAATCTTTCAGTTCATCTGTAGAGTTTGTGTTGATTGTTTCAAGGGTTTTGATTGAGATTTTTAGATTCTTCGGTTGCTGAATCCAATCGATTTAGGAGAGAATTGAGAAAATGCGAGATGAGATATGAAACTTGAGGCTGAAGGAAAATGTCTAATGTTAGCTGATAGTGTTATTATGAAAAGCAACAAGTCTGGGCCTACACAGTTGTTGAATCAAATCAAGAATGGTGAGGGCAGATGATGTTTCAATGAAAATCCCTTCAAATAAAAGCTACGAATGAATTCCACCGAAGAAAAATGAATTTTAAAAACCATGTAAAAAAAAAGTAAATAATATCACTTTTTTCACCAAAAGTAACATCACTTTTATTTTCATTCTCTGCCTCTTCCCACTTTGGTTTTAAATATATAAAAAAATATAAAATTAACGAAAAAACAAAAAGCAAAAAAAAAAAAGTATGGGGGAAGACAGAGAGCTGGGTTCGGAAAAAGATGGTACAGAATCTATGTCTCTCCCCTTTGGTGAAAGAATTATATTTTTGTATACATTCGGCTTCTAGGCGATCAAGAACACGAAAACATCTTGCTTATTTCTTTGGTTAAAGAATTAATATTATTTATTTTTATTACAACTAGGACGTAGTTTCCGGGCCTTTTGGCCCAGTAGGCCCAGGTCCAGGTGGTTGGGCGTTCTTATGTTTGTCCATGTTTGGACTGATGAGACCATGCATGCTCATTTACCATCGCCCAGTTCTTGGGCCTCGGATATGGGCTGGTTCCAACAGAGAAAATTGGAAGGAAAATAAATTAAATATAATTTTAAAGCATATGATGCTTGCAGATAATTGCCAAATAGTTTTTTTTTCCTTCACAAATTTCATAAGAAATAGATAATGTCGGCTAGTGAGAGTGAATACTAGAATTTCGCTAGGTATTAAAAATAATAAAATATTCAAATTTAGAAATTTCCTAAAGTTTAAATTGAATCAATATTGGATAAATATTCTCCATAGAAGACCAATATTTTACTTATCAAATACAAATGTATTTAATGCAGAGGAAAATATTCAAATCACAAACCGAATATACCACGGGACGAAGATCAAATTTGAATATCTAGGCAAAAATCAAAGAGCATGCCAATTTTTACATTACCATAAAAATGAAAATTACGAGTTTAGGTAATTTTGAAGGAAAGAGGACCCACAAGTGGACCCCAAATAGACAGAGAAACCATCCAAATGTGGCAAAAGGGACTTCATGCAATGCAAAAAGAGCACAGAGAACAGAGCCCATGCAACACACGACACACCACTTCGCCGTTTCCTTCTCTCGTTTTTTTCCTATTTTGTTTTTCCAAATCTTTCTGAAAGAAAATGAAAAAAAAAAAATTTGGTCCAAATTTAGCAACCTTGGTCTTCCTATTATAGATTCCCACCTTTTGTATCCAAGGTCAAAAAAGGGTAAAACCCCAACTAGGGGAAGGTGAGAGAAGATAAAAAGGGGTTCAGGGGTCTGAGCAAAGCTTTTCCTGCGATTCTTTGTTTGTTTGTTTGTTTGTTTTTTCTTTGAGAAATTGGGCATTCGAATTTGCCGAAAATCGAAGATGGGTCGGGGCAAAATCGAGATAAAGAGGATCGAGAACGCGAATAACAGGCAAGTCACGTTCTCGAAGAGACGTGCTGGGTTGCTGAAGAAGGCTCATGAACTCGCCGTTCTTTGCGATGCCGAGGTTGCTGTCATCGTCTTCTCGAATTCCGGCAAGCTCTTCGAGTTCGCCAGTTCTGGGTATAACAACAATGTCCTGACTCGTGATTTCTGTTTCACTCTGGTTTTTTTTGTCTGTTTTTTTGTTGTTGTTGTGTAGTTGCATTTGTTGCTGGGTGGTTTCTAAATTTGTCCAATGTGTTGATTTGTTTATTGCAGTGGGACCTTCTTCTGGCGCTCTTTTTGTTGTTTATGCAGAAATTTCTCATGTGGGTTTAAAATAATTTGGGAATTTTGTTTCTTCCGGATAAAAAGTTTACTGTAGTTCTTCGAATGTTGGAAGTTGTTGTTCTAAGTGAGATTGTGTTGGGAATTAGTTCTTGCATGCTGGTTTAGATCATTCCATTTTTTTGAATTTATGATGAGCTCAAGAGTATTGCAGGCTCATGCCCTGTTCTCTGTTGACAAAATGTGTCCACATGAACTGTTATGTTCATCTTCTTGCATCGTTTAATGAGTTGTCTGAGATTCAATGAGCTCGTTCCCTTGTCTGATATCTGTCCATTTCCAAGATTCCACTACCCTGGAAACCGTATAGATGATTGCGTAGAGAATTGAAGCAACAAAGAGCTTACCTTTGTCATCTTCTACGTGTTCTTGCCACTTGTTTTCCATGAAACGAAGTTGACTGTTTTGAGATGTCTCACTTTCGGTTTCGATTTGTTACAGTATGAAGAAAATACTTTCGAGATACGACAAGTCCCAGAACCCTTTGGATCCTCCTCTGATTGAGTGCAAAGCCGAGGTGATGATGGAGTCTCTTGCTAGAGTTGTGTTTTGAGAGAATGCTAAGATTCTTGTTTTTGCTCATTTGATTTTAGATTCCTACATTGTGTTTCAGAACCATGACAGCTTCTTAGATTTATATGTTCATTTGATGAATCAATCCAATGTGTTTCGTGGAAGCAGGACGGTTCTGCAGAGGTTGACCATCTGAAGGATGAAATCTCCACTCTTCGGGAGAAACAATCGTACAAAACAAATCCGATTCAATCCTATTCGGTTGTTCATTTCTAAGGTTTTTCTTTCCTAAGCATTTGTCTTTTGGATTCTTCCAGACAGCTGCTGGGTAAAGGCTTGAATGGTTTGAGCTTGAAAGATCTGCAACGCCTTGAAGAGCAACTCAACGATGCGTTTTTATCTGTCCGAGGGAGAAAGGTTACCGAACGAATGCTTATTCCTTCCCCGTTGTTTCCGAGTTTCTTTACAAAAATACATTTGATTTGCCTGACAAAAGTTACGTGACTCAAGGAACAACTATTGATGGAACAAGTTGAAGAATCACGGCTGAAGGTACGACTAATATCCTAACGCTGCCTTTGGTCGTCTTTGTAATGCTGTAGAGCACATTCAAACCATGGATTCTACAAAGCCAGGACTCTTCCCTCTTTCGTGATACAGTTCTGACATGATCCTTTTAAAATGCCAGATGTTTTTACTGCTCTGAGATATAAAGATTCTTTCACTTGTTGCTAATGAAGAGGAACCCGAAACCTCCAATTTTCTTCACCTTATGCATAGAATTGCTTTTTTGCAGGAACAACGAGCAGTGCTGGAAAACGAAACCTTGCGTAGACAGGTTACGTAAAAACCATTCTTACATCTAATTTTCCTGCCTGAATTCGAGCTATCAGCCCAAGACATGAATTCTTTTTTCTTTTCCTTTACTGACTTAACTCCTGTCTTTCGAAACAGGTAGAAGAACTCCAAGGCATTCTCCCCTCGGCTAACCATCACTACATGCCTTCGTCCTACATCGAGTGCCGCCATCCCATAGAAATCAAAAACTCTCAAATAAAGCACACCGGCTTGGACGGGTTTGATTGCATGGCGCTTAAGGCAGATTCAGACACCACCTTGCAACTAGGGTTATTGTTCTAACACCCTCTTTCATTGTTCTGTCCCGTTAGAGTTTAGAAACCCATTTCATCTCGTGTAGAACTCTTTTAGCAGTATTTGGAATGTGAATGTATACACTATACGTTGCTCCAAAAATGGATACATGTAATCTATATGTATCGGTGTTTCGCACAGGTTGCCGGGAGAAGCAGAGGAGCGGAAAAGGAAGGAACCGAAGAGAGGGAGCCCTTCCCCTTCGGGCGGCTCGATGGCTAAAAGCACAGCCAGGACATGTATACAGAGGATTAGTCTAGTTCAGTGATATTTACTTCATGAAGGTGCAAAATGGATAGAGAAAGGTGAAAGAGAGGGAGTGGTTGCTTGGGTAGGAAGTATTCAATCAATTTCAGGGAGAGATGGAGGAGGGTGACAAGAAGATTCTGTTTGTATGGTATCATTTATGGATGATATGAGATTTTAAGGGGAAAAATCAGCATCACCATTCACATCATTGTTTTGAAGGGAATGTTGGGATTCCATATGGTGGGTTGGATTAATTTGGAGAGTTACCAGATTAATTATTACAATTTAAAAAACGGAAATCTCTGAAAGTTACCGCTGTCATAATGAAAGATTCACGAACACTGTGATATACAAAATTACACTCTTCTGTACACCGATACATATATATATATATATAAGAAATATAAACAAGAAACCCTAATTTTTCATGTTTTTTGGGTGTGATTATGTACACTGCCTGGGATTTCAGGCCATTCTTATTGTACCCAGCAACTGATTTCTTCCGGCGAGTATCCTCGAAAAGATTTCATCCACAACTTGCCCTATTTCTTCGGTCCCTCTCTCCATCTCCTTCACTTTCCTTTTCAATCTCTCTGCAACTTCATCCCCCGACAGCATCCTGTTCCTGTCCGTGATCTCCGCGTTCAAATCTCTCACCTCCTCAATCGCGAATCTCTCCTCGAAGACATCAAGATTCAGATTTCTCAGCAAAGATCCCAAGAACCCAGATGCCAGATTCTTGATTTCCGTGTAAGGTTTCGAGTTCATTACCAGCGCAGACAAAACGACTCCAGCAACCCAGCATCCGATGTTCCTCAGCTCAACCAGGGCCTCATGGATCACAATCTCTTTCCCAGACACGATTCTTCTCGAATCCGATCCGGGTCTGGTCCCACTGTTTCTGAAATTCACATCTGGGATCTTCACTTGAATCGGTTTAAGAGATTCCAACGAGTTCTTGGACGAGTAGAGAGCGTGAGAGAGTTGGAGCTTTGCTTGACCCAGATGAGAAATCGACGAATTCATCAGATTCAGAAGATCGAGCATGTTCAATGTGTAATTCAGATACTCCTCGGCTGAATTCGCCCCCCATTCGCTCATCGGATGCTCTATCTCCATCACCAGCTTCGCGAATGCTCTGTCTGTCACAATCACAAGCTCCAAACACCGTTTGATCCACGAGAAAGATAAGTCTCCCGATCTGGGTTTGGTCTTCAACAACATCTCGATCAAAAAGTTCGAAACTTTCGATCGAAAAGCAGCGAGAGAAGCCGACAACGACGCAGCATCTTCATGATATTTGTGGTGGTGAGGGAAATTCTCCAGCTTGGAACAGAATTTGTTGAACTTCTCAACCAAAAGCACCATTATGAAAGACCACACAAAACAAACTGAAACTTGCTCCCTTCTTGGTAACCCCTGTTTTTCTTGCTCTGTTTTTTTTTGTAGCAGAAACCTGCAAAAAAAAAAAGCTTTGATTTTGTTTGATGGGTTTTGTCGGAAACTGAGCAGGGAAGATGGGTTTTATAAGAGAGAGAGAAACACAAGTTGGGTTTTGTCATCGCGGATGACGATGCTTGAGCTGTACACGAAACACAAAACCACTGGCAAAGCTTCAATACAAAACACATGGTTTCTCTTCTCTCTCTGTGTTTTTCTTCCTTGCCGTCGTTTTGGTTTTTTGAATGGTCAACGCAGCGGACGTCAAAGAGATAATTCATTTATTTATTCAAAAAGCCAACTTTTTTGAGTGTTCACGTCGAACACGCCTCGGGACAAGTGTGTCTCTCACTTATCTTATCCAAGCATTTTAATTATTTAATTTATTACATAAAAAAACTTATGGGTATAATTAATTTGCTTAATTTAATACTGTGACGGTGATGGAGGATTGATTCAGAAGGGAATGTATGTTCGGCCTTTTCTTCATGTAAGTCGTGTTTTATATGTCCCACACAATGCCGTGCGAGGCCTTGGAGAGTGTAAAAAGGTTTAGCCATTCCATTTATTTGATATAAAGTCGAAAATAAAAGCAGTATATATAATTAAACGTGATAGTTTTTGTAGCAAACGGGTAAAGGCCGGACGAACAGTAAGAAATGATTCAATGAAACCGACATTGTTTCATATTATTAATGATAATATTGCCAAAATATGATTCTGCTAACATCAAGTAGAACCACAGTTATAGAAGCCATTGCAAACATATTTCTGTGACCCCGGAGGTTTCGAAATCTATACATACATATATAAACTTGTACGTAATGAAAATGGTTCGAAATCTGCAGGTGCAGTGAAATGGTTTTGAATACTTTGATTAGTTTTCCCCCCACGTCGACTGAATAATGGGACAATGAAGAACCATACAACCCGACAGAACTAAAAACTAAAAACAGTAAATAAAAAAGACCGATTGTTCATAAAGAATCTGTATTCTATGTCGGATCATAAGATGAATCTAAACAACATATGGAGCATTGATGTCAGCTTTCTTCAAGATGGAGTCCAAAGACATGGTTATCAAGATTCCACTCTGTTTCCTATTTAGCAACGGTTAAAAACGGCTTGAACGTTAAAGCCACTCCGATGGCCAAGATCGCGTTCAGGATGAAGAAAATCATTTGCATGCCTGCATCCGAACAACATCACGTTCCTTAGATCTCGAGCCGTGTCGCATAAAACTGTTTATGTTCTAAACCTACCTCGTGATGACGAGGAAAAATAACTGTGGCTTCGGGTGAGAGTTTAGAGTTGAGAAAATCGAATCTATAGAGCTTAAACCAAAGGCCATAAAATGTATTCAGGATCATTCCACAAGTGAGATTTACTCCTAGTGACTAGCAAATATGAATACCATCTGTTCCCAAACCAATTGGACTGATAATAATCCTGCGGAATTGTGTCGTATTTTTAATATGAAGGGATCGAAAACAGAATTCATATCAAGATTTTAGTATGCAAAGATGTGTCATACCCGGAAGGAAAGCAGCATCCTGACGTTTCTCAGCCCATGAAAATCTGCCATTGACATATATATAAAGCATGTTAATATAGCAACAGATAAACTATGGGAATACGAGCAGAATGTAAGATGAAGAATTACAGGGCGCCTGCCGCTGCTGGACCAATTGCTTTAGAAACTGACACCGCTGTCATGGCGAGGCCATTCGCCGCCCCTCTTTGGTGTTGTTTCTGTTGTTTCGCAAATTTTTTGGAGAAAACATGTACTAATGTCAGTTTTCCCCGAATAAAGGCGGCTAAAAGCTCAGACACGGACAGGAAGTACGGCAGATGAAAATGGCAGTTTTCAGAGTAACTTACAACAGCTTGGTTATGAAGAATGTACAAGCCGGTTGTAGCAGACACCTAGGTCAAAAGAAATGCAATCGATTAAGTCCTCAGTCAAACAAAACAGAAAATTCTCCGGTTCAAATATTTTCGATTTCTCTGGATCTTTTGTTGAAGAATTGGATCCACATTGAACATTCCGTGCAGTGTGTGTAACAGATAAGAAAAGATTTTAGGGGCTTACGCCTAAAGCACTCTTAATGATGGATGCGCAGTTTAACACAAGGCTAAGGGTGAAACCAGATAACTTGGCTATAAGTGGGTAAGTTGCGAGGATAGGTATAGCCAGAGCCTACGAACAGGAAAATAAAAACATTAGATTTTCCTGCCTACAAAATCTTAGGATATGTAATAAGAACAGCAGTATATGTTGCCGTTACCGCAGAAAAACGGATCACTTTTGTAGGTCCTAATAGCCTCCCCATGTAAGAGTATAGTGAAAGCTGAAAAACAAGGAGACCAAAACCTAGACAGCAGAACTGTAGGTAAGCACAGTTCTTGCAAATAATTTCATTGGCAAAAATTTGGTGGAGAAGAACGATAAAATAACAGAAGCAGATAAAAGCATGCAAATCTAAGAGTAAACACATGAACAATCGTGCATGTCTTGTTTACCTGAAATTGTAAGAACTGAACCCACATCCGCAGTGGAGTAGCCCAAACCTCCATACTCCCTGGGGCTGTTTGCCCACAAAGAAAATATCTGTACGAGAAACTCACAATTTAATCATACATGATTAATGAATAAAGAGGAGGGACAAGATGATGCAGATAGCTAGTGAAATTATCCACCTCGGTGTAAGACATGTCATGAAGTGCAAAAATACAAGAAATGGTGATAGCTGAGATTAGTGGCCAATTCTTTAACAGAGAACTTTCTTCGTCTCCCTCTGCTTTTCCATCATGTGTTGCCGCTTCCAGAGCTTCAGTAGATTCGTCATGTGATACATCATCAAACTTGTGATTGTGTAATGTTTCCTGGATCCCATGACAAGGGGGCCATTAATTTTTAGCAAAGTATCTTCTCAGGGTCTGGCTGAACATGTTACTACATGCTTTCATGGAGAAAAGCAAGAAATGAATAAGAAATTTGTACTTCTAAGGCAGTAAAGATATATGATCATCAGATATGGACAAGTTAACGTCTTACTGGAATCCAGAAGGAAATTAGCGTCGCCACTAAAGCAAAGAGTGATATTGCCAAGCAGGGTAAGAAGTATGGGAATCTGCATTATGATTTAATTCTTGGTGAGACTATTAATTCATAGATCCAGAAAAAGCAAAGAATTGCTGCTGAAGAACCTATTACTAATCATCATACATGTGAAGAAAAATCTGAATTATGTTACCCTAAAAATTACGTACTTGCCGAAAATTGATTCCTTGGAAAATAAACTGGGATATTTCTCCGCCGGCTGAAGCAGAAGAAGAAAATATCAGAAGCAGTAAAAGAGAGCAGCGACCAGCTAGAACAAACAAGGAGCAACATATATATTGGAACAAGATTGAAATGCTGAGGTCAAGAGTATGAGAAAAAGAACCTGCGCAAGAAAACCTCCGATGGCAGGGCCAATGATCAATGCTACTCCCCATGATGCAGTAACCTGTAGTCAAGTAAGACTCCAAGTATCAAAATATGATGATACTTTAGATGATAAAAAAAGCATAAGCTCGAGAATAAACTTACATTGGACAATGCTAACACATGATATTCATCACGAAATATTTCCATTGCAAAGGCCTGAATTGCACAATATTGAATAAGAAACTCATCTAAAGAGCTGTGAGAAGTGGTAGAGAATAAGGTACCTTTATAGGTCCAAGTACACCATTGAAACTTCCAAGGAAAAACCTTGTGATGATGGCCATCCAAAAATTTGGACTTAGGCCAAAGAGAGTATTGAATATTACCCTGTGATGAATTCAGAAGAGTATACACAATCACACCAAAAAAATACACGAGGAATTATAAAGCAATACAGATACAAGATTGTGAAGCATCTTCAGGATACTAACACTGAACCCGTTCCAAGGAGGATTATAGGTTTTCTACCGTAACGATCAGCCATCACTCCCCAGACAACAGATGTCAATATTCTGCCAACCATAAATGTGCAACCTATAACATACAACCAGGTCAAATTGCAGAAATATGGATGACAAAGATAAAGCGGTAAAAACAGAAACTCACCGACAAATCCAGCATAAAAGCCAATGTCTTCTTCCTTGTCTGTTATTTTAAAATCTTCAATCTAGAAACAGAAAAAAACATACAGAGTATACAGTCGAATTCATGAAAAGGTAAAACACTCTGGGTATGAACGTCAGTTAAGAACCATGTTTATGAAATTTTGTCCTCCACATGAAAATTTGCACATAGAGAAACTGTATCAGTGATGAATATCTGATTAAACATGGCAAAAAAATTCCATTGAGCCAAATAAAAAAAAAAGATTAGAATGCATACTCACCATAAAATAAAGGAATGGGAATAGAGAGGAGACTGGCAGAACTGAAATGAAGAAAACAAGAGAACATAAACAAGAAGTGAAATCACAGTAGAAAATGCACTCAGAATCTTGCTTTATACGCACAGAATCTTCTTCTGATGAGACAACTTAACAGTAAATCATCAGTTAAAGCCAATAATCTTCTCCACAATCTCATTAAAACTCCAACAAATTCGAGGAAATCCAATACCATGACCCATAGTTCTTCCTATTCTATTACATCAATTGAAGAAATCCGAATTCGAATCGAGTGCAGTAGTACCCTGACGAACAATAGCAATGATTCAGACACTTAAAGCACAGCCATTAAGAAACGAAATTAAGCATATACGGAAGAGACTATCCATCACAGATCATGACGAATGTGATTGTCACAAATCGGTTTCAAAAAAAACTGGGATGATTGTAGCAATTTTACCAGTGGAGAGGACGATGATCCAAATGATAAAAAGCTCCCAGAGAGGGAATCCACGGCGGGAGTGCTTCATCTGCTCAACCTTACAACCTGGGCAATTTTCATGGTAGTTCTTCTCCAACAGCGTCTCCATGTACGTTTCCGCCATCTTCACCGAACCCCAAAACCACCACAGATGTCACCTCACCGAATCTCAGGCTGATTCCAAACATACGAATCAAAAAAAAAACACCGTCATTGCACAAAACAAGACGAGAACAATGCATGGCGACAGAAAGAAAAAAAAATCAGGCTGAATCCAAACGAGCAGACACGCCAAAAATTCCGACAGTTAATACACACAAAAAAAGACGAAAGCATTGCGACGGCGAGAAATTAAACCAGAATATCGGGGGGAAAGTTCAACGAATCCAGCAACGAACGAATGTGTTCTCGAGAAAGTGAGCAGAAAATCACCCAGACAGAAAATTTGGCGTACCCTGAATCCCGACCTCTCACTCTATTTATATGCAAAATATGAAAATAGAAGAGACGAAGACGCGGAAGTGATGGGACTGCCATGAGAAGAAGGCTCCACCAGCGGTCTTTGACCTCTCCTTCACGTACTATGGCTGAAGTGATGAATCTGCTATAATTTCTTTCTTTTCTCAGTCAATTTTGTTTTGTTTTTTTTTTTCTATTTGTATTCACTATTCAGTTTGTAGTCAATTTTTTTTAAGAAGGAATCTATCACAAAAAAATTCCTAATTAAAAATGGGTCAAACCCAAAAAAACCTTCTAATTTCTTATTTACACCCAAAAAAAAATCAAATTAAAATTTATCATAAAAAATCATCAACTATTAATTTAGAAAAAAATAATTAACTATACAAATTATTTAAAACCAATATTTTATTTTAATTTTATTATAAAAACTTATCAATTATTAATTATAATAAAAAATTATCAATTATTAAAATATAAAAAATTATATTAATATTTCAGAGATTATAATTGAGTATATTTTATTGTTGTAAATATTATATTTAAAATTTTATTATATGTTATTATTTTAGAGATTATAAATTATCAATTTAAATGTTTTCAAAGATTTATATAATAATTTTGATAAAAAAAAATCATCAACTATTTAAAATTCTGAAAACGCATTCTATTTCAAATATAGAATCCTATAACCAATAAAATATAATCAATTTACAACCTCTCAAATTTTAATATATAATAAAATTTAAATATAATATTTACAATCAATAAAACATACTGAATTTTAAATATAATATTTTTATACAAATTTATTATATAAATATTGATATTTATAAATATTTATGTAAATTTTAAATATTATAATATAATAAATTTAAATACATATTATGTTTTATTGTGATTTTTAAAATTATATAATTTATATATATTTTTTATTTAATTTTTATATATTTATATAATAAATTTAAACAACATATTTTTGAGTAATGTATATAGATGATTAATTTTTTTATTAAAATTAATAGTTGATAATTTTATAACAAATTTAAAGTGAAAGATTGTCTGTAAGAAATTATATAGTTAATGATTTTTTTGTTAAAAATTAATAATTTATGTTTTTGCATGATGAATTTGAAGTAGAAAGTTTTTTTTGTATAAATAGAAAACTTCAAAAAAAAAATTTGAGTTTGTCCCATTAAAAATTTACTAAATAAATTTTCTAATTTCAAAATTACTTCTAAATTAATATCCACACACAAACGGCATAATATCTCCGTTGTATAGTATAATAGTATTGGAGGAGGAGAACAAAAAAGGAGAGCAAATTAATAAAAAAAATGTTTTTTGAAAAAATTTTGGTATAAAAGATCGGTTTATATAAACCGATTTAATCAAATTCGATTTGCTGACTTGTCAATTTTTTTATATGATATCTACGTGTCACTTGTGTATATTATAATACCATGTCATATTTCAAAACGGCAAACTAACGGAGTTTGTTTGTGGGTATTAATTTAGAAATAATTTTGAAATTAGGAAATGTATATAGTGAATTTTTATTTAGAGATTTTTTTGGTAGATTTTCAAGATTTGAGGAATTTTTATGGATTTTTCTTTTTTTTTAAAGTCATACTTAACACATATTCCCATTTGTTTTCTTCTTAATTTTAGTTATTTTTTTTTCTATTTGTATTCAGTTTTTAGTCCATTTCTTTTTACTTTTTAGTGCATACTTATACATTTTTTTGCTTTTATTTACATGGAAATAATTATATATGTCAACTTCTTAATTTTAGTCAATTTCGTTTTTTTTTCTATTTGTATTCAGTTTTCTGTCCATTTCTTTTTAGTGCATACTTAAACATTTCCTTTTGTTTTTATTTGGATGGAAATAGTTGTCTACGTCAACTTCAAAATTGTAACTTGCATAGATATTTTAATCATTAATTTTTTGTAACATTATTATTATTATTACCCGTTAGAATAAATAATTTTTTGCAGTGAATAAAAAATGTTTATTTATTTTTAAAATTTTAGGTTAAAAAATGTTTTGACGGTTTATTTACGCCCATTTTCTCATTGGTAATTTAATTGCAAAAATCAAAAGTCTGTATTCTAATGTATTAATTAGCTTTCATATGATCGATATATATAGAACAATGACCTTATACATGATATAAGTGTGGCTAATTGACAAATGCTGATAGCCTGATGCATATAACAATTATAAATACTATTTAACTTTTTTTTAACACTGTATTAACTTTAAAACTGTAACAAAATTTGAAGATTTTAGCTATCCTATACAGCAGCGAGGCGAGTAGTGTACGGAAAGAGGTTGCATATTTTAATTTATTCGTCGATGGGCCGTCGGTCCATTATACATCGAACCAAATTCGGTATCAAGACCGAAAGTGTCGGCTTTCTTCTTAAAGAATCTGCAATCTTTTTATCACTGCAAGATGGGGTCCAAATAAATATATTAATATATATATATATAGTTATCGAGCTTCGGCTAAAAACGGCTTGAACGTTGAAGCTACTCCAATGGCCAAGACCACGTTCAGCATGAAGAAAATCATTTGTGTGCCTGCAAATGAATATCATCATACCAGGAAACGCATTCAGGTTCATCATTTCCAAAGAGAGGTCTACACCGAACATGAACATCGTACTATTCTTCTGTATTTGGCTGCGAAAACAGAATTCTTCGTACGAAGATTTTACGTGCCATACCTGGGAGGAAAGCGGCATCTCGACGTTTCTCGCTCCACGAAAATCTGCCATTGATGCATTTTATAAGCCATTTTAAACAGAGAAACTAATGCAGAAGGGGATAAGTCACGTACAGGACTCCTGCCGCAGATGGGCCAACTGCTTGAAACAGTGACATTGCCGTCATGGCGATGCCATTCGCCACCCCTCTCTGGCGTTGTTTCTGTCGTTCAGCAAAAATGTCCCATTTCAGTTTTCTTCAGAAACAGAAGCAGCTAATTAATCTGCGTATGGGTTGGACAGTAATGGACGACGGATGAAATTACTTACCACCGCTTGGTTTTGAAGAATGAGCAATCCTGTGATAGCACACACCTACATGAAGAGAAAATGCCACAATATTTTCGATTTCTCTGGAACCAGAATCTTTGGATTTGAAAAAGATTATCGAGAGGGGAAAACCAGAATTTAGATCCACATATCGCACATTCCGTGCTCGGTGGCAACAGATAAGTAAAGATTTTCGGGACTTACACTTAACACATTCTTAGCGACAGATGCACAATTTAACACCAGGCTAAGGGTGAAACCAGATAGCTTGGCTATAAGTGGGTAACATGAGAGAAGGGGTATCGCCAGAGCCTACAGAACAGGAAGACACATCGTAGCCTTAGACATTTCTTGGTCACAAAATCATAGGATTTTCAATGAGAACATTCAATAATGTTATGACTAAAGGACTTACCCCGGCAAGACGGGTGACTTTGATAGTTCCTAAACACCTCTCCACGTAAGAGTATAAAGAAATCTGAAAGACAAGGAGACCAAAACCTAGAAAGCAGAAATGTAACTCAGCACAGTTCTTGCAGATAATTTCATCGGCAAAATCTAGTTGGAGAAGAATTATACAAAAAACAGAAGCCGGGGAAATCATGTAAATTTAAAAGAGTAAACATATAAAATGATCATGCTAGTCCTTTTCACCTGAAATTGAAAGAACTGAACCCACTTGTGTAGTGGAGTAGCCCAAACCTCCATAACTCCTGGGACTGTTTGCCCACAAAGAAAACACCTGCTGGAGAAACTCACATATTAGCCGTACATGATTAAAGAACAAAAGTAGAAGGACAGGGTGATGCAAATATATAATGAAATAATCTACCTCTGTGTAACCCATGTCATGAAGTGAAAAAATACAATAAACGATGATGGACGAGATTAGTGGCCAATTCTTTAAGAGAGAACTTCCTTCGTCTCCCTCTGCCTTTCCATCAGAGCCAGCAGGGTCATGAGTTGCCGCTTCCAGAGTTTCATTAGATTCATCATGTGATGCATCATCAAACTTGTGATTATGTAATGTTTCCTGGATATGGGAGAGAATGACAAGAGGCCATTAATCATGGAGAAAAATAAGAATTGAGAAAGCCCTTTGTACATTCAAGGCAGGAAAAGATATACAAAAAATCAGATATGGACAAATCAATAGCTTACCGGAATCCGGAAGAAAATTATTGTCACCCCTAAAGCAAAGAGTGATATTACAAAGCATGGCAAGAAGTACGGGAATCTGCATTATGATTTTAACTATGCTGAGACAATTGTTTCAGAGATGCAGAAAGCGCAAAACGTTTAAACTGCAGAACCTGCTATAAATTATACAAGTGAAGAAAAAAGAGAACTTAGTTACACTAAAATTCACGTACTTGCCAAAAATTGATTCCTTGGGAAATATGCCCGGATATTTCTCCGCTGGCTGAATACAACAACAACAACAACAACATGGCCTCATTCCCAAGTGGCTGAATAAGGGGGGAAAATATAAGAAACAGTAAAAGAGAGCGAGAAAAAAGAGGGGGAAAGCATATATTGTAACAAGATTGAAATGCTCCTGTCAAGAGTATGAGAAAGAGCACCTGTGCAAGGAAACCTCCCAAGGCAGGGCCAATGATCAATCCAATGCCCCATGATGTGCTAACCTGCAGTCAGATATGAGAATTATATTGCTGCAAATATAACCTGCAGGGCCATGATGTGCTAATATGATGACACTTGAGATTAAAAAAAAAAACATAACCTCGAGAAAAAAACCTTACAGCTGAGAGTGCTAACGCTTGATATTCGTCAGGAAATATTTCCATTGCGTAGGCCTGAAGTGCACAATAGCTGTGAGAAGTTTGTGATGTGTACGGAATATGAATAAGTGGCAGAGAATAACGTACCTTAATAGGTCCAAGTAAACCACTGAAACTTCCAAGGCAAAATCTTGTGATGATGGCCATCCAAAAATTTAAACTTAGGCCAAACAGTGAATTGAGTATCACCCTGTGATGAATTTAAGAGAGTTATATGCTGCAAATACACATTGTCTCATACCAAAACAAACCAGCTAACAGAGTACTACTATAGAAATACAGATGCAAGATTGGAAAGCAACTCTGGAATACTAACACTGAGCCCGTTGCTAGGAGGATTACAGGTTTTCTACCATAACGATCAGCCACCATCCCCCAGGCGACAGATGTCAATGCTCTGCCAAGCATAAACGAGCAACCTTTAACGTACAACCAGGTCAATTAGCAGATGGAAAACCGAAAGTAACAGAAATAAGGATGACAAAAGATAACGTGGTAAAACGTTTACTAAAATCTGAAACTCACCTACAAATCCAGAATAATAGCCAATGTCTTCTTCCTTTTCAGCTATTTTAAGATCACGAATCTAGAAACAGAAAAAAGCATACCAATTCCACAGTTGAGTTCATGTTAAGAAAAGAAAAATGTTCTTCCGACCGTGAGTTGGTCATGAAAATTAGCACATGAGAGGCAGTACCAGTGATGAATATCTGGTTAAACAGATCACAAAAGACCAGAGAACCAAGAAAGATTAGATTCCATACTCACCATAAAATAAAGGAATGGGAACAGAGAGGAGATGGGCAGAGCTGAAATTATGAAACCAAGAGATCGCAAGTTAAAATGCACTCATAATCTTGCTTTTGACACAAGAATAACAGTAAATTATCACTTTAAGCCAATGATCTTCTCCACAATATCATTACAACTCCAACAAATTCGTGAAAATCAAATACCATGACCCACAATTCTTCCTATCTATTCCATCAACTGAACAAAACCCAATTCGAACTGAGTATAGCAGTGCCCAGATGAACAATAGCAATGATTCGCACTTAATCCCGCTTAAACAACAGAGCCATACAAACAAATGGAATTAAGTATAAAGAGAAGACACTATCCATCACAAATCATGACTGAATGCGATTGTCGCGAATGGGTTTCAGAAAACTGGGATGATTGTAGCAATTTACCAGTGCAGAGGACGATGATCCAAATGGTACAAAGCTCACGGAGAGGGAATCCTCGACGGAGCTGCTTCATCTGATCAACCTTACAGCCTGGGCAATTTTCATGGTAGTTCTTCTTCAACAGCGTCTCCATGTGCTCTTCCGCCATTTTCACCGAGCTCCAAAACCGCCACAAATATCACCTCGCCGAATCTCAGGCTGAATCCAAACATACGAATAAAAAAAAACAGAACAAAAAACTGGCCATCACTACACAAAAAAAAAAACGAGGATATTGCCATGGCGATAGAAAAAATCAGAAAATATCAGACTGAATCCAAACAAGCGCACAGGGAGAGAATTCAGACAGTGGATGGAAAATTAAAACAGACGCAAACATTGCGATGACAAGAAAATCAACCAGAATCTCGGGGAAACAAGTTCGACGAACAAATGTGTTTCTCGAGAAAGCGAGAGATGAAAATTGCCCGGACAGAAAATTTCTCATGCCTCGAATTCCAACCCCTCTCTTTATATATTACGGAAAACATGAAGATGGGTAAGATAAGGACGCCATTACCAAAAAAGAAGAGTGATGAAACCGCCATGAAAGGAATCTCCTTTCAGTACTGTATCTGTTTTTGGCCAACCCCTTTTTTTCCATTTTGATACGCATCAATACATCATTTCATTTTGTTTTATCCTTTTCTTTGAGTAAATTTGATCAAATATAATTAAACAAAAAAGAATCTTTGCAACTTAACTTTTTAATCTTACCTATGTGCATTAATAAATTGTCTAAAAATAATATAATTTTGCTATGTCTCATCAAAATACTTTATTTTAGAATTTTAACAAAATGGAAAAATTAGCATCACATCTCATGTCTCTCGTACACATCTTTTCCGTACAGAATCCTCCCATGTCTCTCATATCACATGTGGCATGATGTATAGGTTTTAGCCCCTGGACCCACCATCCATTCGATTGCATATGATCATCGAATATAATCAAACTTAACAACATTTAACTGCATCTGAACCAAAATCGAATGCATCCGGTTTTCTTCTTAAAGAATCGGCATGCTTTGTCTCATCACAAGATGAATCCACCGTAAGGGCCCCCTTGATGTCAGCTTTCTTCAACCCTTGGTTTCCTATTTAGCTTCGGCTAAAAACGGCTTGAACGTTGAAGCGACTCCAATGGCCAAGATCACGTTCAGTATGAAGAAAATCATTTGTGTGCCTGCATTTGTATTCAGCTTCGTCATTTCACAGGCAGGGTTTTACACCTATAGTGACTACCAAATATGAACTTCCCTATCTTTCAGAATTATATCCTACTCTTTTCTGTTTTGATTGCGAAAAGGGCTCGGAAAACAGAATTCATATGAAGATTTATGTATGCAAGATGTGTCGTACCCGGAAGGAAAGCGGCATCTTGACGTTTCTCGCTCCACGAAAATCTGCCGTGAATAAATTTTTAAAGCATTTTAAGCAGAGAAACTACGGCAAAACATGAGCAGAATGTAGAACGGGAAAATCACGTACAGGACTCCTGCCGCAGCTGGACCAATCGCTTTAAAGATTGACATCGCCGTCATGGCGATGCCGTTTGCCGCCCCTCTTTGATGTTGTTTCTGTTATTTCGGAGATTTTTTGGACAAAAGACGTATGATGTCAGTTCCGCCCAAATAGAAACTGCAGATGGAAAAAATGTAGTGTCGAAGAGTACTTACCACAGCTTGGTTTTGAAGAATGAACAAGCCGGTTATAACAGACACCTACATAGAGAGAAATGCAATTACTAAGCCATCAGTCCTATGAAACTGAGAAATATTTCCAATCCAAATATTTTCGATTTCTCTGGAACCACAATCTTTGGTTTTTAAAAAAGGGGTTGATGCTCTGTGAGTGACAGATAAGAAAAGATCTCAGGAGCTTACACTTAACACATTCTTAGCGACGGAAGCACAATTCAACACCAGGCTAAGGGTGAAACCAGATAGCTTGGCTATAAGCGGGTAACTTGAGAGAAGGGGTATAGCCAGAGCCTACGGACAGGAAACAACGTAACTTAAGATTTTTCTTGCGCACACAGAGACAAATTCACAAGATTTTGAATAAGAACATCAGTAATGTAACGACTACAGGACTTACCGCAGCAAAACGGGTAACTTTGATAGGTCCTAAAAGCCTCTCCAGGTAAGAGTATAATGAAAGCTGAAATACAAGGAGACCAAAACCTAGAAAGCAGAACTGTAGGTCAGCATAGTTCTTGCAGATAATTTCTTTGGAAAAAACTTGTCGAAGTATTATATGAAAACAGAAGCGCAGAAAAGCACGCAAATTCAAAAGAGAAAACACATAAATGAACGTGCTTGTCCTTCTCACCTGAAATGGCAAGAACTGAACCCACTTCCGAGGTGGTGTATCCCAAACCTCCATATCTCTTGGGGCTGTTTGCCCACAAGGAAAATATCTGTAGGGTAAACTCACAATTTAATCGTAAATGAACAAACAATAAGAGGAGAAAGGACAGCAAGATGCATAAATAGTGAAATGATCTACCTCTGTGTAAGCCATGTCATGAAGTGAAAAAATACAATAAACAATGATAGACGAGATTAGTGGCCAATTCTTTAAGAGAGAACTTCCTTCATCTCTCCCTGCTTTTCCATCAAAGTCTGGGTCATGACTCGCCGCTTCCAGAGCTTCGTAAGAATCATCATGTGACGCATCATCAAACTTGTGATTGTGTAATGTTTCCTGGATAGGGAAGAGACAATGATAAGAGGGACAGTAATCAAGGAGAAAATTAAGAACTGAGAAAGCACTTTATACTTCCAAGGCAGTAAAGATTTACGATAAATCAGATATGGACAAGTCAGTAGCTTACCGGAATCCAGAGGGAAATTATTGTCACCCCTAAAGCAAAGAGTGATATTACAAAACATGGCAAGAAGTACGGGAATCTGCATTATGATTTAAACTCTGGTGAGAATATTGTTTCAGAGATGCAAAGGGCGTAAAACATTTGAACTGCAGAACCTATTACTAGTTATAGCGGTGAAGAAAAAATAGAATTCTGATATACCCAAAAGTCACATACTTGCCAAAAATTGATTCCTTGGAGAATATGTTGGGATATTTCTCTGCCGGCTGAATCAGTGGCAAAAAAATATCAGAAGCACTAAAAAGAAAACTGCGAAAAGCAAGAGCAAAGAGGGGCCAATGTATATATTGTAACAAGATTCAAATTCTCATGTCAAGAGTCTGGGAAGGAGCACCTGTGCAAGAAATCCTCCCATGGCTGGGCCAATGATCAATCCAATTCCCCATGCCGTACTAACCTGCAGTCGAATAAGTCTCCAGATGTCACAACATGACGAAGATACATTGATAGGGAAAAAAAAGATAAGCTCAAGACAAAACTTACGGCTGAGAGAGCTAACGCTTGATATTCGTCACGGAAAATTTCCATTGCATAAGCCTGAAGTGCACAACATTAAATAAGAAGCTATAAGATATTGAAAGACTCGTATAAAGAGCTGTGAGAAGTTGTGAAGTGTATGTAAGACGAATAAGTAGCAGAGAAAAGGTACCTTAATAGGTCCAAGTAAACCATTGAAACTTCCAAGGCAAAACCTTGTGATGATGGCCATCCAAAAATTCAAACTTAAGCCAAAGAGAGTATTGAATATCACCCTGTGATGAATTTAACAGAGTTATATACTGCAAATAAACAATCTCATACAAAAGACGAATCGAGAAGCAACTTTAGAATACTAACACTGAACCCGTTCCAAGGAGGATTACAGGTTTTCTACCATAACGATCAGCAACCATCCCCCAGGCAACAGATGTAAATGCTCTGCCAAGCATAAACGAGCAACCTTTACCGTACAACCAGGTCAATTAGCAGATGGAAAACCGAAAGCAACAGAAATATGGATGACAAAAGATATTGCGGTAAAGACTGAAACTCACCAACAAATCCAGCATAAAAGCCAATGTCTTCTTCCTTTTGTGCGATTTTAAAATCACCAATCTAGAAACAGTAAAAAGCATACGGAGTTCACAGTTGAATTCATGACAAAATAAAACTTTCTGGGTTCTGAATGTCAGTAGTTAATAACCATGGTCATGAAATTTTGCCTTCACATGAAACACAGCACATAAAGAAACTGTGCCAAAACACCATAAAACCAACCAGAACAGATTAGACTGGATACTCACCATAAAATAAAGGAACGGGAACAGAGAAGAGATGGGCAGAGCTGAAAAGTAAGAGACGCAATAAGCAAAAAGTGAGATCGCAGTTGAAAATGCACTCAGAGTCTTGCTTTAGAGACAAGAAAACTTTCTTCTGATGAGTCAAAATTGCGGTAGTTATCACTTTAAGCCAAACATTTTCTCCCCAATCTCATTAAAACTCCAATAAATTCGAGGAGTTCTAACACCGTGACCCACAGTTCTTTCCACGATTACATCAATTATTGAACAGAATTCGAATTGAGTACAGTGCCCTGATGAAAAAATATCGATTCAAACAACGGAACCATACAATAAAATGGAGCAAGTTTATAGAGAAATCGACACAATCCGTCACAAATTGGTTTCAGAAATTCGGTATGATTCTAGGTATTATCATATTTTACCACTTACCAGTGCAGAGGACGACGATCCAAACGGTACAAAGCTCCCAGAGAGGGAATCCTCGACGGAGCTGCTTCATCTGCTCAACCTTACAACCCGGGCAATTTTCATGGTAGTTCTTCTTCAACAGCGTCTCCATGTGCTCTTCCGCCATTTTCACCGAGCTAACAAAACCGCCGCAAATATCACCTCGCCGAATCTCAGGCTGAATCCAAACATACGAATCAAAATTGAAAAATAAAAAAACTAACCATCACTACACAAAAAAAAACGAAGAAATTGCCATGCGATATAAAGTATAAACAAACAGAATCTCGAGGAGATTTTTTGAAAGGGAAAATGAAATCTCAGCTCACCGATTCTCAGGCTGAACCCAAACAACTGATAAGCACAAAGAACAAGAAAAATCGGACTGTCAATAAAAATAAAAAAAAAAAAACTCGACGAAAACATCCCAATGGCGAGAAAATAACCCAGAATCTCGGGGAAACAATTTCAACGAATCCTGCAACGTACGAATGCGTTTCTCGGGAAAGAGGGAGAGGAAAATCGCCCAAACAGAAAATTTCGCATACCTCGAATTCCAATCGCTCTCTCTATCTCTACGCGCAAAACATGAAAACTGTAGAGACGAGGGGAAGCTATTAGTAAAAGAGAGCGATCAAACGACCATGAAGGAAGGGGAGGGCTCCAAGCTGTATTTGACCCGACCTCCTTCCCATGCGTCCTTGCGCACGTCACTGTATGTATATGTTACCTGAATCTATTTTTTTATTCCTGATTCCGGGTTCTGTTTTCAGTCAATTTAATGGATACAAAAGATTTCATTTTGTTTTTTTTTTTTAGTAAGAAAATTTCATTTTGTTTTCCTCCTGGTATTTATCTACTTATAAACAAATAATCGAAGTTGTCAATTTGAATTTTGTAACTCCAAAGATAATTTTCACGATTAAAACTATCCTTTCTTTCTGTATCTGTCGTCGACTTGGGCCCATTCAAATAATATATTGTTGTTTGTTGCAATTGTTATTACCAAATATTGAATGGAGTAAGATCATTTTTAGATATTTAATTCTATAATAAAGATAGTTTTTTTTCTTTTAAAATTTTGAATTTCGAATTATGAATTTTAAATATGATGTTGTTGTATAATTTTATTTTAATTTGTCAATTATTACAAATGTTCCGTATATAACAAAAAATACTATGATATTAATAAATTCCACCAAATAAGATGATTAATTTTTTAAATCTAAGGATTCAATTTATTTTTGAAAGTATTAAATTTAAATATATTTATGTTGAATAAAATATGTTTTAATAGGATATGAATAATTTACGAACTATCTATAAAACTATTTTTTACTCTAGTTAATGTAATTTCTTGAATAATAGATACATATATCAACTCTGTACTTGATTTGGTTGAAAATAGCTATCATCTTAAAAGAAAACTTTATATACTTTTGTTTTTTAATTATCTTATTCAGTAATAAATATAACAAATACAGAAAAATTTCTTTATCCATTCAAACTTTTAAATTTTTTTTTTTTGAATATATTAAATTAGTTTTAAAATTTAAACTTTTATCTGATTCCCTAAAAAATTGTAAAAAATCAACTAGTTTTCTCTGTTTTTATCATATCATTAAATTATACATTATCGAAGACAACATTTTTCTAATTTTTATTTTTACATTTAAATTTAAAAAATTTAAAATAATAATGTTTATATTAGTAGAAAAGTTAATGGTGTATTAATAAGAAAATCGTATTTCTTTTCAAATATCTAGATAACGTAATTTACATCTTTTTATTGAAAAAAAGGGTAGTTAGAAGATAAAGTCTCCAACATGACATACGGGCAAAATATTGTCTCGATTCAATGGATGAAATGTGTAGATGTCATTTTCATTGAGAAATCAGTTATTATTTGAATAAACGACAAAAAATAAATTTTATGCGTGTTTCATTTAGACAGGCTTCATATACGGGTTCCAATTCAAAGCCGACATATCTTTGTGTCTTGTTCCTGTCCTATGTTACACGTAATGGCTATTAGTGATGCTTAATTCTCGAATCCAAATTCGAATTGTACCTAATTATTTTAAAATAAATTGTGTATATGTATAGGTGTATGTACGTATGTGTGTGCATAAGAATTCAATATTTTAAATTTTATTAAAATTACATTTACGCAATAATGGATTGCCACTAAAATGTCACGAGGGTTGCATAGCCACATCATGACAAGATATTTCTGTATACGGCACATTAATTAATTACGGAAGATGTATTAAATGCGCATCTAATCTAATCTCCACGTGAAAATAGCCGTTAAGAAGAGTGTACACGTCAGCCCTCCACCAAATCCGTATCTAAGTTTTTGTCCTTTTCGTTATTGTAATTAACAATTTTGTAGCTCTTTAAAAAAGTTTTGTTATTAAATAAATAAATAAAAATCAAATCTGAATCTGAAAATTCGGACATCTTCTTATAGGATCAGGAAAATATTCCGAGCATGCAATAATCAATTACGTTATTAGCTAATCCTTGATCCTGGATCTCTTTTCTGACATATGAATATATACTAATGGATTTCGAATTTATTAAATCAGAGAAAAATTTATGATTATTACCATCTGCATGTGTATGGAATAGTATATATATATATACACATGTATGTTTAGATTTTTAGACTTAATATTAAATTTTCTATTTTAAAATTTGAAAAAAGAAAAGAGAAAATACCTCCATTAATAATGTTTTCCTGATTTCTTATATCCAACTAAACGAATATACATACTAAAACATTTTAAACTAACATTCTGACATTTCATCATCAAGCAAATAAATTTTGACACCGAACAGTAGGAACCCCACTTAACCTCTTTAGTGGCCATAAATATGAAGAGGAAGATGGAAAAATTAGGAAAATTTATATGTGCGAGTCGTAATTTTTAAAAATATTTCTGGTTATTTATAAAATCAATTTGGGGTATTTTTATTTATATTATGGCTGTAATTGAGAGATTTCATCTATATTGCAAGAGAACAAAAATCTTTATCGGAGTAATTATATATTTTGAGAGATAAAGTAATAATATACGTGAAAGAGACTAGAGAGATACTCCTGATTTTTTTTTAATATTATTAAGAGAGTGTTTCGATTTCTAAGTTTCTAAAAAAAAACTTATTTCTTTAATATTTAGATCTGTATATTAAAAATCTAATATCAACCCACCAAATTCATGTCGTTCCCTTATAAATTTATCTATTTCTATACGATATCTCAAATTATGAACAAAAATCGGTATATAATATAGAGAAGATTTTAATTTCGGTATATTCATAATATATATACAAAGATTAAAATGAAACAAACCGAGTATTGTATAAATAACCATGGATTACAAATTAAAGACACGTCATCAAACAGACATATAGCAGTAGGTCTTTGAAGGAAGAAGAGGGAAGAATGAGTACGGGGAATCGGGTTAGATACATGAAAAGTGAACAAAAGTGGCACCATCCAACACTTTCACTATTATAATTATTATAAATGCTAATTTTATTCTATTTGGTCTTTTCTATTAAAAAACATAAAATTCTTTTATAATTTTCTTTTTGTGTGTACACAATAACAATATTATTAGGTTTTAAAGACGAAAAATTCAAAAGGGTGTCGATCTCTGGTGTGGTGACAATTCGGACAATAAATGGAGGGAGAAAAAGTAGCTCAACTGTGATAAGATGCATAATAAATAGCGGAGTGGGCCCCGGTGGTGGCAGGAAGGAAGGAACCACGGCTACTCCTCAGGATCAATGGCACATTATGTGCCATGTGAGAAACGTTGCGACCGTCTTTGCCCGACAGCTCCAACACATATATTCGGCAGAGCTGTCTCATAGGATGTTCCATTCGGTTCATTGGCATAGGGTCCAAAAATTGGATGGGTCTTGTATTTGGCTCGCGGACCGACTAATTTGGTTCACGGTTAAGACGATATGGACTGTGTTGATATATTTTTGACTCACTAAAAAACGGATTTAATTAGGTTGGGCTAAATCTTTTTCCGATCGGAACGAGCTGGAATGGGTTGGGTCGAACCAATCCGTTTACACGGCTACTATCAACCGATGAACAGTGACAAGGCGAGTACTCAAACATCAGGTTTTATGCCGAATCCTATTATATTATATATAAAACCAAAACGGACCAATTTATTGAATATCTAAAAACGGTTCAGTCTTTTTGTTCAATAAAGGCCAACGGGCTAAACCCTAAAGACAAAATAGGGCAGTGCATCAAAGCCTTGGAAATTAGTGTAAGAGTAGATATTCAAAGAGCACATTTCTTATTAAATATATTTTAGTAAGATTTTCTTAGTAAATATATTTTGTTAGAAAGGAAAAAAAATCAATAACACAGAGACATGATGTACCAACAACAATGCTATTCAAATATCAATTTATTAGCAAAATATATTTATTTCCTTTATTAAAAAAAAAGACAAATGAAATTGAAAGCCTAAAGTTAGCTGGGTTTCATTAGCAATCTCCGGTAACCAATCATCCAAACAACTACCGTCTTCTTAAATTTGTATCCGTAAGTCGAAGGAACTCTGGAGCAATTCACATCCAACGTGATCGGTCATCTCCGAGTAGTTAGAAATGGCCTGAACGTCAGAGCTACACCAACCACTACTATCACGTTCAGGACGAAGAACACCGTATGCGCACCTGTGCATGGCCATGATATCAAAGACGTATAAATAAATACCAACCATGGAAATGTTTAGCGTGAATACATACATGTGTATATATATAATACGCATTTAGCAATAGCAGCGTGTAAATGACGAAGGAATCAAATAACAATCAACCAACTTGCTACCATATTATATAAAGACCCATATCTACAATTCACTTTTCGTACCTGGGAGAAATGCAGCGTCTAGTCGCCTCTCGCTCCAAGAAAATCTGCCAAGAACAGAGATATTGGCAAACACATACATAATATGCGTTCCATTGAACAAAGAGGTCAAACGCCAGCTAAATTTTGTGTAAAATATCGAACAGAAAGTTTTACTTACAGGGCACCGGCTGCGGCTGGACCCATGGCCTTAAAGAGAGACATCGCGGTCATGGCTATGCCATTAGCCGCCCCTCTTTGGCGCTGATCCTGTTTCATGTGATCAAGAAGTTTAACTCGAGCAAAGATTTATATAAACGGGCAGTTACACGAACGAGAAACAGAGAGTTGGAACTCAAAAGAGTGAGATTGAATTTACTTACCACAGCTTTATTTTGCAGAATCAACAAGCCAGTTATTGCGGATACCTATTCATTCATAAAAGGAATATGCATATAAAGAAACTATCTTCCACGAAAGGTCCATGAAAATGGGAGAACAAAAATTGAGTAAAAGATAATTACGCTTAAGACATTCAGGAGAATGGATGCACAATTTAGCACCAAGCTTAGGCTAAGACCGGTCAATGTGGCAATAAATGGGTAACACGTTTGAAGAGGTATCATCAGCACCTGAACTCATTCATGAAGGAATATGTCAGAAAAAAGTTAGATGTAGGATGAGTAGACGAGCTATTAAAAGTCAGAGTGATCAGTTTACCCCCGAAAAACGGGTGACCAGTATGGGGCCTAGCAGCCTCTCGGCGAAAGGATATATAGTGACCTGAAAGAAAAAGAGGCCAATGCCTAGAAGAAGAACCAACTCTTTGTGAGCAACTAAGTCTAACATTTCATGAGAAAGGATGTGAAAGTCAGTCTGATTTACTGTCATAATCGAAAAATTTTCACTAGGAAGGACATTCTGAGTACCTGAGATAGCAAGAACAGCGCCAACATCATTAGTTGAGAAGCTCAAACCTCCATACTTCCGCGGGCTGTTAGCCCACAATGCAAAGATCTGCATTAGCCAATTCCAATTGATTAAGATATTTGTTCAGACAATGTACGCAATACCACAACAGAGGCAAAGGATCCAACTGCTGTAACACTGTTTTCATAAATATTTATACCCTCCTAGTTGATTTAAGCACTTTAACATCAGAAAATGAGGACAGAAGTAGAACATGAAATTTTGCACTGGAGAAAATGAGGAATGTAGAACGCGAAATATTGATACTCGTAGAAGCATTTTTAATTAACTCTAGCAAGCTATGCCAAAGGTAAATATTAAATACTCACCTCTGAGTATGCAGTATCATGAAGACATAAAACACAATACACAATGATAGATGACATCAGGGGCCAATTCTTCAAGAGAGAAACGTTAGAATCCTTGTTTCCTTCGTCTTTCACTGTGTTTTCGCTAGCTTCTAAAGCTTCATACGAGTAATCATATGCAGTATCCTGCTTGTGATTGTGCAATGTTTCCTATGTGGCAGAAACATAAAAAGAGACATGTAGTCTTTTCTCAGACGCCCTAGCCTGTATTTTTGAATGAATCAACTCCAAGACAGCCTACCACAACCCCAAAATGGACAGTAAAGAGCATACCGGAATGAAGCAGCACCATACAGTCACCAACAATGCGAAAGCTGATATAGTGAAGCAGGGCAAGGCATATGGGAATCTGCATTGCATTTCATATGTTAGAAAAACACCAAATTCAATTCCACCACATACAAAGGGTGTTGGAGTAGAGATGAAGCGGCAATTTGTATGGCAAAGATACAAACCTGCCGAATATGGATTCTTTGGAGAATATATTTGGATATTTGTCTGCTGGCTGAATTCGGGAAAAGATGTAACGACATTAGAATGGGACAGGAAAACAACAAACGGATCACAGACAATTTGCGTCAAAGAAAACTGAAAATGCGTCAGCCAATATTTTTCTGCAAGATCAACTACCCGGACAACAAAGTTGATTCTTACGTTGAGAGACCAAAAGACAAAACGTTCAAAGGGCAGAGGATCATAATGGGACAGAGATATTCTACGTTCACCAAGGGTGCTAAGAAATTTAGTTTGTTACCTGTGCAAGAAAACCTCCCAGAGCAGGTCCAATGATCAATCCGATGCCCCATGCTGTACTAACCTGGAAAGAAAAACATAACCAGTGACATACTTCATCATATGTTCAGACAAAACAATGCGAAAATAACAAGGAAAAGCTTACAGCTGACATTGCCATAGCCTGGTATTCATCACGAAATATCTCCGTTGCATATGCCTGAAAGTTGTCACATTCATCATCGGATTTGGGAAATACAACATTCTTTTTAACAGGAGATATTTTTGGGTGAGCAGAAATAAGAAACAAAGTGATTACAGGATAGGAAAAGGATACCTTCATTGTCCCAAGCAAACAGTTGAAAGCACCGAGAAAAAACCTCGTGGCAACTGCCATCCAAAAATTTAAGCTAAGGCCAAAGAGAGTGTTGAGAATAGCACTGCATCGAAATCTTAGTCAGTCGTCTTGAACATGAATATGGATTCAAGATATAGAAAGAGCTTGAGGTACCAACATTGAGATGGTTCCTAAGAGAATAATCGGTTTTCTTCCATAGCGATCCGCAACAATGCCCCAGAACACAGATGTCATTCCTCTGCCAAGCATGAATGCGCTACCTTCAAAGTATTCAGAGGTCAATTAGAACAAATGACAGAGAAACCAGCGTACCAGAACACATGACAGAGACAATGCAGCTTTCATATCAGCTCACCCACAAATCCGGCATAAAAGCCAATATCTTTTTCCGTCTTTGCAATACCAAAATCATCAATCTGAGAACACAAACAAGAAAACCGGAGTACGTGGCTCAGCACCATCCGTAAGATAACAATGGAATGGAAACAATTTCAGCCCATGCTGAAATTTCTCACAATTCAGACCCACAAAACCTAATGAAAGGATTAAATCTGTTATAATCGTAAACTCTGGTAAGCAAGTACTCACCATATAATAGAGGAAAGGATACAGAGACGAAATTGGAAGAGCTGAGAAATCACAAACACATGAATACAAGTGAGAACATTTGCAACGGACATGGATTATTAAGAATTACTTTCAACACAAGAAAGTTTGGCCACAATCGATTCAAATTAGAAATTACAATGAGAATAGAACAATACTTCTCCTAAATCTCCTCCCAGCGTTAAATCCACATAAATTAGACGAACCCAAGATTGTACCAACACAGTTCGTCTCACATCACAAAATCAGAACGAGCATTTCATTTGAACAACAAACAGCAAAAGAAGATTCGAAATCGAAATTGCTCACAAGTGGAGAGGACGATGATCCAAACGAAGACAAGTTCCCGGAAAGGAAATCCTCGCCGGCGCTCCTTCATCTGTTCAACCTTACAACCAGGACATTCATCGTGGTACTTCGTCTTCCCCAACAACGCATCCTTGTACTCGGACATTTCCCCCCTGCTCCGATTCGAAAATCTCCTCGTCTTCTAAAAATCCAAAAGATAAAAAAAAAAAAAACTTCAAAAATAAATGAATGAATCAAAATCCGCACGGGAAACAACGAAGTAGCAGCGCCTCCAGTGAATTCGGAAATCTTACCGGAACCGAAAATACTTTCCCGACGCGTGAGAAACGGGAGAGAAAATTCTCCGTAGATGAGATTCTATGTGGAGTGCGGACCTCGCAAGAAAAAGCCAATCAGTGAAGAACAAAACTAGAGTTTGTCACGCTGCGTATATATATTCGCAGAAGACAAAGGGACGATGAAGCTAATCGCCAAAAAGGTGCCACGATGTTTTGCTTTTAATTTTTTTTTTAATTGATATTGGGAATTCGATTATTTTAATGATTTTGATTTAAATTAAGATTTTCAGATAAGTTTTATTTATTTCAAGAATCTCTGTAAAACCGAAATGAAAGAGGAATGTTTTCCACATGGGATGCGATAATGCTGGCAAGAAGGAACAGGCAAAAAGAAAATAAAAGAAAGTTCATTAGGCCTTGCCCCTTGGTGTACCTAAGGATATATTGATAGCTTATGTTCCAATATTCTGTATTATTTAATTCGGATACCTCTTTCGAAATTTATTTCTAATTGCATGAAATGATTTTATCTTGTTTAAAAGAGGAAAAATGAGCTAAAAGGTAAAAAATAAAAATAAAATCAATATTTTCTTTGGATCTTGATTTTGAAAAATAGATGTAAAGTTTGAAGATTTCTTTCCATAACAATTTCATCTAGCATATCAGAATATGGGCTTTTTCACCAAGGATATATTACACGTACACTAGAAACCACATCCAAAATCTTTCGGATATGCTAATGATTTTGCGACAGTCGATTTGAGATTGTTTTTACCAAAAAAAAACTACTAGAAGGTAACGGTTATTTTTTTTTTTTTTTGAATTTCAAATCTTTTAATTAAATGATACCACATTTTTCAGCTTTTCTAGGCATTTAATTAATTAAATGATGTCACACTATTTTTTTTTTCTAATGAAAATTGGTGGATATTTATATCAACGAAATAATATTTAATTGTATTTTAACTAGATATAGTTAAAAATGAAACAAATATAAATATAATTGAAAAATAAATTTAAAATTTAAAAAAATAATTATAAACTAAATTTTCAAATCGAGATCTGAAAAACATAATATATATATATATATATATATGTATATAATTTTAAAATACAAATAGTAAAATGAAAATTAATGTGTTTACCACTAATAAAAAAAGGCATAGACAAGTCACGAAAAAAAATATATATATATATATATATATAATTTTAAAATATAAAAAAATACACATAGTAAAATGAAAATTAATGTGTTTACCACTAATTTTTTTTTATAAAAAAATCATAGACAAGTCACGTGTTCTTCGACATTTCTTCACGGAGACCAAGTGACGAACGATTCACGTGAATTTCGTCCTTTATTAAAATTAAATCTCTCTCTAACTGAAAATAGCAAAAACAAGAAAGGGAAAAAAAACTCGAAACACAAAAAAAAATCTAAAACTGAAACAATCGAAGAAGAAAAAACTCGGACCAATTAAAGACATTGTGAGTTCATTATGATGACATTTGAAGCCAATCTCTTTCTTGATTTTCTTCATTTATATGACATTGACGGAATCTTCCAATAAATCCCTATAGATGCCAAAATGGAATAATTTTTTAACCTCATTGGAATATTTTGTGGATTTTTTTTTTTTAATATTCATTTATCATCCAAGTATTATCCATATGGCGATTGTAGTGCTTTATCCAATAAGGACAAATGCAAAAAAAAAAGAGTATTATCTTGAATTAAACTTTACAAATTTCTTAGTAAAACAAATATAAGACAAAAAATATTATCATAACTAAAACCGTAAAATCTATTATTTTTATTGTTACTAAAATTATATACATTAATAATATAATATTCCAATTTTTTTATTTTTAAGTATGATATTTTAAACCTCGAAAGACAACGTCACACGCGCTGTCTCGGTGCGTCTAAGCAATATCTATCTATCTCCACACACATGCACACGAATAGTTACATCTGGCCACGTGCCCCGCACATGACCAACACACCGCTTACTGCATCCCACATATTCATATATACATGTAAATATACACGTATGGTTGGCTAGATTTTACACACGCGTATACGTATATACACATGCATGAGCATGACCGTTTTAGAGGTATGCGAGTGATGCCCAGAGCCATATACTTATATACACTTGCATTTTACCAAATAAGCAAACCTTCATATATATATATATACATATTATAATTTTAAATCTATATTAACAGGGTAATCATTTTTCTATACTTTGGATATCCCCTATAGAATATATATATATACACACACACGATAAAATAACGACTTTCTACTTCATTTATTAAAATTTTAAATGTTTAGATTTTCTATGTGTGTTTTTTACCATCGTATCTGATAACACGGAGAATTTTGACCAAATGAGTGCGAGATTTTCTATTCTCAATACACGATCTAGAAAATATATAATATGCATTACAAGATTGTTGTAATAATTAGATTTAATATATATATATATATATGAGAAAATAGCTTACATATAACTTTATTTAATTTCAATTGTTTGAATCACATATGAAGTCAAGCTTAGAAGTCTATCAACCTTCGAAAATAATAAAAAAGTATATTGTCTTAAAAAAGATAATTAGTCTTATAAAAACTTGAGAGGTAAGTAACAAGTCAAAACAGGCGTACGAAAACTTTGGGCAATAGGGGGAAGGAACGGGGAAGGAACGGGAGTAGCCCACATAGGGGTCGCTATTTTGGATTTCGATTCGGATTCATTTGGTTATATTTGAGTTCAGTTATTTCGATTATAGAAAAACTATAACCATTCGGTTTTTATATAAATTACGGTTCGATTCGGTTATTTTTCGGTTCGGTTCGATTTCAGTAAAGAACTCATTTTTTCAAAGAAATCATCGGTTTTTTCGGTTATTTTTTTATTCGGTACGGTTTCGGTTTTTGGGTTTAAGGAAATCAACAGTGCACTTGCTTAAAGAAATTATTGGTCACAAAGATTTCGACTTTTTTTATCCGATAAGAAAAAACATTATTTTTTCTATTTTTGTAGACGAAAATATTAATTCGTTTATATTTTGTATAAAAGAGTTTATTTCTTAAGGAAATTCAAAGAGATTAAAAAAAAAATCTACTTACACTTTTCAACGAGATAAAAATTATTAGGATTTTTGTTTTATTTTCTGGAATGAATTATTAATTTCAGTTTCATGTAACATATTTAAAAATCAAAATGAACGTAGATATGTGACAACTTTAATTAATTTCAGTCATAAAAGATCAATTAACTCCAAATGGTAAAATCTCATATGAAGTGTCAAAGATTCTCCGAGTCAGGACAATTTTAGAAATCTATATACGTTAATAAATAGTTTAATACAATGATAATATATGAATTTCGATTTCCCATCTTTTAGATATAGATCTTGATATAAAAAAAATTTAATCAGAAAATAAAATTAAAGAAAAACACAACTTGAGATGGCTGAACACTCAAGAACAAGTCAGCAAATCAAGCTGGACAATTCCAATAGTACATATAAGATGATGAGAGAATGTAGAAAAACTTTGACCATTCCACATCCGATGTTTTCCTTTAATCTTTGATATGATTATCTTTTTCATGCCGTATCGCTACTAGATTTCTGTAAAAAAAAACGAAATTATGATAAATTATACGCCACTTGTAATTGATTAACAACATAAGCTAGTTGCAAGCGAGATATAAAATAATATGTTTTTAATGTTGAAATTGTCGTATTTTCTAAATATATATATCGGTAAGGAGAAAAAGCTTAAAAAACCAAAAAAAAAAACATTAAAAAATATTGAGATTAAGGATTCAGTAGAAGAGAAATATGGAATCTTTCTGGTAGGCCAGGCGTGTTTTGTTTTTGTATTCATGAATATATAGTTAGGGGAAATAATAGAGATGTACCTTCAAAGAGTTTATTGTACCTAGGAATCCCCTAGGCTTGGATCTATACGATTTAAAAACAAAAAAAAAACTGTTTTGGTATGTGGATTTAAAAAAATTCGAACCTTATTAAAATTTCTGCCCACTTTTAAATTTTGTTTTTGAGTTTTCGTGTTTACAATTATATATCGTTGACAATAGCAAAAATATCAGAATCATCTTTTTTTTTTTGTAAAAAAAAAAATATATTATCGAGGCCAGAATATGAGTTTTAATGCGTAATAAATTACTTGGGTTGGGCCTTCATCAGCGGTATAGGGCCTTGTACGTGGAGCCCAATAGGTCCTCGTGGCTCGTAAGTTAAGGTGAGGGGCATATATGGAGATTGTCAACCTTAAATAAATAATTTTAAATTTTAAATTTTAAATTTTAAATATGACAATTTAAAACCAATAACTGTATAAATCTCACCAAGACCCTAAACCATTATTCAATTTATAACATAATTCATGCGATTATTGATATTCTCTAATTATACAATTATTTATTTACATAGTTTTTATACATTTTAATAAATATGTAAATAAAAACAAAATCATTAGATATTTCTTGGGAAATGGGGCCCAAAAAAAAAAAGCCTCACATAAGCGATTGTCCTTTTACCTATCCGATTGGAAGCAAAACTACACAATAAAAAAATATATAAGAAAGATTCAAGGACGTGAAAAGCTCTGCAACCGCTACAAGCTCATCCATGGCGACTATAACCACCACCGCTACTTCCTCCGTTTGTTCATCTCCAATCCCAACAATTTCTCCGTCTCTCAGAACCCACCACCAATGCCAACAGCCCTCGAATCCTTCATCTCTTTCTTCCCTAAAATTGAGTTTGAGTTTCGTCTCCGGCGACTCTGTGGCCGTGGAGGGAGCTCCGGACATGGAGATGCTGGAGAGAGCGGCAAGGAGATCTGTGAAGGAATCGGAGAAATGGGTATTTCACGGTGATGGAATTGAGAAGAGGAGGAGGAAGAGAAGACGAAGACGAAGGGGTTTTGAGGGTTTGTACTCGGAGGAGGAGGAGGAGGAAATCGGTGGTGAAGAAACGAAAGTAGACGATGATAGAGCTTCGATTGGGCCTTCACGATCTGGGTTTTTGAGCCGTGAGGAGGAGGCTGAGCTTTGCTTGCGTCTTAAGGTATGCGCTTCCAGATTCTTGCACTTTGTTGTGGATTTGAAGAATGCGTTGTTGAAATCACTGGATTTCAGACATTCAAGAAGTATTTTAAGCAAGCAAACTCATGTTCTGTCTGAGTTATTTTAGTCTTTGATCTAATTCGGTTCGCAAGCTTTCCCTTGAACATTGATCTCGATGAATCTATAGGCAAAAGCCATCAAGAACTATCAAATTATAATCAGTTCTTACAATTCGAACAGTTCAAGAACGTCATTTTCTTGGAACTATATCCTTCATGATGATGCCATCTAGAAAATTACGGATTCAAGATATTGCTGCTATCTGCGAGTGTTGATTTTGAAGTGTTTAGGTTAGAATTGATAATCCTATCTCATGGTTTGTGTACTAACTTATCTTGTTTCCCGGGTAATGCTTTTTTCCTTAAAATCAATTAACAGGAAGGAGCAAAACTTGAAACCTATGGGACAAGAGCAGAAGATGCTCAAGGCAATGAAGTGGCATCAGTTCGGTTGTCCGGTGGCAGAGGGAAGAAGATACGTTTGGATGAGATATTACACCGAAGAAGAGAAGCGAGAGAAAAGCTTACTCGTTGTTACAAGAGACTCGTCGTCTCTATCGCCTCTGCCTACCAGGACAGAGGGTTGAACCTCCAAGACCTAATTCAGGTTTATATTTGATTTCCTTTCGAACAATTGTTTTCCCTGGAAAAGGATGGATATTTATCTCAGATATGGCAGGAAGGAAGCATCGGTCTGCTCCGAGGAGCTGAGAAATTCGACCCGGAAAGAGGGTACAAGCTCTCGACATACGTCTACTGGTGGATAAAACAAGCTATTCTCAAAGCTATCGCTCACAATTCTAGATTAGTGAGATTACCGGTGAGACCTCCATCAATTGTTAGTTCGTTAATGCCAAATTTAGTTCGAAGAAGAAGATAATAGTCTATCTTAAATGACGTCTTTTCTTGACAGCATCGTTTGCTTTGTATAGGAAGAAAACAGACTCATTAGGTTGCTTTGGGTTCTTTAAAACATGTTCTAGATCTGGGAAGTGAACTAATAAGTAATTAGTGAATGCATCGTTTAGTTATTTGTGTGTAGGGAAGCATGTGGGAGCTGATGGCAAAAGTTACAGAAGCAAGCAATGTCTTGAGCGGAAGCCTAAGACGGGCACCCACTTGTGAAGAGATAGCAAATCACCTCAACCTGCACATCTCATCCGTGAGGCTGGCTCTTGATCGGACCAGATCTCCTGCTTCGTTGGACCGACAAGCCTCTGATAGAGGTCGGATGACCTTACAGGTACTTCTAGCCCGCAAGTTCTGACATCGCAAAGGTTATGTTTCACCCTCGGGATCTCACTGGTTTTTGATTTTGAGACATGGGCACAGGAGATTGTGCAAGGGCCGGATGAAACGACGCCTGAGTACATGTTGAAAAGGAGACTCGTGAAGAAGGGGATCAAGAAACTTCTAGAAACTCTCACGGAGAGAGAATCTCGGGTGCTGAGGCTGTATTTCGGGCTCAATGGAGAGACTCCGATGTCTTTTGAAGAGATCGGGAAGAAGTTGAAGCTTTCGAGAGAGAGGGTTAGGCAGATCAATGGCATTGCTCTAGCAAAGCTACGGAATGAACATAATGTGAACGATCTGAAAATGTACTTGTGAAACTCCTTCAGTGAATAAAAAAAGTAAAGAGCTTTCTGTACATGTTTCTCTTCCCAGATGCTCTGAAAGCTGCAATGGTGGCACATGAACAACAACTCCGACAACGACCAAACTGGTATTGTTCGTCGGATTTTGAATATAGATCACATTCTCTTACAGTTTAATCCGGATTAGACAGACAAATACTGAAAGCTGATTAGAAACGCTGTTAATTTGACTGCTTGATGGGTCTATTGCAAATTTATTATACATCATAGCGGAACAGAACATGTCAGAAGTCAGTTTATCCGACATGGAGGTGTGTCATCTGCCATATTAAACATGGGTCACACGTTTCGTGTATTGATAGGTCTTCATAAGCTGCCATCTTGCAAAAAGCTTTCGATATTCTCCCTCGTTTCAACTCAAGTACTCAACCGTGAGCTTCTGTCTGCTGCGTGCGCGAGCGAGAGCGAGAGCGAGAGAGAGAGAGATGGAGGGAGGAGGAAAGGTGGTGTGTGTGACCGGTGCTTCCGGTTTCATAGCGTCGTGGGTGGTGAAGCTCTTGCTCAGCCGTGGCTACACCGTCAGAGCCACCGTTCGAGACCTCGGTTAATTCCCTCTCTCTTCACTCTCCCTTTATGCTTTCCGTTCTGTCGTCTTCTAAAATAATACAACGTCTAAATTCATCGAAGAACATGCATTTCTTTGTAATGGCAATGAAACAGTACTCATCCAGTTAAAATCTTTGCATGAAAAGATCTAGTTAACGATGCATATGAATTGAGTTTACACACATTCTCGTGTTTTTCTTGAAACCCTTTTGTTGTTCTTAGCGCCTTTCTTTCTTTCCTTTCGACCACACGATCAAACCCTCAGGGGATCCAACGAAAACAGATCACGTTCTTACCCTCGAAGGCGCAAAAGAAAGAGTCCAATTGTTCAAAGCAGACTTGCTGGAAGAAGGGTCTTTTGATGCAGCCATTGATGGCTGCGAAGGTGTCTTCCACATTGCTTCTCCTGTCACTATGTCCTCAAAAGATCATCAGGTCCATTGAAGTTAACCCTAGCTGTCACTTGTGTAATCACATCTCTGATTACTAGTTTCGGTTCTTTGATTGGATTGAAATTCTCAGGCTGAACTGATCGATCCGGCGGTGAATGGAACCATTAACGTCCTTACATCATGTGCAAAAGCTTCCTCTGTCAAGAGAGTCATTGTGACATCATCGACGGCCGCAGTTGTAGTCCGAGAACCCGGGATAGGGCCCGATGACACGATCGATGAGACCTGCTTCTCTGATCCTACTGCTTGTGAGAAACAAAAGGTAATACAAGAAACAAAATCTTTGCAATCAATCTTTCTTTAAGAACATGTAAACCGGTCTGGTAATACATTTTTCTTTTTCTTTTTTGCAGCTATGGTATTCGCTCTCGAAGACGTTAGCAGAGGAAGCGGCATGGAGATTTGCAAAGGAGAATGGAATCGACATGGTCACGATAAATCCGGGACTCGTGATCGGTCCTCTTCTTCAGCCGAGGCTCAACTTCTCGGCCGGGATCGTTCTTGAGCTGATAAACGGAAAGAACCCGTGGAACAGCAGAAGCTACAGGTTTGTGGATGTGAGAGATGTTGCATATGCTCATGTTAAGGCCTTGGAGATTCCTTCAGCCAGCGGTCGGTACATCATCACGGGCCAGATTTCGACGATAGACGATATCGAGAAGGTTTTCAGAGAATTTTTCCCCGAGCTGCGGATTGCTGATAAGTGAGCGTTCGTTCTCCTCCCTTTCGATCTAACATCATAAGAAAGGAAACGACGGGTTTAGTTGGCGAAAACCCGCTCGGTACAATGCTGAAACGGAATCTGTAATGAATCTTTACGTGGGTTTTGATTCAGGAACGAAGAGAAGGAGGTCTTTCCGGCAAGTTACAGAGTGAAACTGGACAAAGTGAAGAGCTTTGGTTTAGAGTTCACTCCCGTGGCAGTAAGCCTTAGGGACACTTTCTTAAGGCTCAAGGAGAAAGGCTTTCTATAGCACTCTTTGTGTTTCCATGATCTGTCTTTATATACAGACAGTTTGTGTTGGGAATCATGAAGAATTCCGGTGTTTACACATATTATCGACAGATTTTGGGTCTAAGTCTACAGGGGACGTCATCAGAGTCACTAAGACCACTCCAAGTTCACATTCCATAAATAGAATAAAATAGGCAACAACAAAAAAACAGAGACCACTCACACAACCGTACAGTCGGTCCATATCGCAACGTAAGCCACATGTTTTGACGAGTGTATGTATGTATACGTAATCCTAGTAAGTAACGCATCCTACTTAAACTTCCAACCTCCTAAACATGGGATTGGCATATCACCTATCTAGATAAGTTTTCAAAGTGTTTTTGCCAAGCAAACCGCCACATACCCACAGAGAGAGAGATGGAGGGAGGAGGAAAGGTGGTGTGCGTGACCGGTGCTTCCGGGTACATCGCTTCTTGGTTGGTGAAGCTCTTGCTCAGCCGTGGCTACGCCGTCAGAGGCACCGTTCGAGACCTCAGTTAATTAGTTCGAGACCTCTCTCTCTCTGTATATACGTATATGTGTATACATCTTTCATGGAATAGTCACCATTTCATTGATGTGGATAAGCATTCTCTCTCTCTCTCCAGGGGATCCAAGGAAAACAGAGCATCTTCTTGCACTGGAAGGCGCAAAAGAGGGACTGAAGCTGTTCCAAGCAGACTTACTAGACGAAGGTTCTTTCGACGAAGCGGTCCATGGATGTGACGGCGTCTTCCACACCGCCTCTCCCGTTTTCATCACCGCCAATGACCCTCAGGTCTGCTCCTGTCGGAAATTACCAACAGTTTCACATGTTCACTTTTTTTTTTTTTGGATTGTGGGTCTTTTTTCTTTCAGGCAGAGTTGATCGATCCAGCGGTGAAGGGGACCATTAACGTCCTGAAATCATGCGCTAAGGCATCTTCCTCGGTGAAGAAAGTGGTAGTGACGTCATCCACGGCCGCAGTTCTTGTCCGCGAGCCCAAGCCAGGGCCGGGCGACACTGTCGATGAGACCTTCTTCTCCGACCCGGCTGTTTGTGTCGAGCAAAATGTATCCGATATGGCTTTCTTTTTTGATAGATTTACCAATCATCTTAACCTGTAATTTCTTACATATTTGCAAGTAATATCATATATCAATGGAACTTTTCTGTTTCCAGCAATGGTATATACTCTCAAAGACACTAGCCGAGGAGGCGGCTTCGAGATTTGCGGAAGAGAACGGAATTGAAACGATCGTTATAAATCCGGGACTCGTGATCGGTCCTCTTCTTCAGCCAACGCTCAACTTCTCGGTGGAGGTTGTTCTTGAACTCGCAAAGGGTAACAATCCATGGAACAGCAGGTTCTACAGGTTCGTGGACGTGAGAGATGTTGCAGATGCTCATATCAAGGCCTTCGAAATTCCTTCTGCCAACGGACGGTACATCGTCGATTCCTCGGACCCTGTTGCGGTAGACCACGTCGAGAAGGTTTTCCAAGAATTCTATCCCGATTTGCGCATTGTTGGCAAGTGAGTATGGGTGTATTCTTCTTCCATCTCTTTTCGATGCCTTTAACACTCTTCAGTCGGTCTTAGGGTTCTATTTGTGCCGAATTTCGACGCAGGAACGAAGAGGAAGAAGTTTACTCAGCGAGTTTCAAGATGTGCGTTGACAGGGTGAAGAGTCTCGGCATAGAGTTCACTCCTGTGGACGTAAGCCTTAGGGACACCGTTCAAAGCCTCCTGGAGAAAGGTTTCCTGTAACATTTAAAGAAGAAACATGTTTTCATGATAAAAACAAAATAAAACAAAAGGTTCTCACGGATCCGAACCGATCTAATGCCGTTCATCCGAGTCGAGATCTCTCGATAGATTGAAAACAAGAAACGAAAACCGTCAAAAGGGATGCAGAAAACTGTCACCATAACATGAAGAACCTCTTGATGCATATAGAAACGTACCAAACACCATGGTGCAGCATAACAAACGGTGAAGACATTTCTCTTGCCTTGATTTATACACACACACATATACAAGCAAGAACAATCATAACAACAGCTTAACTCCTACATACCGATTTGATCATCATCTGCTAAAGCAACACACGAAGGCTTAAACACAGAGATGAACAAATCAGATTAAGTAGGCGGAGACCATCATTGGTAGTCCGAACACGGATTCAGAGAACCAAAAAACACAGCGGATATCGAACAAACCAAAAAACACGGATTCAAAAGTACCGGGACGCGAGAAATCTAAGTCGAAAGAGTGAAAAAGATCAAACAATTCTAGCGCCGGAATCTAAACCAAAACCTCGTCTTTAGCCAATAATGGAGTCGCAAAACCGGAAAAGATAAGGAATTTACGTTGTTGAATTCTGGATCCGTTAACATGCACATCACATTCTTCCCAAATCCCAATCTCTGTCTCCTCTGTGTCCATGTCCATCTATGCGGGCCGAATCCGAGTCCCAACGAAATGGGTGCTCGCAAATTGAGAAATGAATTAGGGTTTGGTGTCTCGTAAGTGGCAAGATTGAAATGGGGTCCAATTTCTTTTAGGGTTTAATAAGGGTTCTGATTGATTGCGTTGGTGTGCAAACAAGGGCAGGTAAAATCGTACCGACACGCGAGAGACGAGACCAAATGAAGTGAATTCGATGGATCGGTCCACAACAAATGAATTTATTAAAACTTGTAAAGCCATATACCTATGTATATTTTTGTAGTTTTTTTCTTCAAATTTGAAAATATCTATGATAGAAAGAAATTAAAAACAAAAAAACAAAATCAATGATCCATTTTCAACGTTTTCAACAAAAAGATTTTTTTCAATTTCATTATCATATGTTTGGACATTACATAGTTATGTTAACTCTTGTATCTTTCATAATCAATGAACAATAATGCACATTTGAACCTTCATTCGCAGCAGTGCTGAATTTCCAAGAAGCTTGTGGAGAATTTCCATCTGTTATACGTCGTTTCGGCCGTCATTCTCTCTTCAAGAGCGGGTTAGGGAACGGTTGGTTTCCCGTACTGTCGCTTTTCGGGTAAATCTCCTAATGATAGTCAGAAGTGTGATCGGGGTCGGGTTCATTTAGTCATAAGATTGCCTCGGGGATGCTGAGGTAAAACTGGTTCGGGATGTCGCATTTGTGGAGGTTCGAGACTTTGGACAAAAAACTCGGGTTCTCCTTCTGTCTCTCTTTCTCCTTCTTCATCTCTTCCAACAACGATCTGCTCGTGTCGATTCCTGGAACACTTAATTTGATCATTAGAAAACTGAAATCAGAGACCGCATTGTATCGGATTTTGACGGCGGCAACTCACCTGCAAGATATCCACCATGTACGTATCCGCTGAACTTCTCGCTCGTATGCTCACCCGTGAAGAAAATCCTTCCTACTGGTGCCTAGACAAAATTCCCACGACACAAGAAACCGTTCAAGAATGATCACAAAGCCTCAAATCTACGGAACAAGATTCTTCAACGAAAACGAGGAGAAGAAGGTACCTTTATGTTTTGGGCGAGCTGGTTATTGGATATGATAGGGTAGTTGCTGTAACTGCCGCGTTGGAACGGATTGTTCCACCATTTTGGGACAAGAATATCTGTGGCATCCGGTATGTCGGAACCAAACATGTCTCTTAGAACGGACATTGCTTCTTCGAGAGTCTCTTGGTCGGACTGAGCTTCCACACGCTTGGACTCTCCGTTGGTCAACGTTACGACCAGAAGATTGGAGCCTGGATAAGCATTTTCCATGTGCTGATGACAAAGTCACAGATAAGCAGAGAGATAAACCCAGCATAGTTTATATAAATTATGATAATTAATTGCTAATATAATTGGATATTAACACTAACAGTGTGATGTGACAGGTAAACCAATGTTTAGTTTATGCTGAAATTATCAAACGGGCATTTAAGGCAAAAAAAAAACAAGGGAAGGTAATCAAATCTGATTTTGACAGGAGATGATGATGGTCCAATGCCGTCATGGAAAAGCAATTTCAAGCTTATGAGCAAATCCAGATTTCAGAATTCGTTAAAAAACATCCTAATCCTATGAGCTAAGCTGACAATTTAATGCAAATAATCACTCAAAATCTGCAATGATCTGGCAAGTTTGACTAACTATACTGTATTTTTTTTTTAACAAGGTTTGTCGTTAAACCCTCGTAACACATGAACCATGCCTTTTGGTTATAGCTTATTAACTATTGTTTAGACATCTGGCCCCAAGAGACGAATCTAGACTAGAGAATGCATGTGCCACGTACAAAAGATGCGTGAACTTATCAATGCTATCCGTTGATAATTGCATTTATTTATTAGTATATGTAATGCAACCTTGTGATAATCAGCAGATGCCAGCACAAGGACCACTGTGTCACCCGTGTACGCATAATTGTTTAATCGGTTATAATAATCGAATCAGAGATCTATAAGTTTTGTGCATGGACCGACCCAAGTCAACAAAAAAACAGAGCCACCACCACAGTTGCAAGCAAGAGAAGAAACAGAGCTGAGAACTGAAACAGAGGCATTAGAGAATGAAATGGAAACTAACCTGCCAAAACGTGTAGTAGCCTCGCCGTTCATGAGCGTAGATGAAAAACTCTTTTCCAGGGCCACACGGCCAAAAACAGCGAGGAAACTTGAGGAAGATCTTCGTGTACACGATCACGTCGCATTTATGTATTGCTTCGGTTTTCCATCTCTGTCACAAGATTCAAAAGTTTCTAAGTTTTTTTATAAAGAAAATAGCAAAGATTAAGTATTGAATCGCCAAGGTCCATGAACTGCAAGCTCTCTAATGTTCTATACCTGATGAACTTCCAAAACAAAAGTCAAAACCCGAAAAACAGGTCTGAACCATGCCCGACGAGTATTGCAATCTGATCATATCTTTTCTACCAAACACTTGCTAGATCATGTCTTCCACAGGCAAATTTAGGATTTTTAAAGATATTTCACAATGCTAAACTAGGAATCTGATGCCTGATGTATATCTACCGCCTACTCTAAAGTGATAAAGCAGACAAAGAAAGGTTATAGTTATACACTATATAGACTGTGAATTCTGTGGATCAACCCGTGCAAACCCATTGAATTTGGTGTGTGGTTTGATATAAAGACAACTCGAAAATCTATGTCTGTTTTTCATTTAACTGCTGAGCTCCCAAATATTAAATTCCATATATAGAACTCATGAATTCTGACTTTCTAAACCTAATGCAATTTAATATTGTGGGCCTTAGGGTCTACAACAGGACGAAAAACTAATACTGGGGACACAATATTTCCCCAGATTCCGTTACATTAAATGATTAAAATCCCCCCTTTTGCGCAAGCAACAGTGTCACCCCGTGTATATTTTATGTTTAACTAGATATAGATAGTGCACTAAAGGTGTAATATATTTACAAAAGTGTTATGATTGTGATGATCTATAAAATGAAGATAGAGAAAGACTTACGGGTAAAGAGGGTTTGAAGGAAATAAGACTGCTTTGGAGAACACCAATACTAGCAGACACGACCAAGTAGTTGGCTTCGTACACGGAACCATCCTCTGTTTTCACCACTACCCCATTCCTCGAGTGTTGCACCTCCCTAACAACCTGCCATAAATTCATGCACGAAAAACGTCAGCTTAATCTCCTTGTTTTAGGGCGTGATCAAAGATTACTACTAATCACACAGAGATCTTTAATCACCCTACAAGTACAGCAGATTCCAAGATCAGCAAAAACAAATGCAACCCAGCTGGATTTTGTGGGAAACAATAAGGGCAATTAAACAATTAGCGTCATTATTGAAGAAGATCCTGCAAAGGCGGGGACAAAATTATCCATAAAAGGGAAAGTTCGTGGTAACGAGGTGAATTTGCGGCACTTCTGTGGTTAGCTGTCAAACATGTTCGATCTGATACTCCTGATAAATGAGACAGTCTTGGCAAAATCCCACTAAATGAAATGAAAGTGACAATTCTCTGCGAATAAGATTCACACACACACACACGCGAGATCATGAAATGAATATCCTTAGTGAGAGGACGGTTTGTGTAGCTGAGTTTCTGGGTTTCTTACAGTAACACTATTTACCCGAATCTAATCATTCAACACTCCTGAACGACATTATGGTCATTCTAAGTGTATACTGGTGAAGCTTTGTCCTACTACCAACAAGCAACACATCAAATGAGATACATCCCGAAATGCCGCAGAATCTTTCCCAACTTGTAAAAGATAAAAACGAACAAATGAGGACGAGAACACTTGCTTGGAAAAGACGTGAGCTTTTACGTGAAATCACAATATCAAGGAGGAGGCAATGAACTAAAACAAAGAGGGGGAAGGAGCTCGAGTGTTGAAAAAGAATGGCGAAAAGACATATGGTAGCCCCCAAAAATCAAGTAAAAATTTTATGTACGCCACATTAATCAAATTCCAATATAAACCCATATGCTGAAAGAATCTGGCCACAGTACAAGTGGAAAGCTTTAAAAAAAAAACGGTACAAAAAACTCAGATAACAGTTGACCGCATCAGACAGAAGAAAAGAAATGCAAATCAAATCAGACGGAATAGTTCTACAAACAAAACAATAAATGGAAATAAACAAAAGGCAAAAGTAGCTTTCCAAACTCCAAAAAGGAGAGAGAGGTCAATCAAACCACATCAATGTTAACAATGGAAAAGATAATTTTGTGCATGCAAACAAAAACAGAGCTTTCGATTTATAATATCGTTATTTGGGTAGTTATATTATATTTCTTTTCATCGGTATCTACCCACCATATTTGAAGTTCTCACGCAAATCTAAGATCAGGAAAAAATTTGAAGAAATGAGGAGATTAGGAAGGAGGTTGTAAGAAAGTAATTTACCTTGTCGAATTTGAGTCGGTTGTCCAATATTTTACCCTTACATGTATATAGAAATTCTTCAGCCATCTTATACAGCAAATGTTCGTAGCCTCTTTCATCAGCAACCAAAAATTCTCTTTCACCAAAGTCCACATACGTAGATATTGGCTCAACCTCTGAACCCAGAGAAACAGAAGAAGGAAATCAAACAATTAGCAAAACGAAAATCGAACCCAGAAAGATGAATATGATGCCGAAATCGTCTCCTCGGAAAATGGAATTTGAATTCCGAAGCAAAAACCAACAGGATTAACCCAGAATCACTGTGTTTCGTCTCACCTGCCATCTCAAAATCGTGTAGGATAAAATCAATGGCGAGTTCTATCGGCGTCTTCGGTGACCTGAACGAATCGAAAAAGGTATCACAGATGACTGATTCAATTCATGGGCATGGAAACAGGGAAACGGAGAGGGAGCACAGACGAGACGTACGGAGGTACTTCGATTGCTTTGCAGATTTCATCGTCATGGTTCGTCTCCAAGCTCTTCAGCTTCTGAATCGCCGAATCCACAGCCTTCTTATACGCGTCAGCAGCAAGTCCACTCGGGATGATTTTCCCACTGCAACTCAATTCGCATTCCATTGAACCAACTCGGTCAACTCATTCACCAAAAAAAATCAAAACGGAGATAAGAAAACGACAAAACCAATGGAAAAGCTCCGAAACCAGTGCACCGCCGTTTCCACTGGCCAAAAATTGAAATATCAGTTGCGGATTCTGGTAAAGGGATCAAACCTCCGATCATAGATATTGTAACGGGCATTGCTGTAATCGGAGAAGCATGTACGGAGATCAAATTGTGAAGCTAGTTCCCACACCGGATTCGGTTCTTTACCTCCGACGCCGGCGATCCAACCGGCGCCGAGCTCCACCGACACGCCTCCGAAGCTCTCCTTCCGAATCCTCCCGCCGATTCGGTCCGTCGCCTCTAGAATCAAAACATCTCGTACTCCGTTCTCCGCGAGCACCTTAGCCGCCGATATACCTTCACCAGAAAAAAATTAAAAAAAAAACTCCGTCAGCAAATAAATTATGGCAAATCCAGCGCTAAAACACCAGCGTCTCGATCGGTGTGTGTACGAACCAGAAATTCCAGCGCCGATGATAATGACGGAGGCCAAGGACGACGGCGTATCCATGAATGACATCAAGAGAGAGAGTTAGAGAGTTGCTTGATGGCATGGGGAGACGGATATAGCGGGAGGGAAGTTTATATAGGGGTGAAAATCTTCGTCTTGCTAAGACAGCGAACGGGCGCGTGGGGTTTATCGCGCGTAATTTACACGCGCTATAGCTTTGGCGAGGTGTCGACGGGGTTTTTATTCCAAGGATATTTTTGTAATTTGAGTTATAAGTCTCTAATCTCTATACTGAGAAGTTCTTGATAATATTTTTTTCTCGCATAATCACTCGATTGATGTGCGAAATTAATTATCAAGAAAGAAACAAACAAGAAATGCCAATGATATAAAAGTACCAAAAGGCATTTGCTTTATAATTTTGTAGTTTTTCTAAACGCAGAAAATGCACGTAATTATCAAATATATTCAGTTCGAATTATACTTTGCAAAAATCTAAAATAAAATGATGATTTTTTTTTACTGAAAGACCCTTCATGAAACCAACAAAATAAAATAAAAAAAATCTCAAACTTATATAATTATAACCAAAATAATCTTCACATCATAAATACTAACCATTTCTACTTAAAAAAACGGGGGGGGGGGGGGGGAATGTGAGCAAAATCTTCTTTTTGTGAGAAGAAAAAAATAAATAAAATCATTATCTTAAGGTTTGTTAATAACATTTTATTCAATTCCCAATTATTCGGAATTTTTTTTTAGGAAAAAAAAAGGTGGCAATAATTTGTTTTCCTTATTAATGCATCCTTCTATACGAGACGTACACTCAACTTACATATTAATATATTGATGTACAAATAAGACAAATTTGTCATTTTTACCTCAAATTGTTGGAGTACAGTGCATGGATTGGTGGAAACCATGTTTTATTCTTTATGAATAATAACATTTATTGCAAACAAAACTATCTTAATTTGTTGTTTTTTTTGGTAAAAGGATAACCCAAAATGGGTTCGAAATTCTACATAAAAGGAAAGGATAATATTTGTAGTGTGTATCAAAATCCAATTTGGATTATAATACATGCGATTGTAAAAGCAGATTGCAGAGAAGGTATATATATATATATCCTATATATATCGAATAATTATGAGAAATGTATTTGGTTATAATACTAGTTTTTGGCGAACACAAAATATCCCTTTATGAGAGGTGTTTTAAAGTGTGATTTTTATATCATAAGATCACAAAATATTTACATACGATCATTTCACATCATATCTGTATATATAAAAACGGAGAATCATGTTTTTTTTTTTATAATGGAAAGCAAATCACATAATTAAAACGACGATGATACTTATTTCGTAATTCGAGTGTTCGAAAGGTACGAGTTATCATTGGTAATACAATTTACATATCCAATCAAGTTTTCATTTTGTTCATACGAAATGATTAAGTTGATCACTCATAAATACATATAAATATATATATATATATATATATATATGCATCTTCAACTTTTAGTTTCTTCTAGATTACCAATGTATACAGAATCTCGCCACCTTTTTCATCGCCAAGATTGCGTATATACATACATACATATATATATAGTTGAAACCGTGGGAACAGCAGTAAATTTTGAAGTGCATTTTTGTCCGTATGGTTCTTTGATTCTAAGCAAAGCACCAACTGCTGGGTTTTTGACTCAAAGATGGATATGCTTATTTCCTGAGTGGTGCCCTTTGAAAAATACCAACACGCAGAGATCGTTTGTGTTAGAGAGAGAGAGAGAAAGAGAGAGAGAGAGAGAGAGAGAGAGAGAGAGAGAGAGAGAGAGAGAGATTCACCAAAGGTAGATTGCCTTTGAAGCAAAATAAATTACTGCACATTATATTAATATAACTGACCGAAAGCTAATGATACCCCAAATCTCATGCAATTCATATCCTTTGTAAATTACATTCTTCTTCCTCCTTGTAACAAATTTAAAGCAAAAAGTCTAGTGTGTGTGTGTATATATGTATGAAAAAGATAATTTACTGTATCAATAATAAAATGGGTAATTGAGAAATTGATAATAAAGCAGTAAATTTTCTCGATAATTCTGGAAATAAGTTCGCTAGACTTAAATTTTGTTAGTACCCAAAACTGCGGTCATTTGACGACGACAGAGATGTGGATATAATATATTTTTTTTCATAATTCATCGAGTATTTATTTCATTATATCTTTTTAAAAAATCAGAAAAGTGCTGGTGAATTTCTATCCCAACGTTTAGATTTGATTACCCAAATAAAAATATGTTTTATATATTTTTTTATCATTAGATTACCCAAATTTGAATTGATATGGATATAATATTATATACAAATATATATATGTATATTCATCATTTGTAGCGATATTTTCCATTAAATACATGTTTATCATCAAATAATATATATTTTTTCACCATGGCTTTTAAGAAATATATACACACACACACAATTTTCTGCCTACAAAGAATGGGAGAGATACAATGATTACACGAAGAATTGAAGGAAGGATATGAAGCTTCTCAATCATTTTGCATCATTAATCTATTAACCGACTTATTTTTCTTTTATTTATTTTAAAATTTACACCGAGCTCCCATGTAGAATGATGAGCTTTAATATCATTCAATCTTTTTTCGACATAAAATAAAATAATTACAAGATTTTTTTTTTCTTTTTCAACAAGTTAAATTGATCAAATTAACAGCATTCTTTAAATACCACACATAAATAACGGTTCGATATCAGTTACATATATAAGTTATATATCAAAGAAAAACATAAATGTTTACTTTAAAAACCCAAAGCATACTTTAAAAAAAATATATTTAAAAAAGTCGGAACAAAATACATGACCAATTTATTGGATAAGAAAATAGACTCGAAGTATATAAAAAAAAAGAAATAAAATAAAATAAAAAAGGGAAAATTCGGAAAGAACATCGAAACAGGGCCCTAGAAAGAGTTGACCGATGCAAGTTTCTATTTCAAAATCATTGGAAAATAGGAACGAGTGGGCGTTGGTCGAAATATAAACACATGTTACTTTACATTACGCGATAGTCGCAAGCAATCATGCTACTGTGATGTTCGTCCTTCATAAGGAGAATATCGCGTCCTATGATTTGTTACGTCGCAGGAGTGTCAGTTTGGACCCGAGGCCCGAAGCCCGGTCCGGCCCAACCCGAAAATTAGCGGATTTAGGATCTAAATTTTTTTGTCCGAAAAAAATCGGACTTTCGGATTGGGTTCAAATTGGACTTCGGGTTCGAATCGGGCCAGCCCAAAAACCTGATATTAAAAAAAATAAATAAATAAATTTTATAAAGGATTTATGTGGACCGACCCGACCCGAATTCGGTATATATAAGGTCGGGTTCTGGGCTTAACTACATAGACCCAAAAAAAATCGGATCGATCCGAGTCCGAATCCGAAACCTTCGGACCGAATGCGGACTCGGACCAGCCCGATTGACACCCCTATGTCGCATTGATGTTCTCCATTATCCCTTCAAAAAAGAATATATATATATATATGCAAGAATAAATTTAATTATTAATTTATTAAATAAATTGTTTGGCTTTGGCATTCATTCATGTGGGGGTTACAACGGTCAAGTTTCGAAGCTGAGCTCGTTGACTCATATCATATGCACCAAGTGCTTCGTTTCTCGTCAGTGTGTTCGGTGTGATTCTTTTCAAACCTCTTCCTCTCTGTTTCTTCTTCTTCTTCTTCTAAATTCCTTTCACATCACTTTCTCTCTCTTTTTTTTTTTGGTCGGTAGTTGTTTTTTTTTTCCATAAAGAATAAAGTGCGAGACCAACAATACGGTTTAAAAATCTAAATAAAAAGATGTGAGCTTTTGTTTGGTATGGATAATTCGTTTTAAAATATATAAAATAAAAAAAAATGAATCGGATCAATTAATATATAAAAGTTTTTCTACGGCTAACTTAATGGAATCCAAATGAATATAAAAATAATCGAAAAGATTAATGAATCACTAAAAGTAAAAAAAAAAAAACATTTTCGTAATGAAAACGGAATCTTAACCTAATTTGAATGAATAAAAAAACTTATATAAAAACTAAACGAACATAATTTTCTCGTAAGAAAAAATGAATAAAAAACAATACTAAATATATCATAAATCCGAGATGTAATCTGGCTAAGTAACCACAACGATTTAAAAGTACACGAAAGTTTTAAAATAATAACCCATAAATCTACATTAAATAGGGAATTACGTGAAACAGATATATAATTGTTACTTACCTAATTGATTACCTATTTCACGGCTCATTTTTTGTAGTGTTTTTTGAACTTGAAAACTTCAATGATCATATCTTTTTTATTGTGCATGGCAACTCCCTATCAAAACATAAAATGGCAAAAGCGTAAATAAAAAATCCGAAACAATCTTAAGACAAAGAAATAATTGGAAGTTATAACAAAGTTTAATTATATAACAATCTTTAGACAGAGAAATAATTGGAAGTTATAACAAAGTTTAATTATATAACTTTTTATAAAACCAATAACATGATTGTACAGTTGAGGACTCGCATCCTTGCCAATATACATAACAATGGAACAAAGAGGCTCTCTGGTTCTGTAAAATGTACTACAGGAAGTAGAGCTCATCATAAACCCATTACCTTCGCTTGAATCCCGAAAGCAAATGATTCGAATGATTCATCGACTCGCAGCATGATGGATCCGAGATCCTCCCGTTGTTGTCACGGAGAAAAGACGGCATGATGAACCGGAATCTTCGGTAATTGAGAAGAACTCGAAATTCTTCACATAGCCCTCAATACGATTCTTCTCTCAAAGCTGTTTCTTTGACGGTTTTCTCTGCTTCTGTTGCACCAAAATTCTTGCTATACTCCCCCTCCTGTCCGAGAAACATGGCGAAAATAGTTAGGTTTTCAAAGCAAGGTTATCCAGTTGATTCCTACCTCATGAAACCATATACTTAGACGATGTAATATTTAGATTGATAGATCCACTTTACTGAGTTGATGAAGACGATAGAATGGTTTAGTATCTACTAAATTTGTTCTTCCGAAGCTCCTACGTAGAAGTTTTGGTCGAACTCTGTTTTTCGAAACAACTGTTACACCGCTTATCCAACCATTTGCATGTTTCTTTGGGATCCCAGCTCGTTCATGACATAAGAAAGGTAAATTAGCACCAGCAAGAGGAGGATTTGAATTCATTTCTTACCAACAGTTGGCAATGGACGGCTTCCTCAAAAACCCTTCTACTTTCGATTTGTGAATTTCATCCAAGAGATATTGCCCGTTCACAAAGCGAGTCAGCAACCGATAAACCTCTTGTCAGAGTCTAAAAGCCAAGAGAACAAACAGAGGTTAAAAACATGAGCATATGATAGGATTTATGGCCGAAACCTTATTCGTATTTTGCAAGACACATACCTGAATTCCGTGCAGTGGCAATCATCAGTTTCTCTAGTTCTTGAACTGCATCCTCTAAGCCATGGTTAGCATAGATCTTGATCATGGTGGAAAAAGTTATTTTATCAGGGTTGCATTTTCTTTCCTCCATTTGCATAAACAGTTCCTTCATTGTAGCTAAATCACCAGCCTGACCATATGCGTTGATTATGCAATTGAAGAACGGTGTATCAAGTATCACGTCTGAATTCACAATCTGTCTTAAAACCGAATCAATCTTCAAAACAAGACCGGCTTTGCTGTAGCCATTGACAATAGAACAGTAAGTGATCGAGTTGGGTTTTATTCCCTGGTACTTCATTTTCCTGAACCATTTGTCCATTTCCTCAACTTCTCCAGCCTTTCCGAACGTCTCGATCATGATATTGTACGTGACAATATCCGGGGAAAAGAACCTTTTCTTCATGAAATCCATGACTGACCCCATCTTATTGTGCATTCCAGCCTTCCCATATGACAGTATCAGTATGTTAAATGTGGTGATGTCTGGCTGCACTCCCATCAACTGAAAACGATCGTACCATTTCTCCATCTTCTCAATCATCCCACCGTTTCCATATGCCCCGATGATCGAGTTAAACGTGAAAATATCCGGAAGAGAGTCTTCTTTCTCAATCATATCGATCAAAACGTTTCCCATTTCCTCAAACATTCCAGCCTTGCCATACCCATCAATTATGGTGTTATAAGTAACTGTGTTGCACACAATTCCAAGATAAGACATCTCAAGAAGAATACTTTTAATCAGATCAAACCGACCATGTCTGCAGCAACAGCTGATGAGTACTGTGAAGGTATACACATCTGGCTTGCAATCACAGATGGATTTCATATCTTCAAGGGTGGCAAATGCCTTATCAAGAAGTTTGCTTTTGCCGTAAACACCTATGAGAGATGTATATACATCAATGGTGGGTTTCAACCCTTCAGACAACATTACCTGGAAAAGCAAGCTTGCTTGCTCAGGTTGTCTACAGTTGCCAAGAACCTTAAACAACTTCGTGTATGTTCTGCATCTCGGTTCATACCAATGTTGCTTGCGAAGAAGTCGGAAAATCTACAGAACAAAGCAGAAATAGCTTCTTGCATTACAAGAGAATTTGTACATGATCACTTCAGCAAAACAAGAACCACACAGATTCGACGACAAGATACGAATCTCACTTCATAACATTTTGTGCAAACAACAAAATCCAAACGAATGATCAATTGGGTTTTTACTAATTTCTCTATAGTGAATTCATAAGAGTAAAGAAGCCAGAGAATTGGACCTTTAGAGCAGACTGCCATCGATTCTCTCTTACGGCCTCATCAAGAGCTTCAAGAACAGCTTTTGGCCACAGGGTGTTGTACTTGTCGGAGTTGGCTTTCTTCTCAATGCCCTTAATGGCTGCATCTGTTCTCAGAATCCGAGACAACTCCTTCTTAGATTCCACACGAGGACCCGTCGGAATCATGCCGGAGCTCCGTTTGAGACGTCGGAGCGAGGAGTCTTCTCCGGTAGGTTCTATCGGTAATTTCGTCGAACATGTCGTGGGCATGAAGGAATTGGAATGCGGTCGACTCACAACGGCAAGGGATAGTGGATGCTGATGCATCGCGCGGCCGCCGTAGAAAAGGCGCAGGTGATTATGATAAAGATTAGAACATGAAAGTTTCGATGTCAATTGAAATTATCATGAAATTAAACCGAGAATAGGAAGAATTAAGAACATGATTTCGAAAAAGAAAAAAAATCAAAGCTGAATCTCTTTCATCGTCTGTTCTTGATCGGACGCAACTCTGTTTGTCGTGGATGAGGAGTGGTGGTGAATGAGAGACTTCGGCTGTTTTTCTAGATTTGGCTCTTGTTCCTTTTTTTTTTGAATTAGCATATTCAAAAAAAAATTGAAATTAATATATACACACACACACACACCGTTGCATCCTCCTACTTTTTAAAAAAAACCCTTTTCTTCCTTCTTGTTTAGTTTTCATCCTCTTAATTAAACTTTTTTCTAATATATAAACCATTATTCTGCATTCAATTAGAAGAATAAACACGCAAAGACTAAAGACAGTTTCTATATTTATAAAAACGTTTTACGTAAAGAAGAAACAAAATAATAATTTTGTATAACCCCAACTGAACATAAAAATCTGGAAAATTATTTGGCAATTTGCTATTTTTATTTTTTTTTACAATTCCTTGAGGAAATGAAATCAAATCGACATCTAAACCAACTATTAGAAATGATTTGTATCGATGATTAAAAATAACAAAAGTTTTCTCCGTAACTAAGGTTTCCAACCAATATTATCTAATCCAGCATTTGAGGTTTTGGATCACCGAGTGCAAAATACAAATTATATCACAAACAGAAACATGTGAAGAAAAAAAAACACAAATTTATCCGACATTTTATATAACAAAGAGGACATATATTAGATATGGTCCGAATCCAGATGTCAACAAGAAGCTCCCAAGAAACAGGAACTAACATACGCGTACGACACAAAACAACAAGTCTCCATTATTCTAGAAATTATAGAGATAACATATATAGAAATATAAGCACGACATAAAGTTGTGGAGTTTTTGTCTCTGCTCACTCTGGCTTTCGGGCCAAGAAGAAGTGCATAGGTGTGAATATCTCCCTCCTGAAATAACAAAAAAAAAAAATAGAAAGTATCATATCAGTATCTAATATATGTATCAATTACGTAAAAAAATAAAAATAAAAAATACAAGTTGGTGCTTTTTAATTAAAGGGCGTAGTCCGGAGTTATTAATCGCGACTCTCTCTCTCACCTCCCTCCCTCGACCAATCCATCGACCATCGTTTCAAGCAAATCTATAATCCGTGCGCTTCCTTTCGGTGCGAGTCCTATGCTAAGATAACAGAAATATACAGAAAATTTCTCTCTCTAGCTCTTCTCTCTCTACAACAGTTTGCTCTCTCTTTCTCGGTGTTCGTTCTTTTCCGGCGATATCTGAAATGGTATCAGAGCAGTGAATTGCTCCCGCTTCAATTCAATTTCTTGTTCTTTTTCCGATTTGATCTCTTTCCGGATCAGAATCGTTGATTTTCTTCAATCAATCATGGATGAACATTACGAAGATCTTGAAGAATTTCCTGAGGTACCTGTTACCAGCACACCTTATCCCTTATCCACCTATGTTAGCTACCAGAAACTTTCACCACATTACCAAAAATATATCATGAACCTTAATCATGAAACAGAACCTCGACATTTCAAAGAAGCAATTACTTCACCTGATTGGCAGAATGCAATGAATGAAGAACTTTCAGCATTGATGCAGAACAATACATGGTCTATTGTTTCTCGGCCGCAAGATCACAAACCAATTGGGTGTAAATGGGTATACAAGATAAAAAGGAAACCGGATGGAACTGTTGACAGATACAAGGCAAGATTAGTTGCAAAAGGTTACACTCAGCAAGAAGGAGTAGATTATACCGATACATTCTCTCCAGTTGCTAAATTGGTAACTGTTAAAGTGCTCTTAGCGTTGGCTGCTTCTCAGAACTGGTCTTTGTCTCAAATGGACGTCTCAAATGCTTTCTTACATGGAGACTTGGATGAGAACATATACATGAGTCTGCCGCCAGGTTTTACGCCACAGGAAGGAGTTGTTTTGCCTAAGAATGCTGTCTGTAAACTGCAAAAATCACTATATGGGTTAAAACAAGCTTCAAGGCAATGGTACCAGAAATTTTCTTCTGTTCTCTTGACAGCAGGGTATCGACAATCACAAACAGACCATTCATTGTTTGTGATGAAGCAAGGTGATTCATTTGTAGCTTTACTTGTATATGTAGATGATATTGTTATAAGGCAAAGGCCATTATGTACACATTGTGGTCTTTATGGACACATGGTACAAAAATGCTACAAACTACACGGCTATCCACCAGGATATAAACAGTCAGCTCCAGTTGCAGAACCACGAGCTTTAGCACCTCGTTCTGCTTACTCACAACAATATCCCAGGCCATACACTCCTTATCTAGCTTCAGGACCTCGTCCACAATATTCCAAGCCTGTTGTAGCATCAGTTCAAACTGTATCCATTCCAGATGCCAACATTACTCAGCTCCCATCAATTTCAGAATTGTCCGCAGATCAAATGCGAGATTTGTATGCACAGTTGTCTGACAAGATGGCATTTGTAAATGCCACAATAACTGCTGGAGGTGCAATAGAAGCATCACCATCTTCAACTGGTATGGATTCTGCCTATCTCTGCTCTAGTTTGATACAAGCTAGTTCCATTAATGCTGATACTTGGATTATTGATTCTGGAGCCTCAACACATGTTTGTGCGAATCGTGATTTGTTTTCTGATCTTCGTGTTGTGTCTCCTGTCATGGTAACTTTACCTAACAAGCATCACATCACAATAACTCATGCTGGAACAGTCATCATAAACCCTTTTCTTACCCTTTATAACGTCTTGTTTGTTCCCATTTTTGCCTTTAACCTTCTCAGTGTTTCTGCATTACTTAAGCAGAACTCTGTTTCTGTAACTTTCTCCTCTGATTCATGCTTGATTCAGGTGCCTACTCTGGATTGGATGATTGGGAAAGCTGATCTTCAGCAGAACCTCTACATCCTTGATCCTACATTCTCACCGGCACCACCACCCAAAACACCAGAAAAAGTACAGATCTGTAATGCACTCATTGCAGACACAAATATATGGCACCAAAGACTGGGCCACCCTTCCATCTCCAGAATAAAGACTCTTTCTTCAGCCATTTCACTCGCCAAATGTGCAGACTTGACCCACTGTCAGACTTGTCATTTGGCCAAACAAAGACGTTTATCATTTCCTTTCAATAATCATGTATCTGCAAACCCATTTGATCTCATTCATGTAGACATTTGGGGTCCATTTTCAACTGTTTCTGTTGATGGATGTAGATACTTTCTTACAATTGTTGATGACTGTTCTCGAGCTACTTGGGTTTATTTTCTCAATAATAAGAATGATGTGTTGCATTTGTTTCCTTCATTTGTTGCCATGATAGAGACCCAATACAGATCTAGAATAAAAAGCATTCGTTCAGACAATGCAAACGAACTGAAATTTCCAGATTTATGTCGAGAGAAAGGTATCATACATCAGTTCTCATGTGCTTATACCCCAGAACAGAATTCAGTGGTAGAAAGAAAACATCAACATGTGTTGAATGTCGCACGAGCTCTACTCTTTCAGTCAAAGTTACCATTGGCGTATTGGACAGAGTGTGTGAGAGTTGCTGTGTATCTGATAAATAGGATACCTTCTTCCTTGCTTAATCAGAAATCTCCTTATGAAGTGTTGAATGGTAAAGAACCAGTATACTCTCATCTGCGTGTTTTTGGCTGTCTATGCTACAGCTCCACTATTCAGAAAGACAGAACAAAGTTTTCACCACGAGCAAGACCTTCAGTCTTTATTGGATATCCACCAGGTGTCAAAGGCTACAAGCTGCTAGATCCTGAGACATTTGAGGTATTTGTTTCTAGAAATGTCGAGTTTCATGAAACCATTTTCCCTTTTCACTCTTCTCCCAACCATGTTCATGAACCTGATGATATATTTCCCAGAACTATTATGCCCTTACCTATTTCAGAACCTGTTCACCCAGACATATTGCCTTCCCTATCTATTCCTGATCCTCAATCTAACTCAACACCAACTTCTGAACCAATTCCTGCTAGACCAAAACGTACAACCAGACCACCTACTCATCTATCTGACTACCAATGTTATGCTACTCAGCATAATGTAGTAAATCCTTATTCTACCACACCTTATCCCTTATCCACCTATGTTAGCTACCAGAAACTTTCACCACATTACCAAAAATATATCATGAACCTTAATCATGAAACAGAACCTCGACATTTCAAAGAAGCAATTACTTCACCTGATTGGCAGAATGCAATGAATGAAGAACTTTCAGCATTGATGCAGAACAATACATGGTCTATTGTTTCTCGGCCGCAAGATCACAAACCAATTGGGTGTAAATGGGTATACAAGATAAAAAGGAAACCGGATGGAACTGTTGACAGATACAAGGCAAGATTAGTTGCAAAAGGTTACACTCAGCAAGAAGGAGTAGATTATACCGATACATTCTCTCCAGTTGCTAAATTGGTAACTGTTAAAGTGCTCTTAGCGTTGGCTGCTTCTCAGAACTGGTCTTTGTCTCAAATGGACGTCTCAAATGCTTTCTTACATGGAGACTTGGATGAGAACATATACATGAGTCTGCCGCCAGGTTTTACGCCACAGGAAGGAGTTGTTTTGCCTAAGAATGCTGTCTGTAAACTGCAAAAATCACTATATGGGTTAAAACAAGCTTCAAGGCAATGGTACCAGAAATTTTCTTCTGTTCTCTTGACAGCAGGGTATCGACAATCACAAACAGACCATTCATTGTTTGTGATGAAGCAAGGTGATTCATTTGTAGCTTTACTTGTATATGTAGATGATATTGTTATTGCCAGCAATAACAATACAGCTGTTGATGAGTTAAAAGGCTTGTTGAAGAGGAATTTCAACATTAAAGATCTCGGACCTCTTCGTTTCTTCCTGGGCTTAGAGATCGCAAGAACAGCAGAAGGTATATCAATCTGTCAGCGCAAATATTGTCTGGATTTGCTATCAGAAACTGGATTATCTGGTTGTAAACCTGTTTCAGTTCCAATGGATCCGAATGTTCATCTTAGCAAGGATACAGGTCAGCCTATATCAGATTTATCTCCCTATCGAGCTTTGGTGGGAAAGTTGCTGTACTTGACAATCACCAGACCAGATATTAGCTTTCCTGTCCACAAGTTAAGTCAATTCTTATCAGCTCCAACAGATGAACATTTGAAGGCTGCACACAGAGTTATAAGATATCTCAAGAACAATCCTGGGCAAGGGTTGTTTTACTCGTCAAAATCTGATCTGAAACTCCAGGCGTTTGCGGATGCAGATTGGGGTACATGTCCAGACACGAGAAGATCTGTTACTGGGTATTTGGTTTTTCTTGGAGAATCTCTCGTATCATGGAAATCCAAAAAGCAGAACACGATTTCAAGGAGCAGTACAGAGGCAGAGTACCGAGCATTAGCAAATGCAACCTGTGAGATTGTTTGGATGACAAATCTGTTGAAAGAGCTTCATATTCCCGTTACATTGCCGGTGAACTTGTTTTGTGACAACAAATCGGCTCTGTACCTTGCATCAAATGCTGCGTTTCATGAACGGACAAAACATATAGAGTTAGATTGCCACTTGGTTCGAGACAAGCTAAGGCAAGGTCTGATCAACACTATGCATGTTAAGTCCGAGAAGCAACTGGCAGATTTTCTCACAAAGTCCTTGCAACCAGCTCTGTTTCATTCAATGATGCAAAGATTACAGGTTTCAAGTCTATTTCTTCCTCCTAAGGAATCATAGACTTGAGGGGGGTATATCAGTATATATAATACATATACATGTAAACCTGTAGATGAAACAGAGGGTTTGTATTTCAAACAGAGTATATAAGCTCTAAGTACTGTACAAACTAAGATAACAGAAATATACAGAAAATTTCTCTCTCTAGCTCTTCTCTCTCTACAACAGTTTGCTCTCTCTTTCTCGGTGTTCGTTCTTTTCCGGCGATATCTGAAAATATATGATCAAGGTTTAAAATGGGATTAACAAAAACCGAAATTAATCATAGATTAAGGTGTCATACAAAAGAGAAGACTTCACCATAAATTTGACGATCCATCGTCCAAAAGGTGTTGCTCTGAATTCTGTAGCCGAAAAACGAGTTTTTCCCAAAATTAAATACCATGGTACGGGTGAGTCCTTGGCAACGTCTTTCTCACGTATCACCTTCATCCACATAGGGAAAATATTACCCTCTCATTAATTTCATTTAAAACATTATCTTATATTTCGCTAATGAAGATTAATGGTAGGACTTGCTTGGAAACCAGCTCGCTTGAGAGCTTCGATGCACTTAGAAGAAGGCCTCAAGTCTTGAATGCCGGCACCCATCTCTATCTTCGCCTATACAAAATGTCGATTGTTGAGAAGAAAGATGAAAAAGAAAAATGAATTGTCACTGAAAAGAAACCTTTATCTGCTGATGTTCGGCGTTATTCGGATCGAACGCATCGGTCATGCACCATTCATAGACTGCGAAGCATTGGCCCGGCTTCAACACTCTGAAGATCTCTTTGTAGCATCCGTACTTATTACAGAACAAAACTTAAGTTAGAGACACAACAAGATCAGGACAAAAAGAGAAGTGATTAACAAAAAAAACCGATCTTGAAAATACATATGTATATATCCATATACTGCATCGGGTGCGTGTGGCATGTCGCTTCTATTGCGTAAGCCGCATCGAAACTGTTGTCTGAAAACGGCATGTCCATGAAGTTTCCCTGAAGAAAAAAACTCACAGTAAACAATCTTCAGTTTCCATCATAATATAATGCAATGCATACACATCATTCGATTTGCGCATTTTCTTTGAATGCGGCTTTCGTAAGGAGTATACGAAACGGATCGAAAGCATTACGAGATCACATTAATGATTACGGAAAGTGGCATATGCTAAAAGCTTAATGTAAGCCGATTCAACACATAGTTTAAATAAAATCTTCAATTGAATCGCATTCCAGAACCATATGCTGTGTATACTTCGTTCGAAAGATTACAGAAGTCAACTATACTTGTATGTATATATATATATATATATATATATCAAGAGAGAAATATTAATTAATTCCTTTTTTTGAAACTAAGCCTCTGCAGAAAATGAATGAGGTTGCCGACGGCATTTATAGCAGCAGAAGATGTGCATGCAGAACGTATTTCCTTTTTTAATTACCAAAAAATAATTGAGTTTATTATTTAGTATAAACAAATTTATTCTCGTTTATTATATTTTTAGATATATATTATATTATATTCACGCAAAAAACGAGACTTCCCCCCGATCTATTTTTTTTTTCAGTTTTAAATTAGGAAACCTTACTTTACACGCCTTGTGTGGTCAACGAAATAGTACAATAATATTTATATAATAAACAAACTATGTATTAGATGTCACACTCTAGGCACAATATTCAAGTCAACTCTACAAATATAACTCAATTTCTTGCCTTGCTCAGTAATCCAAATATAGGGTCTCCATTTAAAATATTGGCCGAATGCCTTATGATTTCAATAAATGCTGTTTTGTATATTTTTATAAAATTTTAAAAGAAAAATTATAAAAAAATAGATTTGAAAAAAAACGGAAAATACTAAGAAATGAAAAATGAAAAATGTTTAAAATTATCATTTTTCAAAAACAAATTGTCTATCACTAGAAAATATAAATAAAAAAAACCTATAAAACACCAAAAGGATGAGTGAGATATTAATATATGAAAATTCTAGTTTAAAATTTGTTCATGTTGTTAGCGAACATGAACCAGATGAAGAACCTACCGAAAGAGATAAAGTAGTTGAACATGGAAACGAGGATAGTGTGGACCGGCTGGTTAGGAGAAATATCAAAAACCATATAATAGCATGCATGGAAACATCATAGAACTCTCACAATCTACAATGGAGAACTCAAGCAAAAGGTCATCAATACCCACAATACATTTTCTAACAAATCCGATCGTACACAATAAATTACTAACGAATATACATTGATTTCGATCCATCAAGTGTAGGTTAAGCAACAAAGTAGCGGTCATAACGGGAGGAGCGAGAGGAATCGGCGCGGCTACGGCTAAACTGTTCGCAGAGAATGGTGCGTATGTTGTGGTGGCTGATATTTTGGACGAAGAAGGAAAACAAGTGGCTGAATCTATAGGCGGAATGTACGTGCATTGCGATGTTTCGAGAGAAGAGGATGTGGAAATGGCGGTACAGGTGGCTATGGCGAGGAAGAACAAGTTAGACGTGATGTTCAACAATGCCGGGATAGCGATTTACGAAGGTAGTATTACCGATATCGATGTGGATAAGGTGAATCATCTCGTCTCTGTTAATGTGAACGGCGTTTTGCACGGCGTGAAACATGCTGCCAAGGCCATGATCAAAGGTATGTACGTGTGTTATACGTTAAAAGGGATGGTTCGAACTCCAGCTTTAGAATACTAATTGATCATGAGATACGATACATATAACGGTGGTGAAATACGAACTGAACCGGTTTATAGGAGAATTCCGGTTTCTACGCATTTGAATCTACACGAACATGCCTCGAGATTATGAATTAAATCCATGCAATGTAACCTTTTTGTGTTTTGAAAGGAGGAGGAGGTGGGTCCATAATATGTACATCAAGCTCGGCAGGTGAAATGGGAGGCTTAGGAGGGCACGCGTATACGTTGTCGAAAGGGGCCATCAATGGGCTCGTGAGAAGCACTGCCTGCGAGCTGGGCTCGTACGGGATACGAGTGAACTCCATATCTCCACACGGCGTCCCGACCGAGATTCTCGTAAAAGCGTACCGCAAGTTCCTCGGACACGAAGTGGACGCGACGGAAGTTGGTCGGATCGTGGCGGAGAAAGGGAGCCTGTTGCACGGACGATGGGGGACGGTGGAAGACGTGGCTAATGCTGCTTTGTTCCTCGCGAGTGATCGCGAGTCGGGTTTTGTCACTGGACACAACTTGGTCATCGATGGCGGTTATACTTCCGCTACTAATGCATGCCAATTCATTTACCAGTAGTTTTTTTTCTCTTTAAATAACGAAATCAAACATGCAGCGCTCGAGGAAAATCTAGTGTTTCTTTTGAAAGTTAATGCAATTGTATCGGTCCGAAAATTGCAAAGAAAAGCACTGCACGATCGATTATATTTGTTTTGACATATATAATTTAATAAACGCATTAATACATAAATTGATTATACCTTAATTTGCTTTACACATTCACGTTTTGTTTTGATAGATGCGTTTAGCCCAAACACTTCTCCCAAGCTGCAAAGATTTTTTTTTTTTTTTTTTTTTTTGCAATTTGAGATAATTGGAAATAGAATCGAAGAAATTTACTGTGTTATTTCAATTGATTCAACAAATAAACCCAATGACAAAACGCAGATCAAGTTAAACCGGACTGAACCGGATATAATTCTGCGGGACGAAACTGTGTTTGACCGGATCTTTGGAGTTTCTAACAGGTGTGAATATTCATGTATGCATTATGCCTCGTCATGTGTCAAAAAGACAAAAGACATGAAGTATAAACACGTCAACTACTCTTGAGTTTGAGCCATGTAGTTATTTGTCTCCTCAAGTAAATGTGTTCCAAATTAAATATCGCTCATCTTAATTTTTTTCCTTGGGGGGTATTTTCACTTGTACGTATTTATTCTTCATCGTTTGTTAAAAAACAATTGTATCATTAGTTTCAAAGAACACAAAAACCACCAATATATATATATATATATATATATATATACTAAGCCTCTGCAGAAAATGAATGAGGTTGCCGACGGCATTTATAGCAGCAGAAGATGTGCATGCAGAACGTATTTCCTTTTTTAATTACCAAAAAATAATTGAGTTTATTATTTAGTATAAACAAATTTATTCTCGTTTATTATATTTTTAGATATATATTATATTATATTCACGCAAAAAACGAGACTTCCCCCCGATCTATTTTTTTTTTCAGTTTTAAATTAGGAAACCTTACTTTACACGCCTTGTGTGGTCAACGAAATAGTACAATAATATTTATATAATAAACAAACTATGTATTAGATGTCACACTCTAGGCACAATATTCAAGTCAACTCTACAAATATAACTCAATTTCTTGCCTTGCTCAGTAATCCAAATATAGGGTCTCCATTTAAAATATTGGCCGAATGCCTTATGATTTCAATAAATGCTGTTTTGTATATTTTTATAAAATTTTAAAAGAAAAATTATAAAAAAATAGATTTGAGTTTCTTACGTGGCAACATCTGATTGGACACACCAACCCCTCGCCTCCGATGAGCTATCGTCTTAAAACCCTCTCCTCTGCGCCTGAAGCCGTCAGCAAGAAGCACAAAGCTCTCAGCTTCCGTAATAAAAAAAATATTACTAATATCCCAATATTATTATTATTGTTATAATAATAAATATTATTCTTTATTAATTTTAAAAAAGTGCGAATCGAGCCCTAAAAATTCAATCTCGATTTTTTTCCCATAGAGCCGGGGGGAAAAAAAAATCGATTGGGGGTGTGTGTGTGTTTGTGTATATGGCCTTTCACGTAGCTTGCCCAATTACATGGTATTTATCTTCGTCGAAGCTCTCTTTGTTTCACTCTCTCTTTCTCTCTCGCTTTCGTCTTCGTCGTCGCCGATTAGGTTTTGTGGTTTCTTTCTTGCAGTCGTCGGATCTGCTTTTGCTCCCTAGGGTTTTCTCGGGATCTCCGTGGGGTCAATGCGACGGATGAGTTCTTGAAGGAGGTCGATCGGGTTCAGGAGCTTTTGAAGGATCCATGGGGTGATTCTAGGGTTTCCAGGGAAGGGACGGTTCAGGTTAGGGTTCCTAAGGTTGTTCCTGCTCCGCAGCCTGTATCTGCAGCGTCCGTGTTGGGGGTTGGTGATGTCGATGGAGGAGGAGGGGGTGATGAAGCGGCTGCGGCGATGGAGGAGGCTTCGGCACAGAAGAAGCGAGTGGCTCTTCAGAGACAGGCCGCTGTTGCGGTGGAAGCGGCTGAGGATTACGCTCGGAGGTTTGAATCCGGTGTCACTCCGGTGAGAGTTTCGCTTTTTGTTTTGGACCTACGTATGCCGAATTGTGGAATTGCCTTGTGTTTTTTTCGAGAATTGTATGGCATTTGTTTACCAAATGGGGTTTTTTGTTCTTTGTACAAGGTTTCATGGAAAGATCAAGCTGGGGAAGAGCTTGGTCAGTCGAACGCGAATGTAATGTGTAGAATGTGCTTCTCGGGTGAGAACGAAGGAAGTGAGAGGGCAAGGAGGATGCTTTCTTGCAAAAGCTGTGGCAAGAAGTACCACAGGAATTGTTTGAAGTCTTGGGCTCAACATAGAGGTACTTCATTAAAATTGCATTTTCAGCTGATAGGTTCAGTATCCTTAATGTTGTAATTTGCAGATTTGTTCCATTGGAGTTCGTGGACTTGTCCCTCGTGTCGAGTTTGTGAGGTCAGTGAAGCTTCTCGCTACTTTCTCATTTTAGGTATTGTGTAAATTTGTTACACCTGGACTGCCATATGAGTTACCAATCTTTATGAAGCGACTAAATTGCCAGAGGCTTTCAGTGTATTTTGCCACAAAGTTTTAAGCTTGTGTTCAAGCAAATAGTTGTCTTTAGCTATGGAGACTGCAATGTAGGATACAACTTTTTTGTGCCGGCCTGAGTGTCGTTAACTTTTTCAACATGCCTTACTGAGTGTTTTTCTTTTCTGTTTTAGGTCTGCCGTAGAACAGGAGATCCTAGTAAGTTCATGTTCTGCAAGAGGTGTGATGCAGCTTATCATTGTTATTGCCAACATCCTCCGCACAAGGTGTGTTACATAGTTGTTTGTTTATTAGATCCTCATCTCTGCATAGTGCGTACATAAAATAAAATGGCTTATTTCAATTTTTATGCTGAGCAGAATGTTAGTTCTGGCCCATATCTATGCCCAAAGCATACAAGATGTCACAGCTGTGGATCAACTGTCCCTGGAAATGGCCTAAGTGTGAGGTATACACTATACACTCTTACTCTTTACCTGAATAGATTAGCTTTATAAGGGTGTAGAAAACTGTACGCTGTTTGTTGTGATAAACAATTGCAGATGTAATCGTGCAATTTCGTTGATGTTTACTTCTTGTCGCGTCTGCACTCACCTTCCATATTGATATGTTTTCTAAATATTTTACAGGTGGTTTTTGTCATATACTTGCTGCGATGCTTGTGGAAGGCTGTTTGTCAAGGGAAATTATTGCCCTGTATGCTTGAAGGTATTGTTAACTTTCAGTAAAATGAATGCTTTCGCACTTTTTGTAACTTGTCATTAGATCTGGACAATGTCCATAAGCATATGATTTCTGGTATATACTTTTATTTTTTTTCACGAGTTTTCCGGTATATTTGCACATCTTTCTTTTTTTTCATTAACCAGTTTGCAAATTCTATGTAGGTGTATAGGGACTCTGAATCAACTCCGATGGTTTGCTGCGATATTTGTCAACGCTGGGTGCATTGCCAATGCGACGGAATAAGGTTCTCCACCACTACCGTAAACTAGCAGATCTAATTTCCTTATCTGGTTTACATTTGAGAACATCGCTAGAATAAGATACTTCATTGCTTTATTACTAGAGATATTCTTCCATAAAAGAATACCCACGCTTTAATATGCATTTAAAAAAATATCACAAATACTCTCATCTGTTCATCTGGAAACGCTTTTATCTTCATGTTGTGGAAAGTGTTTTTTTTTTGTCAAAAAATGCTTACTTGATACGTTATACCAAGTCTGAAATTGTTTGAATCTGGAAATTATCTTGCAGTGATGAGAAATATATGCAGTTTCAAGTAGATGGAAACCTTCAGTATAAATGTACCACATGCCGGGGAGAGTGTTACCAGGTATTGTGCATGTTCCCATGCTTCATTTATGCCGTCATTTCTCTCCTTGTTTTTCATCTTCCAGTTAAACCCAGAAAGCTGGGCCTTAGGGTGGAGGAGCCGAGGAGGGTGAATATTGCAATTGGGTGGTGCAAATAAGACCAATCCTTAAAATATATATTGTGGTTCTCAGGTTAAGGATCTTCAGGATGCTGTTCGTGAACTTTGGAAGAGAAAAGATGTGGCGGACAAAGAGCTAGTTGCTAGCTTGAGGGCTGCTGCTGGTTTGCCAACAGAGGAAGACATATTTTCTATTTCTCCTTTTTCAGATGATGAAGAAAATGGTCCTGTGTCTGGACGTTCTCTGAAGTTCTCTGTGAAAGGTTTAGTTGACAAGTCACCTAAGAAGAGCAAAGAGCACGGGAAGAACTCTTCAAACAAAAAGCATGTTCGTAAAAAGGGTCACCTCAGTAAGTTAGAACCCCAACAGGATTCTGAACTTTATCATAATATGGAATCTGAGAGATATGGTGTGGGTGTCAATAAAAAGGAGGACATGGAATTTCCAAAAAATGAAGGATCTGATATTTCTTCTCGTGTTGCTGGAATTTGTTCGACACATGAGCCTAAGACGGTGAAACACAAGTTGGTCAATGATGTTATGGTAACCGAAGAGGATAGGCCGTCAAGGATAGTCAAGATAAAGTGTAGTAAGCCTCAGGATTCTGACAGTGAGGATGCCCAAAAGAGTGCGGGTAAGGTAAACTCTGTAAAGGCGAAAAAGTTGGTCATAAGTCTGGGTGCAAGGAAAATAAACATCAGCTCCAATTCTTCAAAATCTAGTGCACCCTTTCTTCCGACTGATCAAGATCAGTCTTCTTCTGGCGGTATGTTATGAACCGAATTTTAGCACAGCTCTCATATAAAATGCAAGATGCCTTTTCATGGATACCATTTTTAAACCATCATGTGTTGATCGCTATGTGAATGTATTGTATAATTTGTGCCTTATAAACTCGGCTAGTAACTCCTTTTGGAACTTGTTTAGAGGAGAAAAAAAGGAATATGGATCTGATGATACTTTACACATTCAGGTGGTGAAGATTTACAGGAAAGTAAGGCTGAGAAGCCCTTGTTTGGCGCCACTGCTAAAAAAGGTGACTGTAATATATTTGTTTATAGTTGATTTGGTCAGATATGTTGGTTTATGCAGGAATATTACCAATGGGGAATACATGTTTACTTAGCTTGCTAATGATAGGATTATTTTTTGGAAATTTCTGCACTCTGCAGCGGATAGATTTGATCAGCCAGGTGAAGTGAGAAGCTTGAGGATTTCTGGAAGATTCGGGAAAACTCAATCCGAAGAAACTGTTCCTCCTGAACAGAAACACAATTCGGTTGGCAGACCCAGCGAAGGAAGTAAAGCTACATTCGGGTCAATCACCCAATTTCCTACATCAACGAGCAAAGACAATCACGAAGAAGATAAAGCAACTGCCTCAGATTCTGTGCAGAAAGAAGCAAGACCTTTGCTCAAATTTAAGCTTAGAAAACCTAATCCAGACGGTCAGATGACATCTCAGATTCCTCATTCTGAGGATGAAAAGCTAAGTTCTGCAAAGGGCCAAAGATCAAAGAGAAAGAGACCTTCGCCATTAATGGATAAGTACACTTTGAAGGAAAATGAAGATGCTTCCCATTCTCATCTGGAAAGTCCGAGTGACGAGATGATGGATGCTAATTGGATTTTGAAGAAGTTGGGCAAGGATTCAATCGGGAAGAGAGTAGAAATCCATCAAGGATCTGATAATTCATGGTGAGCCAGTCTTGCTCTCTCTCTCTCTCTCTCTCTCTCTCTCTCTCTCTCTCTCTCTCTCTCTCTCTCTCTTACTGTTCTTCGAGGGTAAGAGCTCAAAAGGGTGCCTGAAAATTTCGAAGCTGAGACTCCATTTTCATAAATGTTGCAGGCGAAAGGGAACGGTGACGGATGTTATGGGAGAAAAGTCATCGACATTATCGGTTTCTTTAGATGATGGAAGTGTAAAGACGTTGGAGCTGGGGAAACACAGCGTCCGGTTCGTACCTCAGAAGCAGAAGAGGTCGAGGAGTTGTGGAACATCTTTGTTGCCTCTCTTGTTGAAACTCTAAACGAGAACTGTTTCAAGAAATGGCATGAATATCAAGAAAACCAAATTGATAGATAAATTTTATTGAAAGGAAATTCAAAGTCATATTTTGCATGAGCCATTTTTATTCACACCCACGAAGCGATCCAGAAGGTTACCTAAGAGGATATATATATATATATATGAAACTATATCTTACATCCATCAAATTTTGCAAATATATTTGGAAAAACATAGATCATGAAAACAATATGCAAAACAACACGTATATGAATGCACGTATCATGTATGTATGGATATTACTTTTGTATAAAATAGTTACGTTAGTTTAATACAAACCCTAAAACCTTAAACCCTGTATCTTTTTTTTTTCCCAACAAAGCATGAAAAAATAATCCTTCATACTTTTTTTTTTCCTTTCCTCCTAATATCGAAGAACTTGATTACACGATTTCTCTAAACCGAAACTCCATAAAACACATCATAATTACTAAAACTTGAGAACTACGTATCGATATTGCATATATACAAAGTACTAATTAACTGCCATATAATTTTTTAAAATTAAAAAAAAAAAGGTGAAAGGGATATATAATAAATCTTGTGGATATTGGATTCTAAGTGCAACTAGGAAAGACTTCTCCTCGAGTGTTCAAATTGACATTTGAGCACGAAGCTTTTGAGATTTCTTCACTTTGGCCCCTCAATTTAACATTTTGCATGGAAACACCCCTGCAAGGAATGCTCTTACTGCAATCGAATTTCACAGCCGTGGGGGTAGAACTTGTCCCTTGTATGTTTCTGTACACCACATTGCTCACTTGAACCGCCGATGTCTGCAAATCGATGTTTTTGAAGGATCCATGGGGTGATTCTAGGGTTTCCAGGGAAGGGACGGTTCAGGTTAGGGTTCCTAAGGTTGTTCCTGCTCCGCAGCCTGTATCTGCAGCGTCCGTGTTGGGGGTTGGTGATGTCGATGGAGGAGGAGGGGGGGATGAAGCGGCTGCGGCGCTGGG
>NW_010967707.1:3495977-3499267 GCF_000463585.1 Tarenaya hassleriana | reverse complement strand
AGAGTCTATTGAAACATTTTTATAGTATGTCAAAACGTGTTTAATATATATATATATATATATAAATTACGATAAAAACACTGTCTAAATTCACTTGATACATCATTCTAATTAGTGTATCAATCTTTGTAACTATGGAACAGAATAAAGATGTTACCTGCTCGGGGCATGAGCCGTCTCGATCACAATAATTTTGATCGATGATTATCGGATTGGTGACGTTTTTCATTACGACATCCTGAAACACGATGTTCTTCGCATACCCTCGGCCCCCCTACATATATCATTTATTTTATTTAAATGTTTACAAAAACTCCATTTGCGTTTTCAATGAAACAATAAACGTGTGAATTTAATTTAAATTATATATTTTAAAATATTGGATATGTCTAAATTTGGGAATATACCTGCCAAGTCTTGATTCGGACACCATTAGTGGCTCCTATAATGGTCGCTTTGTTGACTACGACGTTTGACACGTAAGCTTCCGAGTTCCCTTTTCCCAAACTCCCAATGCTGCAGATTTGGTTTTCATATTTTTTTGGGAGATTTAATTTTAATACAAAGTAGTTATGATTAATATAATAGATACATATTCTAACTCCATGTAATTAAGTCTAAAACTCAGTTTGCATTACTATTACTAAGCACAATATAAAACAACTTTTACATAAAAATCTTTTTTATAAATTGCAAATAATCCTGTCTACAGAAAACAAATATTTCAGAATTTTTTTTTTCAAAATTACAAAATATAGGAAAGAAACATCTGAGATGTATACCAACAATGAACCAGTAAATAAAATTAAGATCGGACCAACATTTAGGATGTGAATATTATATCATGGATTATGGTTGAAGTTGATATAAATTAGTTGAGAATTACTCGTTGTATGAATGCTTATAATAATAATAATAATAATTAATAAGGGTCAGTAAAATAAAATAGTTTAGGTAAAAATTAGGGGAGTTGGGATGGACCTGATTCCATGACCCGGACCGCAAGTTATACCCGTCGCCCTCACATTTTCCGACCCACTCACTATCGATATGCAGTCGTCACCTTTTTTGTAAATTAAAAAAACATACGAAAAATAGATAAATTAGACCAGAAAGTAGAGGTTGAATTACTTTACCAAAAAAAAAAAAAAGCAGAGGTTGAATTTCTAATGGTTTATAAAGTGACGATATAATGGTAAAAATATTTTTCTAAACCGAAACAAGAAAATGTGACTCTTTTATAAATGGGATTTGTTTCTGATAACTATATTATAAAAGATTTCATGTTCCTAGGGTTTTTTTTTTATAATTAATTTCTCGTGGGATGATATCGGCATTTACCGGTACGGACGACGGAATCGGAGATGAGGATGTTTTTGGTGCCGGAGACGTGAATTCCGTCGGTGTTTGGACTGTTCCCCGGAGATGCGACCGAAAGTCCGACAGCCTTTACGTTCTCGCAATCTTGAAACGAAATGTGCATTTGCTGCGCGTTCTGTAACCTTATTTGTCTCACCATCAAATTCTTGCACGCCGTAAATGTAACAGCCTGCACCCAAAAAAAAAAAAGAATAACTTTATTATAGACAATATAAACTGCTACTTATAATTCCATTACATTAATCTATATTATTAATTAATTCATAATTAAAAAGGCTATGCATTTCTCACCGTTGGGGCTTCCTTGCACGGCTGCAATTACAAAATAAACCCACAAAATTAGTATCTTTTCATATATACATATATATATATATGTCGTATAATGTAATTTTTTTTGTTCAAATCTATTGAAAAATACTATAGGTTTATGCGGGTTTTCTCGCAAATATTTATGCTTTCTATTAAACCAAACTAAATCAAACCAAATCGATCTAAACCAATAGTATATTTTAAAATTTTGGTGGTATAGGACGTAAGATATGTTGTGGTACAACTTACAAGTGAAGGGTTGATTTTGCAAGATTTCTGCCACCAAATTTTGCCGTTACCGTCGATGCGGCCGCCGCCTTCGACTCTTAGGTTATGGACAGTGTCGAAAACGATCCAATGTCTCCTGTCTCTCTCATAGTCCGACGGATTCCTCGACGCCTTGAGGGTTCCATAAACCTAATTCAACGACAAAATACGAAAACCCTACGTTTATACGTATGCGTGTCACATTTTGTGCGTATACGTGTACGTACATTGTTCTTCATTTTCCGAATCATTACCTTAAATACTAAGACTTGTGATCTGCATGGACCGGAGAACTTAACCGGTTTAAGATGATAAACCCTGTTCCTAGGAACCACGTAGAACACTGTCCTTGTGGACGACGAGCATGCTGCATCCCAAGCTTTCTTGAATGCCTTCAAGAACGGTAATCAAACCCAATATTTAAACCAGTAATTAATAAATAAAACTAATTCAGACTGTTAACGATATAATGCGCTGGTCATTAATGATATCGAATAGATGCGGACTGCAAACATGGTATAATGCACGTACATGAGAATCGTCGGCGCCGTTAGCCCTAGCTCCAAAATCATCGACGTTGAAAACTTGAGGAGAAGATTTTGGGGCATTTCCATGGCGGCGATGATATTTCATGGGTCTGACGTTTTCCCTGTATTTGTACGATCCTGGCACGTGGAGATCACGTGTTTTCTCTCTGAAACCGTGGTTACGGAGCATGGTTCCATCATTGGAGGAGAAGAAGAGATCATCATATCCATGATCAAGTGGGTAACTGCAGAAGCAGGAGGATATGGACGTTAAGAGGGTCGTGAAGAACAGAGCTGAGAGTATTTGGTGCATTTTTGGTTATTTTGGTGGGGTTGGAGAAGATATGGTGGTGTGTAAATAATGGAGACGCGAAGGCGCATACATTTATAGAAATGGGATTCTAGAGATAGAGAGAGAGAGAGAGAGAGAGAGAGAGAGAGAGAGAGAGATTGGATGCTGAGGTATGAGTTGAAAGAGATTCGCAAGAAATATATTTTCTTCACATGATCTCTCCCATGGACAAACTGACGAAAATTACAATAAGTCATACTAATTCCTTATTTTATTGTCCTATATTTTAAAGGATCCTAGTTATTTATTTATTGACTATAAACAGATATATGTTTTTTCCTTTTACTTTAAAATGGACAGGAACTTAGGAAAATTTTGAATATACATTGATTTATTGAATTACTTGGAGAGGTACTAAGAAGACGAAAATTAAATCGATTCCTCCAAAATGCATAAATTTATTTGAAATGGAAACACATATTTATTCAGTTTATATATATATATATATATATATA
>NW_010967707.1:3479467-3495765 GCF_000463585.1 Tarenaya hassleriana | reverse complement strand
TATATATTATTTTCTCCAAAATGGAAATCCATATTAAATTGATTCCCCCAAAATGCATGATTTTATATATTTACATGTTTTATATAACAGTGGATATTAACAAACAAATAAATAAATCATAATACAAACTTATGTTTCCCATTTAATTTTTCCCATAAATTTCTGAAGCCTGGTCAACCGAAAAATTCGGTCACAAGTCACAATATAATACATAGTGATAGAAATAGTGAATGGTCAACATAATTCAAAATTAAAATATAAATACCAAACATTTCCCGGAAGTTACGGTATTAAAACGTGAAGGTAGATACCTATCCAATATGCAATTGTACATTTTAGTGGGGGGAAATAAATAGATTTTGAATTCGGTAAATGAATTTTGAAAATATATACTTGAAAAATAAATAAAAAAATGTTACGAATACGAAAACGAAATTTTGTGATTGGGATTTTTTTTTTTTGGGATTTGGAAAGAGCTAATCTCGGCCTCACTAATAAAGGTATTGACTTTGGCTTTGAATTAGGTCATCTACAAATAGATGCAGTATATATGTACTTTTTTTCCATGTTATCATATGGTCTTTGATTTAAATCAACGTTATTAGTTATACCTCCAACCCAATCCCACCTTCTTTGTTATATATTTTTATCATTAGTTTCCATAAGAACTTCATGTTAAAATAAAATATATATATATATATATATATATACTTTGGCACATTTCCGTTATAATACAACGCGACAGTCTCAAAATGGACCGAGAATAATTTGTTTATAAAGGTAAATTAATTGAATTCCAATCAAACCCTCAAGAGTCGAAAAAATCGAAGTGAAAATAATTTTTCAAATAAATAATTTTTTTAATAAAAACAAAATTGAAAAGAATATCAATAAAACAGAAAACCAATATAAATATAAAATAAAGATGATTCTTTTTTTAAAAAAAAAAACTCGAAAAATCTCCAACTCCAAGACATAATCCAAATGTGAAATATCCTTAAAGATACGGATAAGGTACAATTCAAGGTTTTAATGTTTCAATCATAAATTTCACCTAAAAAAAACAAAGTTAACAGATATAAACAAAATATCGAATGAATATTTACCCAAAAAAAACCCTTTGTGAGTAAATGAGTTTTATAATTATTTTTTGGTAAATCACTAAATTGGAGGAACAGGAGAGAGGGTGGGCAGATGATAACAGAAAACAGAGTTAAAGTAAGAGAGAGAGAGAGAGAGAGATGGCAGATGACGTCAAAGTTTCGGTTAGAGAAGTTAGGGTGCCTTTAGGTCTGCGTTAGAGCCACAGAAGCTCTCTGGCTATTTTGCTCTTTATCATCATCAGTTTTTTTTTAATTTTGGAAAAATATTTTATACATTAAACCCCAAAAAGTTATACGAAGATATAAAATATTATAAATTTTCATTTTTAAAAATTAAATATTTAATTGCAAAAACTCTGCCTTAGAGGCTGCCGCAGACATTAAAAAATAAATAAAAAGCACAGTTTTATTAGGTAGAGAGACATACATGATGAGGCTTTTGTTTGTGTTGGAGTGGAAGCTTGGAACATCTTTGTTGCCTCTCTTGTTGAAACTCTAAACGAGAACTGTTTCAAGAAATGGCATGAATATCAAGAAAACCAAATTGATAGATAAATTTTATTGAAAGGAAATTCAAAGTCATATTTTGCATGAGCCATTTTTATTCACACCCACGAAGCGATCCAGAAGGTTACCTAAGAGGGTAAAATTCACAAAGTTACAGAAGCTTGGAAGAAGACAGACGTGTCGTATGACCCGTGTTTTCTTTACAAGTTTGTGGAGTGAGACTAAGACAGGGTGTAGATGCGGACAATCCATGAACATGAAGACATTCTCATGTTTCTATTGTCTCTGCATCTCTCTCACTTCCAAATAGCCAAAAAAACACCATAAGCACACAGCCAAGAATGAATTGCCTGGGAACACCACCTGCCCTGAACACATCGCAAAAACGCAAACGCAAACGCTGAATAAAATACGGGTTTTGTTCTCGAAAAGAAAACACACACACATATATACACACGCAGACGGATCGCGAGAATCTCACCTGCAGGTGTTGTTCCTGTTTAACTAGTTGGGGGTTCAGCTGAAACCCCCTTTATTTGCTGCATGAATTCGCATTGCTGTTTCTGAGCATTCACGCCCTGCGTTTGTTTCTTTCTCGGGATTTGGACTGGTGCCGTTGTTTTCGAGCTTCTTTGTGTTAAGAAACCGCCCGCCAGAACCCCTCGCCCTTCTCATGGCATGTAAGTGCCGGGATTCATGAAGATACGGCTGTAGAGTAGTAGGTGGGGAGGACGATGATGAGACGCTTTGAACGTATCAACTATGGCATGGCAGTTAAGTAGCTTTCCCTAATGGATACTCTTCTTACCTTTCTAACTTTGATCACTTTCTTCTCGAGCTCGGCTCTAGCTCGGGACTGCCTCCGTCTCAGAATGCCGTGGTACTGCTTAGCATTTACATAGACAGGCTCTTCTTCCATTTCAAGAGGCAGAGGCATTCTAGTTTGATGGACTCCATACATCTGAGGAGATACCTTGCAATAACAAAAGAGGTCACAAGGAGGAATTCCCTCAGAGTTAGATGGTACAACGAATGGACCGCTACTATCATTTGGCAGAGGGAAACACGGGTCACTCCATATGTTAAGTTTTTCATGCATATTCTTTCATACCAGACCATGTGGACCATAGGATGCTAACATTGTCCCATACTGAGGATCTGAATATGGGTATGACATCATAACCTGAAATTGCAAAGACGAGATTAAACCCATTCATTGAAGCCATCACCATATGCATCAAGGCACCAACCAGGAAAACAATGGTACACATCCTGACATCCCAGACAAATGTATACACAAGTAGAAGTATGGATACAAGACAAAAATGGACTGAGAGGCCTTACAATTGAGTGGCCAACTAGTTCCATCTGGGAATTAAGGTCTGCATTTTTGGCAATTGTTACCGGATCTGTTGAAGGGACACACTTCAGATGGTCTCCTTGTCCGGGATAAACCCCTAGTCCGAGAAATACCAGTGTTTTTATCAGAAATACAGTATCCAAACCACCAAGCAGTTATCCGTGATATGACAGCAATGATCAGCAATACCTTTGTCAACCAAATTAGCAGCTGTTTGCATAGGCATGGAACTAGTTAAATGATCTGATGGAGATGCTTTTGAAGTGGTTTCGCCCGTGGAAGTGCTGGACACAACTCCCCGCCACCACGGTTGGACATGCATGTTTGACTGAAAGACGGTTTGAGTACCATGATCCAGCTGTCTGTGTCCACTGTCAGCTTTTGTCGGCATCCTTTTCGGTTTACAACTCTGCAAACAAGTTTATCATAAAACTAGTTACGCAACCTTGTAAGTACGTCCTTAAAATAAATCTACAGGTTACATAAATCTTGACCCTATCACAATATACCGAGTATATGCAAAGCAGAAACAGAGAGAAGATCATTCAATTACAGACTACGGTTCATAAACAATATAACAAATTTATGATAAGAAGCTCTATACAGCACGAGTCTGCAAAGATGGGAAAAGGGCAAGATCTAGCGATGCATCTAGAACACGAGATGTCGTTCTCACTTGTCTGGATGAAGTGAATCTCAGAACCTTTAGTAAGATGTATGATCCGACCTCTTACCACACATATGAAGCATCACCACTACATAAGACCACCTTAAACGAGTAAAGGAGGAAACTTTCAACGAGAAAACAAATGAATTAAGACTCCTAGAACAAAATTGAACTGATGAAGTGTTCATGATCTTTGCATTTCAGCGGAACATGACACGCTTGTTCTGATGCATGAAGGCAAAACATAAAACGTCCAAAAACGCAAAGCGAGCTGAAAAGACAAGTCGCTAATCATTTTTAACCGAAAGCCCCCCCGGAACAAGACGAGAGCAAAAGATCAAACACCAAGTATGCAATCACAGTCGTCACGATCCGAGTAAATTATATTTCAATTTTAATCCAAAAACAAGAACTCCTAATGTATCAGACCAGAACAGCTTCTTTCAAGCCAGATTTCATCTGCGACCAGGAAAAACCAAAAGATTCCCCGAAGAACCAGTAGGAAAAAATGGTATGGCTGAAGTTGGAGGTTCCCGGGTAAGACCCATCAACGAAAACGGTAAAATCGCAGAGAATCCGAAACGACCCAAGTGAGAATTAGCTTATCTAATACGAAATCTCCAGAGAGTGAAGACAGAGACTTACTGTCGGAAGAGAAGAAGCAGACGAAAATCTTCGAAGACTTGGAATTTCTGCGTCAACGGCTCGAAAGTCATGAATTCATCTCTCTCTCTCCCTCTCCCTCTCCCTCTCGATCTCTTGCGACCTCAGGAGAGACAGTGGGAAATTGATTTGTAGGAAGGGAAGGGCATAAATTATAGCAAAAAAGAATTTAGTTTTCCTCCAAAGGAAAGATGTGAGATGAATTTGAAGATTTCTGTGGCAATTTTTTTTAGTAATTGTTTTTTTTTAAATATATGAGATATTCCATATATTAAGTTTAATGCACGCAACGTCACTTTCTGTGTCCGTTCAAAGTAAGGTGAAATTATAGAAGCCGATGAGGTGTTCGCATTTGCGTTTATGAAAAAGACAAATTTACCCCTATCTTTTCAAATACTCCAAAGAACAAAATTGTCCGGAAAAAACTCTCTCTGTTTGGCCAAAGAAAAAACAAGCGAATGTTATTTGTTTGTATTATTACCAATTGTATTAATTTTAAAAAAGGAGATAAATGTGCATTTTATGTTTGACATAAGTCATAAGATGTGAATTTTCCAAAATTTTAAGCGGAGAAATAGGGTAAAAATAATTATCCAGAATAATTTTATCTATTATAAAGAATGACGATTAATTTGAATAATTAAATAGATATTAACTACACTTTAGACTTAGACAAAAATTATTATCATAATACTAATAAATAGTAAGAAAAATTATTTTAGTTATACATATATACACATATATCCATGATTTCAATGATCCTCTATGGTTTTATGTCTAAATTTATTTTTCATTCTTTTGGCTTTCTGGCTTCTCTGGGTAGATGACTACATATCACAAAATAAAATCTCATTAAAAATAATTTTCTTTATTATTTAACAACTTCCATTGAAAAAAAAGTCAATGTCCGCAAAAGAACCATTATTTATTTATACATTGTTTAAAAAATACTATTCTAAATTTACAAAGAAAAATAAAAAAAATTGAAAACCCTAAAAGAAAGAAAAAGGAAAGTTCAGAATATATTCTTGTATACTTTTGGATTAGGAGTAAAAATGGTAGGTGAAGAGAACAAAAGATGGGCTATATCCAGTTGCAAGTAAATGAAGCTATTGGACAGGCTTAACCCCCGAACTACCGGTAATAAATCCACCATATTATATTCTTAATAATAATAATAATAATAATATTTACACCCTTTCAGAAAAATACATGATGGAAAGACAATATTTTTTGTTGTTTATTATATAAGTATATAATATAAATTTTTTCTTCTTTTGAATTCAAGTCAATCCTGACCCGTTAAATATATAATTATCAATATATAGTTTTATTAGGTCAATAGATGAACAGATTTTGTATAGTGATTGAGAGATTTGATGGGGAAAAAGTAGTTTAAGGGATTAATTATGAGTTAAAAGACGAGAGAAAAGCTGGGGAGGACACCGTGTCAAGACGGCTGTGACGGAGTGGGTCCCACGTTCTCGAGAACTCGACACGTTGCTTTTTGTCGTCGACTGTAACGGTGACAATCACGCCGTTAGATGACATCTCTTTTGTCCGTTTCCACCTAGAAGCCGCCAACACAGACAGAGTTCTCGGAAAATCAAACTCTAAAATTAAAAGAAATTAATATATATATATATAATATATGGCTCATCTGTCTATATGGGCCGCCACAATAAACACCCACATATTCTATGTATACATTAGGCCCATTGCGTGCTTCAGGCAAAATTTTCTTTAAACTTTTAAATTCTAAACCTATTATAGATCTAAGACTTTGTTACAAATCTATAAATTATTAGGTATAACATTTTAAGTATACCTAACTATTATTATTATTATTATAAAACAAATACAAAATTTTAGGGATTTTTTTTAAACCATGATCTCAAGGAAATTAGCAGTTTGTATTTTCAAGTGGCATAAATAAGCTTAATCAAGTGGCAAGAGGGTTTGATGGTTTATGTTGGAATCGTGATGTAAATATGAAAGTTTATTTATTTTTTTGTTAAAGGAATATGAAAGTTTATTTAGAACATAATATTCAAAACTTGTAATATGTTTTTATAAATTTTCATGACTTTATGCGATAAACCATGTTTTCTCCTTTCAATAAAGGTTTCAACACACACACACCCATATATATATATTGTCATTATAGATATGATTTTTTTCATTATTAATTAGAGATATTAGTATATTCAATTTAGTTTGGTTTTGTTAATATACACAATGTTTTTCTATAGTTTTTGTCTTTTTTAATTGGGCATTTTTGTGATTTTAATTAATTAAAATAAATGTGCAACGGTCATAAGGGTATGGGACCCACGCATCACATGCACGGTGGATCTGTAACGGTTACATTGTCGCTCCCTCCATCTTCTTTGTTCTTCTTCCTCTCCAGACTCCTCCTCCGACTTCTGTATCTATCCGTAGTCTTCTTCGTTGCTCAGACAATGGAGCCCGCGAATATTGACTGGAAGAGAATTGATTCTCGCTTCGTCGAAGATGTCTTCTTCGAACACTTCAAAGCTCCCAAATGGTTCGATTTCTCGGCCCCTCACGACGATGTCGATGACGACGCTTGGTTTTGCAGACCTGGTACCAAGTCTCTCTCCATCTCTCTCTCTCTCTCTCTCTCTCTCTTTCTCATGGAGTTATCTTTTTCAACTCAGACTGTAATCATCCGAAGAGGGCTGAAGACTTCCTCGCAGCATCCCCAGCGACTTCCAAGGTTGGTTTGTGCCTAAAGATTCTAACTTTTTCTTTCCGCGAATCCGAATTCTAGGGTTTGAATTGTGATATTTTACCCCCTTCTCTGTTCGCCTCAAAGATTCGAACTTTTCCTTGTTGCAAAGCCAAATTCACGGGTTTGATTGTTGGGTTTAATATTTGCCCCTTCCCTTTCTTCTTCCATGGCTGCGGAAGAAAGTTGCAGCTCAGATACTTGCTTCCCCTCCCCCCCTCATATTTCTCTTTGTTGATTGATCTTTTTTGAAGCTTCGAAGTGGTGGAGAGGCTCTCTCGGCTAGACACCCGAAGCACAGGTGGTTGCAATTCTCTGTTTCTGCATATATGGGTTTCAAAGTTTAGGGTTTCGAATGGTTTCCATCAATCTCAACAACCTTACCAGTCCTCTCGTTTCTCTATTCAGTGAAGCGAAACCGAGGAGAAAGGCACCTTTCACCTCCAACAACTATGATAGCGAAAACCAGAATCCGAATTCGTCTACGCCTCTTCCAAGCCACCACGCAAAATCCTGGAGAGCAGCACTTAGATCAAATTCTGTCAAGAAGACGATGAATACGCATGAAAAGCTGCAAAGAGAGGACGAACCAAAACTAAAGAGTACATTGTCTGCTAGGAATCTGTTCCATGGGAAGGACATACTCGGACACATCTCTGAGCTCTGCAACGAGTTGAAGAGATTGGCCACGAGGGTGACAGAGAGAGAAGAAACTGTTGTGAAGCCAAATGCAGAGGAAACCCTAACCCAAGTGGGAAAATCGAAAGAGCAAAGGAGGCCTTTGCTGGAAGTGGACAAGGAGAAGCTCGACGATGTGAGGGGTAGAGTAAGCAGCAAGAAAGAGGAGGAGGGTAGAAGGAAGAAGTAAGTTGTGCTTTTACAAGTACGGAAACTGGATATACTGTCGGATAGCGCGGTGATTTGTGTAATAAAGACATGAATTGGATTCTTGCAGGAGAGTGGACGACGAGGAGAACATCATCCCTATGGCTTTGGATCTGGAGAAGGTGAAGAACAAAGGAGAGGAGCTCAGGTTACAGCAAATAAAGACCAATCCTCCGTCTCCTCAATGCTTCTCTGCAACTAAATCAGCTTCTTCGAGATCCAAGCCTATGGTACGTCTGAAATAATAACCCCTCTTTCCCCTTTGTTTCATGAGTATTTATCAATATATATATATATATATATATATATATATATATATATGGTATTAACAGTTAGATTATAAAAGTATTCATTACATGAATAGTATCTTAATTCTTAATCCAAATCTGGTAAATTCAACCGGTGAAACAGAATACAAAACGTCTGTTCCGGCATTGAGTTGGAACCTCGAATTCGAGGAGAGAGGATGGTTGTTTTCTAATCTCAAGAATAGTTTGGACCTCGGCATAGGATACTCGTTGCCCAAAAAAAAATAAATAGTATCTTACAATATTTACATATCGTAACAGGAGAGGAGAATCCTTCAAGAGCGGGTCGAGAGAGAGGAGGAGAGGGGGAGGAGAGGGTTGGATGTGTTGTGGTTTCTAAAGCCGTGCACATTGGCATCTTGAAAAGGAACAACATTATTTTTGTCTGATTCTTATCGAAATTTAAATATATGCATAGTTTATATACAGATAGTGAAACAGAATTGCTAAGCAACGAACCAAAATAATTTAAAAGTAACAATACTTCCTTTTACCAATTTGTCGAATTTATTGTGTATTGGGATATCTCTCTCTCTTTTTTTTTTTTTTTGTGTGTGTACAAGATTTTATCACGAGGGTATTAGTGGAGTCCTTTGTAAATAAATGCAGCTTTAAAAAGGTAAGCTAAATGTTAAAAAGTAATTTATAATTTTTATATGATTTTTTGTACTCCACAAGGAAATAAGTCTAACTGTGAATTCCACAAGGAAATAACAGAAATAGACTATTGGATTAATTTCCATTTATTCACATGTAACACATGGTAAATTTCTGTTTTGTCCATGTATTTTCAAAGGCCTAGTATATATTTTTCTCAAACTTAGGTAACTTTATATATACAAAGCTAAAAAAAATCTGAAACTAAAATCAGTTTTTGTATAAATATTCTGCAAAATATAAAATAAGTAAAAAATGATGATAAAAAAAACGTCCTTAAATTTATTTACTGTTTTGCATCGAATAATACTATTTATTTTAAATGTATACCCTTTATCGGATTCGGACATTGATAGATATAATAATCAAACATGGATTTCATGTTCGATAGTTTTTCATGTTAAATACGACAAAAATAAATCAAAATATATGTCAATGCCGAAAAAAAAAAACAAATTATATGACCACACGCTGCTGACGCGGCAACTATATAATTCATTTATAAAAAAATAATATTAATCTATACTGTCACCAGCTGTCATAAAAAATCTTTTTTTTTGCCCGGAAAAAATTCGACAAAAATGCTAAGAATTGCAAATTTCGGATTTTCTCAATCCGCTTCCTATTCTTCGGCCTGTCACAGTGCTCAGCGCGCTCTCTCTCTCTCTCTCTCTCTCTCTCTCTCTCTCTCTCTCGACCCACTCCACTTTCATTTATCTTCGGCCGAATTCGCAATCCCAGGTTTTGGATCGGTCTCCTTCGTTTTCGGTTTCGGTATTCGTTTTCGTTGGAGCTCTGATAGCTGATTCGCCTTTGATTTTGTTGTCTGAATTCCGATTTTCTCGTCAGAAATTGTGTATTAACGCCAGGTAAAATTCTGCATCCCGGGTAATTTAGCGGAGAACACTTGATCAGTTATCTGAGGGTCTTGTTAGTGTTACACTGATGAACTTGTGTTGTTCTGACCTTTTTTTAGCTGTCGTGCACATTGGCCGTGTAAATACGTCCGTGCTGTCGATCTTGATGGAGATCTTGGTATTTATGATGATGATTGTTGGTGAGCGCGATCTGAATCTTGATCTTGAATCGCAGATCGGAGTTTTGCACTATCTTGACTGAGAGTGAAGACGTGTAGATTCCGCAAGTGTTTTACGGATGTCCAGATCTAATTGAAACCCACTTTCCATTTTTCATCTGTTATCCAACTGGTGATCGAGGAGAATCCGACTATGGTTGGAGCGGAAGGCGAAGCTACGGTGAGTACAAAAATGAATATATAGTAGAATCTTTTTTCCCTTTGTTAAAGTTTGATCTGTGAACTTGTGATTCGGGCATTGTGGATAATCGAATGAAGTGAGAGATGTACTATGTATGAAACATTTGGTGTATGTTTTATTGGTTCCCCTGAAATGTTTCTCAATTGGGTTCTTAGTTTTGTAACATTGGAATTTTTTGTTGCTAAGGCGGAGCCCGTGAAGAATCTTGGAAGACAGGTTTGCGAGATCTGTAGTGACAACATTGGCAAAACCGTCGATGGTGGTCCCTTTGTGGCCTGTGATGTCTGCGCATTTCCTGTCTGTAGACCATGCTATGAGTACGAGAGGAAGTATGGGAACCAGTCTTGCCCACAATGCAAGACTAAGTACAAGAGGCTCAAAGGTGGTATCACATCTCAATTCCCTGAATTGTCATTTGATAGTTGGTGTGATTTGACTCCCCTACATCTAGACTATGTAAAAAGCCTCTGGATTTTAGTATGATTTCTTGTTTTAGAGTGAGTTAGAGCTATTAGAATGGGCTCTTCATCCCTGTGCTTTTTTTTTGCCATCTATATACTTTTTTTTTAGTTCTATTAGAGAAGTTTTAAAGCTTATCTGGCCATAAAATGTTGAAAGTTGGTTGATTTCTGGATCAAATTAGGTCCTAATTTGTTGTTTTAAAAAATTCTAGGTAGCCCTCCAATTGTTGGAGATGCTGAAGAGGATGACAACAACACTGATGAAGGTGCTATTGAACTTAGTTACATACCTAATGACCAAAGCCAGAAGGAGAAAATTTCAGAGCGCATGTTGAGCTGGCATTTGACGGGTGGACAGAGTGAGGACCTTGGGCCCCCAGAATATGATAAAGAGCCCTCGCATAACAACATTCCGCGTCTAACCTGTGGACAAGAGGTAGCTAGTCAAGCATTTTGCCTGGTACCGCAATCTTAACTAATATTAATATGGCTGAGTAACACCTTTGGATAATTGCAGGTATCAGGAGAGCTGTCTGCTGCATCGCCTGAGCGGCTCTCTATGGCATCTCCTCCTCGAGATTGTGGAAAACGTCTTCGTTATTCCAGCGATATGAATCAGTCTCGTATGATTCTCTCTCTTGTTTCACTCCGTTTTATCTCCTGCTTGCTGAATTTCATTATGTCGATTCAAAGGGCCTTGTTTCATTTGGTGCAGCCAACATAAGGGCAGTAGACCCGGTTAGGGAGTTTGGTTCACCAGGAATAGGGAATGTGGCATGGAAGGAGAGAGTCGATGGCTGGAAACTAAAGCAGGAGAAGAATGTGATTCCTATGAGCACTGGTCTGGCTGTCTCTGAAAGGGGCGGCGACAATGAGACCAGCACTGATGTGTTCCTGGATGACCCTTTCCTGTGAGTTCCCTTTTGGTCACTTCCTCCAATTATTTGCATTTTCTGGGTTATTTTTATGATTCTTTTTGGCTGCCCGAGAAATATCTGACTCTGTTTATAACAAACCTTGTTGTTTTATGTTGTTCATGATCTTCATGCATACTTGTGTATGAAAGTCTGCAAGTGATATAGTTCCTTTTCCAGGAAGCAACAAAGGCTTTTGCCTAAGCAACCACATAACTGCAAGCTGCTTTCGTATTTTGTAGAAATGATGAAGCTCGACAGCCTCTTTCAAGAAAGGTTTCAGTTCCATCATCGAGGATAAATCCTTACAGGATGGTCATAGTTCTTCGGCTTGTCGTTCTTTGCCTCTTCTTGCACTACCGGATAACAAACCCAGTTCCAAATGCGTTTGCTCTGTGGTTAGTCTCAGTAATTTGTGAGATTTGGTTTGCTATATCCTGGATATTGGATCAGTTCCCTAAGTGGCTTCCTGTGAACCGTGAGACATATCTTGATAGGCTGGCTCTAAGGCAAGAATTTCTTCACTTCTCAACATCATTTTTCATAGATTTCTCTTTTACATTGTCATCTGTTGCATCATCTATTTGTTTACGTGTATTTGTTTACTTGATTGTTGAGTTCGCATTCGTGGCACTGATTGGAATATGCTTTCTCCGACAGGTACGATCGGGAAGGAGAGCCATCACAATTAGCTGCTGTAGACATATTTGTCAGTACTGTTGATCCATTAAAAGAGCCTCCCCTGGTGACGGCCAACACCGTGCTCTCCATCCTCGCTGTTGATTACCCAGTTGAAAAGGTCTCTTGCTATGTTTCTGATGATGGTGCGGCTATGCTGACCTTTGAAGCCCTCTCTGAGACATCAGAATTTGCAAGGAAATGGGTTCCTTTCTGCAAGAAATACAGCATTGAGCCTCGAGCTCCAGAATGGTACTTCACACAGAAGATCGACTACTTGAAGGACAAAGTTCAACCATCGTTTGTGAAGGATCGTAGAGCGATGAAGGTAAGATTTAGTAGTCTGGTTTTCTGGGCCATCTGTTTTCTACTGTATACTTTTGGTGGCAACATAATGTCAACATTCTCTTACAGAGAGAGTATGAGGAATTCAAGATTCGTATCAATGCTCTTGTTGCAAAAGCACAAAAAATTCCAGAAGAAGGATGGGTTATGCAAGATGGTACACCCTGGCCAGGAAACAACACCAGAGATCATCCAGGAATGATCCAGGTGAGAGCTACTTAGTTCTTAAGTGTCATTCTACAGCGTATAGGAGTCAGCGATTTTTTTTCTTAGTTCTGGAAACGGAAACGTTTGTGGTTTGGTTACGGGTTTTGGAACCGTATTCTTCTTATGTGGAAATTACGGATTTCAGGTTTTCTTGGGTCAAAATGGAGGACTGGATGCTGAGGGCAATGAGCTGCCACGTCTAGTTTATGTCTCTCGTGAAAAGCGTCCCGGATTTCAGCACCACAAAAAGGCTGGTGCCATGAATGCTCTTGTGCGTAACCCTCAAATGCAGAATCCAAATCTAGTATTTTAATTGTATAGCTGTCTTGTCTAACTCCATGGTAAACATTACCTTGACATTACCTTGCAGGTTCGAGTGTCGGCTGTTCTTACAAACGGCCCCTTCATTTTGAATCTCGATTGTGATCACTACATAAACAACAGTAAGGCCTTGAGAGAGGCTATGTGTTTCTTGATGGACCCGAACCTTGGGAAACAAGTGTGTTATGTTCAGTTTCCGCAGAGATTTGATGGTATTGATAGGAATGATCGATATGCCAACCGTAACACCGTCTTCTTTGATGTAAGTGCGCGTTTTTCCTATAAGCACTACTCTCCAAGTTTCGGAAGCTGGTTATGATTTTAAGAATGTTCTGTTTGTATAAGTCTCATGTTTGACTAAATATTTCTTTGTAATGATTTGTTTTACTTTTTTTAAATTGATTTTTCAGATAAATTTGAGAGGTTTGGATGGGATTCAAGGACCTGTTTACGTCGGAACTGGGTGTGTCTTTAACAGAACAGCCTTGTATGGTTATGAACCACCAGTGAAACCCAAGCACAAGAAGCCTAGTGTGCTGTCCTCTCTCTGTGGCGGTTCACGAAAGAAAAACTCCAAATCTAGTAAAAAGGGATCCGACACCAAGAAATCTAGAAAGCATGTTGATTCCACAGTCCCAGTGTTCAACCTCGAGGACATAGAAGAGGGAGTCGAAGGTAATATCCATTAGCATTTCTGTTTGTTGAAATCCGACCCCATGCATAGATTTCTCTTCACTTTCGTCTTGCGTTTCTCGTTTTCTACTAGGGGCTGGCTTCGACGATGAGAAGGCGATGTTAATGTCGCAAATGAGCCTGGAGAAGCGGTTTGGACAGTCTGCAGTCTTTGTAGCGTCTACCCTTATGGAGAATGGCGGTGTCCCGGAATCTGCAACTCCCGAAACTCTTCTGAAAGAGGCTATTCATGTCATTAGTTGCGGGTATGAGGACAGAACCGACTGGGGAAGTGAGGTACATTCTAGTTTCGTTAGCTACATAGCCTTGCCCGAAATCCTGCTATTTGTATTCTGAGACTACCTCCTTTTATTTCTCTGGTCACAGATCGGATGGATTTACGGATCAGTTACCGAAGATATTCTTACTGGATTCAAAATGCATGCTCGGGGTTGGCGATCGATTTACTGTATGCCCAAGCTTCCTGCTTTCAAGGGATCCGCTCCGATCAATCTATCTGATCGTTTGAACCAAGTGCTTCGGTGGGCTCTAGGTTCCGTCGAGATTCTTTTCAGCCGGCATTGCCCGATTTGGTACGGTTACGGCGGTCGGCTGAAATGGCTCGAGAGATTTGCGTACGTCAACACCACGATCTATCCCATCACCTCTATCCCTCTCCTCATGTACTGTACTCTTCCTGCCGTCTGTCTCTTCACCAACCAGTTCATTATCCCGCAGGTTTCACTCTCTCCCTCTCTAAACTATCAGTTGAATTGTGAGTCCGTTCCGTCATGAATCTTGATTCGAGTACGAAACTAATACCTTATCTTGGCATTCAGATTAGCAATCTGGCGAGCATATGGTTCTTGTCCCTATTTTTGTCCATATTTGCGACGGGTATCCTCGAGATGCGATGGAGCGGAGTAGGGATCGACGAGTGGTGGAGGAACGAGCAGTTCTGGGTGATCGGAGGAGTCTCGGCCCACCTATTCGCGGTCTTCCAAGGCCTACTCAAAGTCCTGGCCGGGATAGACACCAACTTCACGGTCACATCAAAGGCGTCGGACGAAGATGGGGATTTCGCCGAGCTCTACATGTTCAAGTGGACGACACTCCTCATCCCACCCACGACACTTCTCGTGATAAACATCATCGGCGTGGTTGCAGGAATCTCGTACGCCGTGAACAGCGGGTATCAGTCGTGGGGCCCGCTTTTCGGGAAGCTCTTCTTTGCCTTTTGGGTGATCGTCCATCTCTACCCTTTCCTCAAGGGACTGATGGGGAAACAGAACCGAACTCCGACCATCGTTGTCGTGTGGTCGATCCTTCTTGCCTCGATCTTCTCTCTCCTTTGGGTTCGGATCGATCGGGTAAATCGGAGTAATGTGTTTAAAGAGCGTCTTAAGGTTCGTTAGGGCAAGGAAACAACGACAATGGTGTTTTTGTTCATATTTTTTTTCTCTTTTTAGTTCGTCACTGCCTATATATATACATATAGGCATTGAATGAAAACCCGCATCTTAATGGCTAAAATCCATATTAGAATATGTTCAGTTATACCGGTTTGGTTTAATTTCATAATTTAGTCCGGTTTAATTGTATTCGAGATATCAATTAGATCCCATGGCTTCATTAGATTACAAAATTATCCCATTATAAAATTGTATTTATAATTCATAATCATTTAATTAAAGTACAACTATTTCGGTGAGTGACAGTGTTCTATATTGTGAGTTTATATTCTAGTAGATAATAAGAGGTGAATAATTTAGTTAACGAAATACAGTTTGTCATACTCTCGAATTTATTTATTTTAATATTAAAAAATTTGGTTTGGAAGATTACGTTTTTCTATTAATATTGTTTTGTTCATAATATTTTGTTGCGTTATCAGAATTACACATTTTTTTTTTATCTATATGGTTATGCGTATTGAAATTAGTTTTGTTTTTGGTATAAGTATTGAAATTAGTTTTGTGATGCTATATAAAACAAATTATTTAATTTTGTATAAATAACGTTTTTGAACTCGTAAGTTTCTAAGAGAAAATAGAAAAGTTATTTTAAACAAAAAACACAACCACCAATAACTTTCTACTTTCAAGATCGGCTTCGCATGAACTTCCATGGTCCGGTCCCCGATCCCAGCCTGCAAACATATTAATGGCAACCCAATTATTATTATTATAATTATAATTATTATTATTGTTATTATTATTATTATTATTATTATCATTTAGATTCCTCGTTCTCATTTTCCATAAGTTCTTCAAGTATATATTATCTAAATTGGTTATTGCTTTGCTCTACCAACTTTTTTCTAAGCAATGGTACATTCATAGGAAAGTGTTCACTCCTTATGAATCATGAGATGTGGGTTATATATGTATATGTATATGTATATGTATATGGTGAGAAATGAATACGTACCTAGCAATTCCGGCAATAGCTCGGAGAGCCATATAAATAGTAAGAGCACTCCAAATCCCAACGAACCCACCGCTCTTCGCCATCAATATCA
>NW_010967707.1:3441981-3479317 GCF_000463585.1 Tarenaya hassleriana | reverse complement strand
CCCCCCGCCGCAACACTTACTGCCGCAACTGCAACCTAATCAACCCATTAATTTAAATTAACAAAACATATTCTAAAAAAGAATTATATATATATATCTATAATATGAGCATTTAAAATCAAAAGTATGTGCATATAATAATGTTTTAGTACCATGGAGTATGCAGTGTAAGCGAAATCGGACGCTCCAAAGTTGACCCCGTCAAACACAAAGGCCAATGAATTGATGGGCTGCGTCGCTGCAACGAACTGTTGTAACCCCATGCAAACTATATTATTTATTATTATGATTGTTAATAATTTTTGAAAAATATTATGATAATTAAATTTACCGGTATGCCAACGACTATGAGGTGAATAACGTTAGGGTCCTTGGAGAAGATTCCTGAGCCGAAGTAGAGTCCCAATCCTGTACAAAGAGCCAGTCCCAGTCCCAATACGAAACCCATCTGCGACAAAAATAATTAACCAAACTCACAATTATTGTGCTTTAATTTATAATTATAATCTAATTATAATTGAGGATGCTATTGTATATATATATAATCATCACATGTATATATACCTGTAGAACACGGGACGCGGCTGCAGTCACCTTGTTGTAGTCCTTCTCAGCAAATGCACACGCCAGAATAGCCTGAACATGATCCATTTTCATACGATGAATCATGTCATATACGTACATATATACAGTGATGTACGTGTGTGTATATGTATATATACCTGACCAGCAACAGCAAGGCCATCGGCGAGAAGGGAAGACGTTAACCAGACCTGTAAACAGATCTGGAAAGCGGCCATCGGAGTGGAACCGAGACGAGCGGCCATTGATGCTGCTAAAGTCACACAGAATGTCACAGCCACAACTCTGGCCAGAAGCAGCACCCCTGTTTTCAACGTATTATACATATATGTCAGATTCGGATCAAACATATTTGAAAAATTCTTTCAATTTATGTTAGGGATGATATATGTCGCTGACCGTTCTTGAGGAAGCGGCTGAACTGCAAATCCCCGAGGCTCGGTGGCATCAGATTGACTTTCTTGGCCAAACGGATGAACAGAATCAGACATATCAAGTACCTGTCCAAAAGACATGGCCCGATACATGAAGCATTAGTTTTGCTTTCATTTCAAGTAATCTGATATATATATATCTTTCTCTGGTTAAAAAAAAAACTGTAGAAAAGCTTACTGAGAAAGAACGTGAGCTATGGCGGCACCACTGACTCCAAGACGAAGGACGAAGATGAAGATTGGATCGAGTACGATGTTCATTGCATCTCCAGCAACTGTTTACACGAACTGACAGTTATGATCACTTTTTGAACAAGAAAGAGATATAAAACGTATACATTAAGTGAAGTGAAGTGTTACCAATGGCATAGAGGGGAGTTCTGGTGTCTTTAAACCCACGGAAGATGCCTTGCATCGCAAGCGAAAGAAGAACAGCAGGAGCACCCACAGATCGGAGGATCAAGTACTTATGTGCCGGCCGTAGCATAGGCGAATTCTGTCTCGATCAAATCGTGTAATTCAAGTTATATATTTTGTTCTTCAGAATCATATGCTTTCACATGTAAGAACGTGTCTGATTTTATTTTTTTTGGTAGGACTTACATGCTTCACCCCCATGACACTTAGAAGAACCTTTGAACTGAAAACCAAGATAATAGCTTGCAAGAGGCCAAGAATCAATCCGAGAATCAGTGCGGTCGATGCAGAACGGATATGCCGTTTTCCGCTCTTGCCCTTCTCCGCCTTACTCGATTTGGGCATCGGATTACCAGTCTTTGTATCAGAACCTAATCGAGAATTCAGGAGTCTATGTCATTTACTCTAGTGCAATGAGTAGAAACACAAACGCTAAATGATAAAAAAGTACCGTTTTCCGAGGGCAGAGAAGGGACTTTAGCTGCGGCCGAAGAAGCTATGCCCTTTTCCATGGAATCCTCGGGGGCGGATTGCTCAGGTTCTTCAGCATTTCTCCCGGGGACGACGAGAATCGAATTTAACCCCTTGTCCGAGTCAGGGACAACTTCGTCGTTCATCTTATCCATTGTGTCCTCCTCCGCCACGAAGGACGTCGTGATGCTCACCAGAGGAAATATCGTAATTCTTGAAGCTTGGTTGAATATCGCAATGGACACCCCCACAGCAGCAAGCTCTACGGGCCCTGTTATACATATTTGGCGAGAAACTCGCTGAGTTAGCGTCACGGGATTAAACGTTCGAATTCGATGGCGATGGGATCAGCGGCTAAAGGCCACGCCGCAGGCAACGTACCTAAGCGACCGATGAAAGCAGTGTCAATGAGAGAAGCGATAGGATCTGCGGCTAAAGCCAACGCCGCAGGCAACGCAATGCCAAGAATCTCCCGCCCAAGCGAATCCGTCTTGAATATATTTCTGCATAAACATCACATCCCATTTTCTGTAAATACGCTCGAATACGTACGTGCGTATATACGCACATACATGTGTGTGTATTTTTATATATATATACGCACCTCGAGTCTCTGAAGAAAACAAGAAACGGCATCGTACCCTTGTAGCTCGTGGTCGTCATAGTCACAGCATCAGCAATATTCGACATTTCGACTTCCTTGGTTTTAACTGATCAGAAGGCACAGTTCTTGAGTGAATACAAGTGGTGTATGCACGTGTTTATGAGTGTATATATAGACAATATAGATAGAGATATATATAGATATAGATATAGACATGCGTAATGATCATGCATGTGCTTATTTTCCCCAGCTTGTCTATTCCCCCAATTAAACCCTCGACCAGGAAATTCACTTATGAACCATCCATTGATAAAAATATAATAAATATAAGCGTGTATGCCGTACGCGCTCCCGCGCGCGCGCGCGTGTGCGTGTGTGCATGCACGTGCACGCGCGTGTGTATGTATGTTTGTATATGTCGTAAGTAAACGAATGGTGTGTGTATATATATGTGGACACGACATACAAAGCAATGCATTATAAAAGTGGAAAATGAGAGGTATAACATTATATGATCAAAAAAGAGATAAGACAACACAAAACCGCGGTGTGATATTTACTATTTTAGGTTCGTACAGCCAAATTACCAAATCTATTTTTTTTAATTAATACTGTAAATAATTAGCACAAAAGAGAGAAAATAACATATAGCCCGTGTAATATTAATTTTTTTTAAAAATTTAACAGATCGTACATTGGTTATATAGTTAGATGTATGAAATTATATATAATATAGTAGAAAATAATCAAAGAGACGTGTTCGTTGATAACGATAACGATATACATGGTACGTCATTACGCGACGACGACGACTTATATTTCTCTCCTTTGAAACTACGTGGAAGTGCATTTAACGGCCTAAATTAATGCGTGAGAGCATAATGGTCGATGACTCGATGAAAATTCCAACGGTTTACGTTCTTCGGCAATTTATTGGAAAATAAATTTCACATTATTTTATCGAAAACAATCTATCAGCGTTTTATATGTTTTATTCGGAATTTAAAAAAAATTAATGTTACTTCTATTTTCCTGGTTCCGATAGACCAATACTGAAGGTCAGCAAAGTATGTGGATTTTAAATTTTTTACTCTAGTTTAAATATAATTTTTGTTTCGAATATATATATATATATATATATAAAGAAAGTAAAAAATAAAAAGGAAAATGGACACCGACAAGTGTTGTTTGAGAGTGCGTCAATGCAAGCCTTTCGAAAAAGGCGCCTCGTCTTTCACACAACTTGCCGGCTTTTTTATTTTCTTCCACAGCGATATTGGTAACAGACCATCTAATAGTGTATATATATATAATTAGTGTGTGTATATTGTATATATCATTATCAATACGTTACGACACTCGCACATCATAAGATTTACATCTTTTTATGTGTATTATATATACACGAAATCATATATCGTATATATCACATAAAGAAACGCTGTTTGCATATATCATATTAACAATCACTATATATTATACATCTATGTGTGTGTGTGTGTGTGTTTGTGTATATATTATAAAATATGAATTGGCATTGGAGAAAAAGAAGAGTTAACATGAATAGTTAGATAATAGAACTTGGAGATCTATGCGCTAAAAAGAAGTTATTAGGATACTGAGAACTTAGGGTTCCGAACTCATCGGACAAACAAATAATATTTACCTTATATTAAAGTCTCTGTTGCTTGAGTGAGAGAGAGAGAGAGAGAGAGAGAGAGAGAGAGAGAGAGAGATCTGAGGAGGTTTACATGTGTGAGCAAATGCATGGATCCCTTTATATAGAAGTCAGTTTCTGTGTGATCTCTACAACTTTACTCATTATATATACATATATATATATAATTTATATTGCAGATTCTATTTTTCATTTTTTTGGTAAAGGAAAGAAGAACTGTTTTTCGTTGGGTTCTTTTTTAAAAGATTAAAAAAAGATGCATAATCACTACCTTTAGGAGTAGTCTATGATTATATTTCAATGGAGCTCGACTTTGCGGTTCCGTGATGAACTTGTCCTATGTTTTTTTTTTCTTCACAAACTTTTCATATGTTGTTGGATCATTAACATTCAATATATACACCATAGATCAATGTATTTACCACCGTATAATGCGTTAAAATTCATATAAAAAATGTATATTACGTTAGACTCAATACAATTATGTAAAATTAAGTTACATGATGTAATCAACTAAATATGGCTCCCACCTATTTCTATTTCCGAGGACTAGTTTGTACAGTTTTGATAAAAAAAAAAAAAATAATAATAATTTATTGTTTATATTTTGATAGTTTGTATTATATTGGATCATTTGGCGCGGCGTGAATACTGGGTTGAATTACGTGTAGTGCAATGAACAGTCGCCAAAATGTGTTTTCAGTCATGTACTTATGTTAAATCTCATCAAAATCCGTGTGAAGAAATATGAGAGATGCCTTGGTCCAACGTACCAAACCAGATCCGCATATTCAAATCTCCATAAGAAAAAACTATAGTATAATAATTTCAAATAATGCGCAAAAATACCTTTAGAAAAATAGGATCATATATAATATATTTGGGTATTTATGATTAATGGTGGAAAATATTTTCTTCTTCTTCTTCTTCTTTCTAAATCCAACATTTTTAGATTCATCTGAGCAAATTTTCTAACAAAAGAGTTGGTATTGACACCTAACGACAATTTTATTTTAAAATATAAACATTAACGTTTTACTATAAAATAATAGCATTTAAAATTCCGCTAAATATATAAAATGGCATCGTTTTAATTTTTGTTTTAAAAATGCAAAACAAAATTATTGCAAATACTTTGGTTCAGAAATTGATGAATACTAAATGGAGACGAGGTCACAGATTGAAATATAAAGGTTTGGTGGAGAAAAAAAAATGAATTTTATGTAAATTGTATGTTTCTTTTATTATTTCATTTCTTAATTTATAAATATATATATATATATATGATATTTAGGTCTGTTATTTGACACGACACTACCGGTACATTCCAATTAGCACTAAAATAGCTAAAAAATTGTCCGACTACATTTGTTGTGTCCATTAATAAAAAAAAAATCGGAATTATTTTTTACGTTAGAGTTATTAAAAGAAGATTAGTATATGATAATGAATCTACACCATTTTTCTGTTTATCTTTTTTTTAAAAAAAAAAATAGTAAATTTTAGGCGTACCTATTTTCGTTCACATATATATGCATGTATATTTTAAATATTATTACAAACTCTGATGTAAAATTGCTTAGATAGTTGGAATTTGGTGCCTTATAAATTTGAAGATGGAGCAACATCAAAACAGATATCATTGTGTTGATAGAAGCGACGCAGTTGGTTGCGGAGGTAAAGTGGTCTACGTTGGATTTCCAATGAGCATGAAATTCATCAACTTCACTCATTTTATTTATTTATTTATTTATTTATTTATTTATTTATTTATTGTGCTGACCTAATTCTCCGTGTGCTCCATCGTCGACAAACCCATTTGATACCTTGCACTTCATATCATTTCCCTTCACAGGATATGTTATGTTAATTACCCCTTGTCACTTTAATATCTAATGACAAACAAATGTCGTATATTTGGTGTCATATGATATGTTTCCTCATATTTCACACCTTGTAAATCAGTTTAAGTATTTTTGTTATAACCAAAAATATATATCCTACAAATTGTGGTCTGATTAATCCTGTAAAATTTGACTAATCGTGCAAAAATCTCCATAAATAATTCTTAATCAATGGCGTCGGAGAGAAGCTGTTTCGAAAAAAAATCAAAGTAAACTAATTGAATTAATGGTGTAATGATTCGATATTTGAAACTATAATTTATGATTTTAAGAAAATGATCATTAGAGCCGAAAATTAATAAGGAAGTCGTTCATGGTAAATTGATTTTTCACGAAAGGGGTAGGGATATCTAAATAATTTATAATTTATTTTAATGGTTTCACCATTTACTAAACAATGAACTGTATTTCATGAACAAATTAAAATATATTCTATAAAATCTTGCTATTTTATAAATTATTTTTTTACATCCATACGTACATATTCCCAAGTCTATATTTTGAACTCATGGCTTATGGTAACCGAATATAATAGGAGTTATTAGAACGAATCTTATTCTTTAAAAATATGCTAGTTCATTATTCATTTTTAAATTTTTTAGTGGATACATTGATATTTTCGTATTATTCGATTGAAAATTTTTCAGAAAATATATCAAAACGTTTGTTTAGAAAACGCGGAGAAAATCAGTGGATGAAATAGTACGTAAATTATGATTGTCTTCTTTGATAACTTTTTAATCATATGTTTATTGCGCATTTTAATTTCAAAAAGTCATACTTTCTGCCTAGTACACACAAGTACACCGGTACCTTCAAAGAATATTTTATAATTTATTTTTTTACATAACATATTTATGTCTCCCATACATATATATATATATACACACACACTCCATAATAATCGAGATGACACCATTGATGCTAATGGCACGAGCAACAATTTTCTTGTGTTATCGGTTTTAAAAAACATTCTATGGTTTTTATTTTGGTAGTGGAAATGTTATTTATCCCTATACTATGGGTCGCAACAAGACAAACACAGACCGGTCCCGACGGTGGATCTTGATAATTTGATTTATCAATTATTTTACTTTTATTAGTGCTTATTCTTTTTGTTGTCTCTTTTTTATTTTATCTTTTCACAATTTCGAAATATTTATCTTTTAACCTAATTTTTACAGAAATGTTAGTAATGAATACGTACGGATGTCATGAATACTATATCCTCTTTTAAATAAATTAGTTCGTTCATTTTTGTCGTATGGGATCAAATAAACCATAATTGCCTCCAATTTTCACCTAAGAACTATTTAACATTAATTTCTGGTTTTACTTTTGTTTCTTTAGAAAAAGATTTAATTTTTATATTGATTGAATTACATTAATATCTACAAAAATCATAATGGTATACAGAGATGACAATAGGATATATATTAAACATTTTTTTTATTATCAATATGAGTATTTTCCTCGCCGAAAGCCAGGTGTATATCAATTAGGTATAATTTATTTAATTAAAAAAAATACTAACAAGGGTAATAAATAAATTAAAGGAATACATTAAGATAGAAAAAACCGCTTTCGTGTGGAAGCCACGGAGCCACACTCATCAAATATGACTAAACAAGTAAGTGAGGAACCACTTTCGCGTGGAAACCACACATCCCATCCACGCCCTTCTCCAAAAACCTTTTTTTTTTTTATAATAGAGGACCCATACCTGCTACTCTTCGGACGTGCTGACTAAATAAATCTCCGATCCGGAGCAGCTTTTATATATGGATCATATAAACCCAGAAATTACCTCCTTCCCCACCAGTTAGGAATTGAACACTCAAAGTAAAGTTACCTCGTACCCAAACTTGACCACTCGTCCACGATCTGTTGGGTAAACCCTTATTTTATTTATCGCCACTTTTCCTTAATCGTAAGATAAATTTAAATAACATCATATATTTTCACCTTTCCTTCTGTGGCCTTATATCCTTGAATAAAAAATACAGAAAACTCAACCTTTTTTTAAATATATACGTATATGAAGAATTATTGTGATCGCACTAATACATAAATTTTAATATTATGTAAATTAATTTCCAAAATATAGTTGCTATTCCATTTGGGTGCTTCGTAAAACCAGAATTTGATGGTGGGTTCTCTTACACTTTCAAGAGCAACAACTTACAAATCTAATAATAATTCTTTTATGTTATAATTGTAGTGCATGTAAAGTGAAAACTATTCGTTTTCTTTTTTTCTTCCCTTTCCGAATAATATAATTAATAGTTAAGATGCTAGGGATGCGCATCAACATTTTAGTTTCAAAAAATATATATGTGTGTAGTGGGTGTGGCTCCTTTCAACTTGTTGATTGGATTCCTAAACATCATGACACAAGAATGTCGATAGCTAAATTAAATACATATCATGATATGTATATACACAACTAAAAATATAGGAGAACCGGTTACTAGAATATTAAATGATTATGAACTAACAAACCATATTTTAATCTACAATTTATAAATAGAAAAATATTTTATCTAAAAAATTTACACAAAAAATTCTCTATAGACTCATCATAAAAATTTCTAAATATATAATTTACGAAATAGGAATTGATAACCTATTATACTTACATAAAAGTATTTTAAATTCATCGAAAATATAATAATGTATTGTTTAAAAAACTATATAATATTTATTTTAAACAATTTATGAAATAAATGATAGTTAGTCTGAAATAGAATACTTGATGAAATATTTAAGGCTGGTCTATTCATATAATCAATCTCCTTTACCATGAAATATGTGAATATATATATATATATATTCAATTAAAATGCATCAAAGTGGTTTATGTCGTCTAATAACGAGAAAGTGGCAGAAACAAATTCCCTATCAGCATTACTATATCGTAACTACTTCTATATTTTCCGTAAATATTGCTATTAGTAACAAAATAATAATTATATTTTAAACTTTTATTACGAAAATACTTCTATTTTCCGTAAATATTTTTCATATTTATTCATTACAATATTAACATAAAATTCATAAGATTTTGCCTCAAGCATATAGTGGCACGAGGATAAGCGCATGTCTTGCAAGATTCACAATCTTCAGATTCCACTTTGCACCATAACTACGAGATAGTGGGTAGTATAATTGTTTTTCAATTATTCCAAAAAAAAAAATTTAGCTTTAATTTGACCAATCAGATGGGAGATTAAGATAATGCACGGTTGTGATAATGTTATATGATCATCGATGTGACTAATAAATGTCACAAATGGGAATGAAATATAAATTATATATATGTACCTACTAATATGGATATAGCTGTCTTTTAAAACCATATGGAGTAATAATTACCTTGAAAACTTTAGTATTCAAAATCTTCCATGTGAATAACCAAAAAAAAAACTAAAGCTTAATAAAATCACCTTTTTAAGACATAAACCTAATGTCATTTTGGTTTAAATCATGTTTCAAAGTTAGGAAATCGTCATATTTGTTTAACTTTTATAAATACAATGTATGTATGTGCCAAAATATATTTATAATACATGCGATATTTAAAAATCAGAAGGAAAAAAAACGGCCGCAAACAAAATAAATTTTGTAATATGCCAGCCAGGCAACAAGAATAAAAAAAAAACCGACCAAATTCATCCGTAGAGTTAGAGCAAGTCCCCGGTTCGATTTTATGGTTTATGGTAAGTAATGTTCTTAAACACATTACGACAATGATGCAAATTCGATTAGGATCAATTTGAAATCGGTTTAATTTAGTTTTTAAAAAATTAATATCCAATTTACGTTTATATCAAAAACGATATGAATCGGCTTCGGTTTGTATTTATACCGAAATGGGCTGTTGAAATTGACATGTATTTTAGGCTGGTTGGGCTTTAATGGGACAAATGGCCTTAATTAGTTCATCTTATAAGGGCGAATTGCGGTCTTAAGATCCATCTTTTTTTTTTCAAATCCATGTAACGAAAGCATTTTTGTGAACCAATCGATAAATTGCTTGTCCATAAATAATGTATCTTCAAGATTTTAGATAGAATTTAGGTCTTTGTAAATGTTTTAAAATATATTTTCGGATACATTGGAAATATTTGGTCACTTTAAATTTGTTTTCATGCTACAGAAAAAGTGATATATTTCTATATATAAAAATATTTAAAAAAAAATTGGTGACGTGAAAATTAATTTGTGAGTGGGTGTGAGAGCGGTACGTGTATTTAATGGAGTATTAACGTTAACGTGAACTTTAAGAGAGGATATATTAATACACAAGGTTAGACCATATGAGTTAATGATTAGACATAACAATTGTGGAGATATTATATGTTTGCTATATAAATATATGGTAGATGCATGCAATATCTTGTATTATATATTGTATATCTACGTAAAATTATAACGTGGAATTATGGCATTTCAGTTTTTTTTTTTTTTTTTTTTGCTTACATCCCAAGATACATGTTGGTCCCACTTATAAATCCCTCTTTAGTACCACTAATGAAATCGTGACTAGTGTCATAGCAGCGATGCTATGCGGTTTTTCAACTACATTTATTTTTTCAACTTCTACATCCTTTTTAATAGGGCGCACGTTTCGGTTGGTATGGACAATATAAATGAAATAATAAATATAAATTAATTTTTATTTAAAATTGTTTTTATATAATTTTTAAAAATCATATGCATCGTTCACAATTTGTCAAGAAAGAAATTAAAGTGGAAAAATATCGTGAAAAATCAACAAATCATCAATATTTAATTGAAATTTGGAGGTAAAGGGAGGCATGAACTTACTTTCTTATTACGAAACGACCTTGTACACATTATTTTCAGTTTTTATACATTAAGAAAAAAATGAAAAAAAAAAGAGACTATACAAATTCACCAACTAATCTCGCGTCAATATGTATGTGGGCCATTATTTTCTCCTTTCATATGGCAAACAACATCTCTACGTAACTTCCTATTCACATTGCATTCGCTAATTATAAAAGAACCATGCAGTGGTGCATGGTTAAGTCCCTCGAATGAAATCCCCCCAACCACCTATATATGTATATTATTGTATGGATGTAGCTAATATATGTGTATGAAATAGACAAAAATCAAGAGAAATTATAGCAATGAATGGAAAAATAAGAAGAAAAGAGTGAATGACGAAAAGGGGATATCCGATGTAAAGAGGAAAGATCCAATGAAAGAGAGGAGAGAAATCAACACTTGAAGCAGAGAGAGAGAGAGGGAGAGAGAGAGATTTGGGGGTACTTGTTATTCAACTTGATAATCAAGGAAAGGGAAAGAAGAGATGTTTTCCATGAGACCATCCAAATCCCAATCTCCAATTTTAGGGTTTTCTACTTGCCAAGGGTTGTTCTCCATCCCAAACATGTTACCCACCTTGAAGCTGTCTGAATGGCCCACGTGTTTATTACTAAAGCAAGGATCTATGTCGATGAACCCATTGTTGCTTGCAGTACAAGCAACAATACTGTTGTCGATGCTACTTCTATTCTCCGAAGGAGGAAGAGAGAATTCGCCTCCTACTGATCTGTTCTTACCGATCGGTTCAAGAATCACATTACTATAATCACCTGATGAACCTTGAAGGCAATCTCCTAAGCCATTAACGTTGAATAAGCCTCCTCCTGTACTTCCCATTTGGTGACACCGGTTATCCATCATGGTGATCATCAATGGATCGAACTGGTTCAAACCGGTGTTAATCATGGGTTGGAAGTTGCAAGAGAGTGGCGAAGAAGAGGATTCCATGCACATGGGTGGCATGCCCGCCATTATATCATCAAGATGACCATTCATTTGTGTTAACCCCGACCCCATGTCGAACTGCTGCTGATCTCTTGGCTCCATGGAATTACTATTGCTGTTGTTAGGCGATGATGACGATGATATATTGGAAGAAGTGTTGTTATTATTCTTGAGTCTCTTCTTCAATGTCGAATTCCAAAAGTTCTTGATCTCATTGTCAGTCCGACCCGGAAGCCGAGCAGCTATCTGAGACCACCTGAGAATGTTTCGGAACAGAATTATTAGTATAAGCAACACTAATTCATATACATAGTCAAAATGATGAAATTGCGATTATACCTATTTCCAAGAATGGAATGAAAATGGAGGATGAGATCCTCTTCATGGGGAGAGAAGGCGCCGCGTTTAAGGTCAGGCCTCAAGTAATTGATCCAACGAAGGCGACAACTCTTACATTCCTGGCAATGTCACTCCAGCAACCTTGTCCATTGGTCAACATGTACCTTATTAGCTTCTCGTCTTCATCGGGGGACCATAGCCCCTTCCTAAGCTTGGCCTTGTTGTTGTTGTTATTGTTACCACCATTACCGCCATGGATGTTGGCCGGTTTGTTGTTGCTGTTGATGTCTTTGATGATCATATCTGGTTTCCTCATCATCATCGAAGTTATAGAAGAGGGGGCCTAATTACAAAAACGCCACTTTTTATTAAAACCCTTTTGGAGTTTAAGAAGAGAGATACAGAGGGAAAACAACAATGTTTGGAAGATAATTCGATATCGAAAGAGATTGTGAGAAGGAAGTGTTTGATGAGGGTGGGGAAATGTGATGATGCCTTTGTGAGGATTGCTTTGGAATGATATGAATATGAGTACTTGGACATGAAGAGAGAGAGAGAGAGAGAGAGAGAGAGAGAGAGAGAGAGAGAGAGAGAGAGGGAGAGATGATGTGAAGAAGAAGCAAGACTTTGGAGTTATTTTTTTGTTTATAAAATGTTCGTAAAGAACATGATGATAGACTTGTGAGTGAAGAAAAATGCATCGAAAAAGACTGGTTTAGAGTCAAAGACAAGAAGACACATCTCTCTCTCTGGACACACGTGTGTCTGAAGAATGAATTAGCAATCTGGACCTCGTAGAGATGATGTTTGCAAGTACACATTGCTAATGGCAAAGATGTGTTGAGCTTTTGATCCGAATGTCGAAACTTGTTCACTGCTAATTACGAATCTCTCTCACGTTTCTTTTTAGCCCTTTTTATTATTTATTTTTTGGCCTTACTGCTACACGACAACTATAACCGAATTTTTCTTATTCGAAAGTATCATATAGCTGATTCCCAAGCAACCCCAACTAAATTAACAAGCATCTGATTTCAGAGTTTTAGAAAGCTATTGCATATAAATTAAATATAATTTGTTTTTTTTATATAAATAAATATAAAACTATTGGCATATTATACTCGATTGAAATCCCACGCTTTGATCAATAGACGGCCTGATGTTAGGGTGGAAAACATTGTCCAATTTTTGAGTGTCTGATCCGATTTACGCATTTGGTATTCGAACAGTTGCGATCCGAATTTAGATTTGTAAATCGAGATTGTTGAAAGGGGTGGATTCGGATCCAGGAGGAGATATATTGATTTGGACATGACGGGTTTTGAGGGTTTGAGAAGTAACAAAGAGGCTCGAGATGAAGAATTGGAGCTATCGCTGTCTTGGTGCGTCGTCAATCCTATCTTTCAGTGGCGTACCCTTCCCTTCATGCACACAAGTGCTCCATCCCTCGCGTCACCAACAAAAATGTTGGAATCCGAGAATTCGAAATTTCTTCCCATGAAGATAGCTCAACTGCATCCAAATGATTTCAAGAAACGAACAAGAACGCACCAAAAGAGGTGTAGATCTCGAGAACAAATAACAATTTCCTCATCGTCAAACAAAAACAGCTCCTAATCCCAAAATCGTTTTTTTTAAATATAATAAGGTTCGAAGGAAAGTGTGGCATAACCTCCTCCTAAACATGAATTATTAATTATTTCTGATAAAAACCCATAAATCTAGAGAGAACAAAAAAAGACAAGATTTCATCAACATCTTCAAAATGGCTTGGGTGCTTTGTGCAAACTTAGGCACCACCAGAACCGTACTTCTTGCCGAAGACAATGAGCTGCAACTTGTCGTAACCGGCGAGAACTCCGGCACCTGCAATGGCACGGAGGATGTTGGCACCTGCTCCCTTGAAGAGCGATTTCGCTCCCTCGTTCTTCAGTATCTGCCCAAAGGCGTCGAGTGAGCTCTTGTACTTCACAGCTTCACCCGATGTCATCATCATTCTTCTTCTGACCGTATCAATTGGGTATGATGCCAGTCCCGCTCCGTTGGTTATGAGCCACCCGAGGGCAAAGCTGGCGAAGAAACTATCCTGTAATCCAAAACCAAACCAAATTGTTCTAGTTTATCTAAAACTGAAATAACCAAACAGGAACCCAAACAGAAACCCTATGATGGACACCCCCCTAGATGAGGGGTAAATCGGAGTAATGTGTTTAAAAACAAACAAACCTGGAGGTCTCCAGTGAGGAGGACGGGCTTCATAGAGTCGTACAGACCAAAGTAGAGACCTCGGTAGACGATGATACCGACACAGGAGATGTTGAACCCACGGTAGAGTCCAGCAATACCGTCGGATTTGAGGGTCTTCTTGTATACATCGACAAGACCGTTGAACTGCCTCTCACCTCCCTTCTTGGCAGCCTTGGAATCGTTGGCCAGACGGGTACGGGCATAGTCAAGGGAGTACACGAAGAGAAGGGATGACGCACCAGCTGCACCTCCAGAGGCCAAGTTGCCGGCGAACCACTTCCAGTAGCCATCCCTGTCTTTCTTGAAGTTGAAGAGCCTCTTGAAGTAATCTTTGAACGCAAAGTTCAAGGCCTGAGGAGTGAGATAAAGAGAGAGAGAGGGATTAGTGAGATACAGTCCTTGGTGATCTCAAATGTGACAAACAGATGGCATAATTCACCAACCTGAGTGGGGAAGTAACGGATGACATTGGCAGTGTTTCCTCTCCACAATGAAACAATTCCCTCTTCCTGCGTTGTCCTCTTGAAACAGTCACCAATACCCTTGTAGGGTTCAGAAAGCCTGCCGGCCTTGATCATCTCATCCTGGTTCTGGATCAAAAGCTTGACACGCTCGATGGGAGCGGCAGCGGGCTTCGACACAGCAGCAGAAACACCACCCATCAGGAAATCAATAGCAAAGATACTTTTGGTGGCAACATAATGTCAACATTCTCTTACAGCCCTTTTTCTGATGGAGCTGCGACAAACACCGGGGAAGCAGTTGATGCGACCCGGCTTGTGGGGACAAGAGGGTATTGGAATGCGGCATTGGAGTAGTTTCCATATGCAGCACGCCTTTGGTGCATAGAAGGCCTCTGGAAAGCCCCATCATAAGCATTAATGTCCTGAGAAACGCTGGACCTCAGGAACTGGCAGGCAGCCTTCTGCATGACAGTAGGGTGCTGAACCTGATCAACCATTTTGACCTCTGCAAGAATAAACGGGCATTAGTGAAAAATCAGGCATATGCCAAACCACGAAGAAGGCATTGGCATGCGATAGATTGAACCTATATGCAGGAAATGTTCAATAGAATTCTCCCAGACAAAAAACATCAACGCGGACAAGAAAATAACAAATAAGAATATCTAGCCAAAGTCATATCTGCCATGCGTTCTTTTATCAGCCTCATCCAATTAACAATTCCAAATCTCATGAACCAATTCCAATTCATCACTTAAAGTTGACACTGCACATTTGACAGTTCGCACATCGCGTGAGAGGCTAATAAAAAACTAATATGGGAGAAACGTCGCAGTAAATCGTGAGATCTGGATAAAACCAAACAAACATCATCATATCAAGATTTCCAACACGAGTGTTGATCAAACATCAAAAACAACTCAATACATGTCGGAGAACACAGATCACGAATCGAACAGTAGAAAGCCGCGGCACCGACTTTCCAAAGAATACATAACTCTCAATACAGAGATCCACGACAACAGATCCAATATCACTTAGTAAATCAACGATACGCACATGTGAAAAAGATCTAAATCATTTCACAGATCTAGTTCACCACACCGAGGAAACGCAACCAAACTCAAACCAGGACCTAGATTCAAACCGGTCCAAGAAAACGAATAACTCATATTCATCAAACCAAAAACAATCCAGATCTAAAACACCAAAACAAAAGCATTCTCATTTCACCTTTTTAGATCTGGAAAAGGGAAAAAGATCAACAGATATTATATCGGAAACACCAGAGACGAACAACGAGGAAATTTAAACCAAAAAACACAGGATCTGAGAGAAACGTTGCTTACCTTTGACGCGATCGATGGGTACGCGCAATTCCTGGAGCGAGATTTTTCTGTGGTGAAGAGGTGAGCGTTGGAAAGAACGATTGTTAAGCCTTTTATTGGCTCCTGAAGTAGGGTCTCAACTTTTGAGGGAATAATCTTGTGTTACGTTGGTATACCGTGTGCTGCAGTATAAAGCCGTTGGATCTAAAACCTGGAGAAGTTGATGTTTCTAGCCGTTGATGATAATTACTTTTGGAAACAATCTAGGGTTTGGAATATTTGACTCTTCTACCGACCGTTGATCTTGCCAACTCCGCGCTCTTAAAAACTGGGAGAATGCGATTGGGGAATGATGAGGCAACTGTCCAAACGGTGACGTTTTGTTAGTTTTATGGAATATTTTATTTTAAGCCTGACGAGGTAAGTATATTATATTTTCCCTTTTTCAGGCGAGATATTATTTTTTATTTTCCTTTTAGGTAAAATCGATATTAATTTTCCCTCAAAGAAATTGTATTTCCTATTTCAATCTTGTTAGAAAAATGCTGCTGTATTGTATTTCATTTTATCGTCTATCAACTTTTCGGAATCAACGTTATGATATTGTATTATATGGCTATCATTTACATTGTTATATATATATATATAAGCAATTATTATAGTAACATTTAAAGCTATTCAAGTTTCAAATATTCAGAAATGATAAAAGATAATACGAATCAAACATCACAAAGACATTCGAATTTTAGGAAAAAATAGTACAATGTCAACACCACAACACTTGGTGCAATTATTCAAGAGATATTCTTTATTAATCAAGTCCAACGGATTTTATACAATTTTTTTTTATCATTTTTATAATAGACAAATAATTATACATGGCTCTATATAGGTCAAATAATTAGCTGTCCCAACAGAAAAAAAAAACAATAATTACGTATTAATATAAATTTGATATTTACAGTATAGTTTTCGTAATTTTGTTTCAATAATCGATGTCAAAGATAAATAAATGTTAGATTAACTAAATATAATATTGAGTATTGGAAGAGAGAATAATCATAATTCCTAAAATATATATATGCGTGAGTTAAAAAAACAAGTTATTTTTGTTGTAATGGAAGAATAATATCCTCGCGAAGTGGCTTTTTCACCTTCCATTAGCTTAATATATATAATGTAACATGTTGTCCCATCGCAATTTGACTGGTCAATAATAAGTAGCCGACGAACAATCCTTTTGGTTTGTGATCTATTTTTCATTATTGTTGTGGTTGTTGTCACAGAGAGTCAATGATGCAAAGTTTGACTTTTGAATATTCTTACTCCGCCTCTTTCCACGCTGTTGCTGTAAAGCAGAGGAGTATAAATAATGGGTTTAGGCCCATATATTAATTATTGGTATTAGGCCCAAACAATAATGATTCTTAATATTGAAGATAAGTTTTTTTGTTCAGTGGGCTAGGAGTAGGCCCTCTGCGTTCACATATTGTATGGACCTTTCCTCCAAGATCTCTTGGCCCAAAATAAAATGGCCAAAAAAAAGGGAAAATATTAAAAGAGATGGAGATGCGGGGGATCGAACCCCGTGCCTCTCGCATGCAAAGCGAGCGCTCTACCATTTGAGCTAATCCCCTGTTGATTGTCATCAAAATTTATTTTATCTTTCATGTTTAGCTATATAGTGAACCCATATGAATGATTGTGTATATGTATGAATTACGCCATACTTGGACTAATAGAACATCGGGAAAAAAAAATTAAATTTGTGTGTATATATAATTAGGAAGATACCAGAATTCTAAAATAATTAAACCGACTTGGCTAAGAGGTTGGGAAATTTTTCAAGAGATTTTCGAAGTATATGAAAAAAATATGAAATTTTAACAAGAGGTTGGGAAAAAAAATCTAAACAAAAATTGAAACGTCATCCACTCTGGGTCCTTCACAAGAACTGGAATCGGGCAGCTGAACGACAACTATATTGGGCCGGCCCATTAATAAAAGGGTTAGTTTAGTAATTTTTAGATAAAATATGTGGAATGACGAGAAAACCAGATGGTGTTTCTCTATCTAACCTCGACCGCCGGAAATTGAAAACCGTAGAAAATCTCTCTCTCTCTCTCTGGTTTTCGTCCCCAGAAAGATCCAGTGGACCTCTTCTTCCTAATTTCCTCCTATTTCTTCTCCGACAAAGATTATTTTTTCTTCTGATTCAGAATCTGTTTCTCGATTCAGTTTTGCTTTCGGACAATAGTTTTTGCTCTCGCATTCCGATCCGTTTTTTGGGTCCCTTTTGATTTTAGTCACCTTTTGCTTTCTTCTGACTATTCTGATCGAACCTTGGATGTTGGGTTTGTTTTTTTTTTTTGTGCGTGTTGGTGAATTCTGTTCTTCGGTTTCTGTTAGTCTTGAATCTCACTGATCGAGGAAAATTTTGTTCTGGAAACATGGGAAAACGGAGGAGTAGAAGCGCATGATTTGATTGATTTGTGGTCTTCATCGTTACTTTTGTCTTTTCAGGATTCTCTGCAAGTTCTTCATCCAAGGCGCGTGCTTGAAAGGGGAACACTGTGAATATTCCCATGACTTGAATGGTTCGGCGAGAAATGTAATGTAATCTCTTTTGTATTTCTTCCCTTTTTTCTTCCATGAATTTTCATTTTATTGTACGATTGAATGAAACATGTTCATGAAAGGATTGATGGGTTTTTTTGCCGTTATAGATTTGCTCATTCTATCAGAAAGGGATCTGTTCCTATGGAAGTAGATGCAGATATGAACATGTCAACGCTTCTCAGTCACTATCCTCTTCGTCATCGGCATGGAACATTCCGCGGCGGCCTCTCAGCTCAGATTCTGAGCCTGTAGCTCGCTCCTCTCAGCTGGGTCCTGCTTCAGCGGAGCATAGCTCTCTCTTCACGCCTACGGAACCAGCATGGAATCTGCAAAATGGTGTTGATTGCGGATGGGAAAAGGAAGATGCTTCGGCCCCCAGGATTGATGTCCAACCAAGAGACAGACCCATCTGCTCGTTTGCTGCGGCAGGTGACTGCCAGCGAGGAGACCGCTGTCCTCATATTCATGGAGACCTCTGCCCGACATGTGGAAAGAATTGCTTGCATCCTTTCAGACCCGAAGAAAGAGAAGAACATACGAAAGAATGTGAGAAGAAGCAGAAGCATGTCGAGGCTTTGAAACACAGCCAGGATATCGAGTGCAGTGTGTGTCTTGACCGTGTATTGTCGAAGCCAACTCCAGCCGAAAGGAAATTTGGTCTGCTGACAGAGTGTGATCATCCATTCTGCATACAGTGCATCCGTAACTGGCGCAGTAGTGCCCCTGTCTCGGGAATGGACGTGAACAACACATTGAGAGCTTGCCCTATATGTCGCAAACGTTCATATTTTGTTGTACCGAGTGTGGTGTGGTATTCCACTCCCGAAGAGAAGAATGAAATAATCAACACTTATAAGGCAAAACTCAGGTATACTACTAATCATCATGCAATTTTTGCTTTATGCACGATCTTAGAGTTCGTCAACCAGAAGCTTTGATCTCTTTGTTTTCATATTCCATTTGGCTCTAATCGGAAAAAAATGGAAAATTTGATGATTACATGGTCGGGTTGTACATTTCTATGTTCCAATATTGCAGGTCAATCGATTGCAAGCATTTTAACTTTGGAAATGGCACTTGTCCATTTGGTACCAGCTGTTTCTACAAGGTATGAGTAAGAAAATTTCCTTTTCCTCATCATTTACCAAATCACACTTGGGTTTTGTGATGATTTCTATAACTTTATCTGGGCATTACTAGCATGCGTACCCCGATGGGCGGCTGGAAGAAGTTGTTCTCCGGCATCTTGGGTCTCAAGACGGAGAGATTGTGATAGCAGATAATATAAGGTCTCCTTTTCTCGTTGCTGCTTTTCGTTTTCTCCCATGAATGGCCTCAATCATGATTCCTTACTTATATAGTTTTGTAACTTTGTTGGTTATGATTGTGATAATATATTTTCAGGTTATCAGACTTTCTTGGTGACCTGCGTATTTAAATTTTGAGCACCATTTAGACATTTCAATGTAAGTGCTCAACTTCTCTGCACAATTTCGATGATACCTTGCAGCGCCCTGTTCGTACTCGAATTCTTTGAGATGATGAATGCTGCATGGAAATGTTAGATACGGCTAATTCCCTTCTCTTCGTGATCTTTTCGACAAACGGACAATTTTCAACGCAGAACACAGGTGCTTGTAGCATGAAGACGTTTTGCATATGCAAATCCTCATTTGATTTTTCCGGGGTTTCGACAGAATCCTGTAATGAGGTGAAGCAGATCTCCTGGGTGTCTTTTTTGTCTCCCTGTTCTTGCTTGAATTTCTGTGGATGATCTGTTTTTTCTGATTCGAACTACTTTTCTGATGCTAGAAGAAGTGCAGGGCCTTGTCGATAGGAACCGGAGGAGGACCAAGGAGATAAGGGAGTACAAGAAATTGCTTGTGATAAAGATTTCTGAAGGAGTAGTTCTTTTTTTTGTTTGAACGGGTGTTATTTTTTTTCACCCATATACTTCTGAGTTCTGAAATAACCAAGAACCAAATCATGTGTGGTGTTGTAGCATCATGTAGATTCTTGTACAAACAATCCTGTGAAATGCAATGAGATATGAGATGCTATATAGTTTTTCATTGTGTGTATGTGTGTATATACATGGGGAGTTTAGGGAGGAAAAACAACAGGAACAGAGCAGGTCTTTTCATTATTCGGACAAGATGACGGTGGACAGAGGAGAAGCTTCTGAGATTGAGATTGGATTTTGGTTCTACGACCTGAAGATGGAGAGCCCGGAAACGAAGAGAGAAGAGATGATCATTATCATCGACATCCCCGTGAACAATGCGGCCGTTGCAGCGGCGGCTCCCCTCGTTTGTGAACCGGAGGACTCTGTCCAGTAGTATCGGGCCGAGGCCGTGACCACTGAGGAGAGCGTAATGGCCACGAAGGCCAAGGCTGCGGCCGCGTATGAATTGAGAGAAGCCATTTATTCCTCCTGTTAGAAACTCTTGGATGTTGCTTTTTGTGGTTTTGGATTTGACGTTAGGGTTTTATAGGGCAAGATACGGTTTTGTTTGGGAAGAACGTGAGTAGCACAATGGAGAAGAAACCTTATCTTTGGAGTTTTAAATGACAAAACCTAACACTATACATACATACATACATACATACATACATACATATCAATTACATTTTATTCAAGTTTTAAATAGTTTGATTGGATAAATTAATGGGGTTCGTTATATGTGCCAAAACAAAAACTCAATTTGCAAACTATACTAAAGAAATCGAATTTAAATTTTTTTTTTCTTTTTATCTTATACAAAAACATTTCCCCCCATCTCTTTCCTAGATAAAATCTTCCATCAAATCTAACTTTCCACCGTGCATCTCCTTTCTTGTCATTCTTTCCGTCGAGTTCATTTGTGTTTGAAAGATTTGAAATTATAATTTCATCAATTTTTCTCTAAATTATGCATACATATTAAATATGAACCAAATTAGATTTTAATTTGAAGGATGGGCCATATGGGTTTTGATGAATTCAGCCTACTCCACAAAGCCCACATTACACATTTACAATCTCTTGTGAGTAATTATTTGTAATTGCAAATTTGATCTACAAAAATTATAATATTTTAGGTATTTAGAATATTTCACCAAATAATTGATTCGGTCTCGGAATACCCAAATAAATAACACAAAAACAACTAATAATACAATATTATAGCTTAACACTAAATTAGTATAATTTATGTCGGCTTCTGTTCGTCCACGTTCTGCAAATTCAGAGTTTTGAGTGAGCAGCATAATAAACTCCCTAGTGATTTACCATAAAATCTAACATAAAGTATATAAAACGATATATTTCAAAAATGAATATAGGAATAACTATTAATATATATATATATAAACGGATGTATGAATTGTATAAATAAACGTCTTTATTTCTGTATAAATAAATGAAGCAATACAAAATAATCAACCGAAAAACAATAATCCACCGTCATCAAACCCTCAACCCCGTCAAGAAGAACATATGCATGGGGAAATATTACTCAAATAACCCACTTGGGGTCGCAGCAATTTCAGTGTACACCACCGAAAAAAAAAAAAAAATTTGCGACCTTATTACGACTAATATATAACTAATATATAACTTATTACGACTAATAAACTACTCTTATTTTAGTTGTATATTAGTTATATATTAGTCGTAATAAGGTCGCAAATTTTTTTTTTTTCGGTGGTGTACCCTGAAATTGCTGCGACCCAAGTGGGTTATTAGGGTTAAAACCCCTATGCATGGAACACATCTCGTCATATAATGGATGAAATAGGTGAAATTCCGAGAATATCAACAGAAGAATAATGGATCGATCCAACCCGAGTCGAACGACTCGACTCAGTTCCTCAATAGAGCGACGAGAGACAAGAGCAGAGAAGAGCAGATAACAGCGCCAGGAGCACCGATGGAGAATCCAGCACCGGCGTCGGGAGCAGGAGCAGGCGACGGAGACAGATCTTGAGCGGAGACCGCAACGACGGAGAAGACCGTCATGAGAGAGACGAGAACGGCGGCGAAGAAGATGTTGGATCCGGCCATTTGTTCTGAATAGCAGCAGAGATGGAATACAGAGAGGTTAGAGATGGAGAGGATTACTGGGTTTGTGGAATTTGTTGGTGAACTGGGGGTGGAGATGATGAGTGGTCATGTGGCGCATTTATAGGGGGGAGAGAGGTTTAGGGTTTTCTTCTTTTTTTTTATATATTTTGATTGAGAAAAATATTTAAAATATTTAATAATCAATGAATTCATAAGGCGCGTGGACCCCGCGTAGACGGTTCGAGTCCACGCGGGCCGCGTGTAATGTCTTTGCTTTTCCTCCAGCGTTCATATCCATCAATACTTTCAATTTCTCAACGGTAAAATTGCATTATTAGTTTAAGGAAAAGTAAAAGATACTAATAAATCTAAAGCATTAATTAAATAATTTTAATCTAAATTAAATATTTTCAACAACGGTATAAATTATACCATTAATTTTTTTTTTTTGCAAAACGAATTCAAGTTAAATTAATATAAGAAAATTAAATGAATAGAAATTGATATTTTTTTATAAAATGGGAAAAGTAAAATCTAAAATTGATTGGATTACAATATAATTGAGATCTGAAAACAAAATTACATAGTATTTTATATTTAGAATCTTTGATTTTGTTTCTCCACCAATTGATAGTTGTTTGTTAAAACTATCAAATAATTTTGATTTTTCAATTATAAATTTGGTATTTTTTTCTTTAACTTTTTAAAATGAAGATACAGTTGTGTGAAATTTCTATCTTTCCGTGTGACAAGGAAGTTGTAAACATTATTAACAAAATAAAAAACAAACTGAAAGCATGTGAAAGTTTAATTTCATTCTTAATTATTATAAAAAAAATGGAAATAAAATAGGTCGAGAGTCGTTGCGAGACAGGTGGGACTAAAAGATTTGGGTTGAGGAACAACCCAACGCTTCAATCTTGACGTCCAAGTGAGCCTTGTTCACATTTTCCCCGGTAGATATAATTATATCGTAAAATAAATAAATAAATAAATAAATTATAATCGACAACAAAGTAGAGAGAGAAAATCAGCATTGATACAAAAATGAACATAAACGAGAGTATCAACTATCAATAACGGAAAATTTTTGAGACATCTTTCCTCAAGCAACTCTGACATAAATTGAGATATCATTGGCTATTAGTAATGCTTAACCATTTAATTCTGCATCTTAACGATTTAACACCGTATTAAAATTCATAAATTAATTCCGCATCCAATTATTATAATTATTTTATAATTTCTAACGGAATCGGTAAACCCTACAACTTCAATTTCATAACCAAAAACGTCCAATTTTGGGAGATGAAAATCAAACCTTAGAAGAAACGGTCAGTAGCTGCAATGTTGGACTCTTGAGACAGAGAACCTGAAGGTGCGTTCTGGATCTATCTACCGAGAACAGAGATTACGGTTATTGGGCCTCTTTAAAGCCCATAATTAACGGCCCCAGGCCCATCCAATTATGCCAAGTTATGGGGTTTGAAGCTTCTGAAATTCCCACAGTTTTATCATCAATCGATGTTTTTTAAAATGTATTTCCAATTAAATATTTTTTTAAAGGAAACTACTAACTTTTAGTATTTCCAACAATAAAATAGTCGTTTTTTTATATGACAAATGATTTAGAAAAGAAATAAATAGCTTTAAAGGATGAAATGGAATTTAATTATTTTCAAGAGGATACAAAAAATACTAACCACATGACTTAATCAACAAATGACAACCAACGAAATTGGCTGTTTCTTCGCTTTCCAGACATGACAATATCCGATGACAACCCTTCGCCCTCCCTTATTTTGCAAATCATCCTCCCAAAAATACCCTTTGCCTTTCCCCTATAAATACCTTCTCGCCCTCTCCACATTTCTCAGGCGGCAAAAAAAAGAGGCGTGTTTGGCATATTACACCATCTGAGGATAATTTTATCCCCTCGTCCAAACACGCCGCTCAGATAAAAAGCAGAGGAATAATGGAGATGAAGAAGATCGCCGTTGCCGTCATCCTGGCCGCCGCCTCCGTCAGCGTCGTCGCCGCTGACATGGCTTCTCCGGCGCCGGCTCCGGGCCCAAGCAGCGGAGCCTCCGCCGTCGGTAGCTTGCCGGTGATCGGAGCCTCCATTGCCGCTGTCGTCGCTTACTTCTTGCAGTGAGTGTCATGCTAAACAAGGCTCGGAGAGAGCTGAAGAAGGAACAAAAATTGCTTATGTAATGTTTTTGGGAATTATCAAATTTAATTTGATCAATGTTTTCATTTGTTCGTCTCTTGGAATTTTTACGGTAATTTTGATAAAAATGATTTGAAGTGGGAATGATTCATAAAATAAAATAAAAAATAGAAATAAGCAAAGCCCGTATAGCAACAAAGAAAAGAAGGGGAGTTATAAAAAGAAAATATAAAATGTAACGCAAGATCAATTAATGAAATGCATATAAAAGATTTTTAAAAAAAAAGATCAGAACAAGAACAATGGAAGTTACCGTGCAAGACCAAGCATATGATAAAATGAAATACACTGACAACATCATAAACTTGTAATTTTATTCCTTTTTAATTCGCTTACAACATTCATTTTTTGAATTTCTCCTTCTTACATGTAAAAAATACTGAAAATTATTAAAAAAATATTAATATTTATCATAATTAAATAGTACAATAAATTTTCTTTTTGCAGCATAGGCAATGTCATCACAATAATTTATGGAATAGAAAATGGAGAATTGTAAGTTCATGGATTAGAATGTTGATTAAGTATTTCATTTGTTTTTAAATTCATAGATTTTTTGTGCAATGTTTTGAGAGACAAAAAAAAATGTGTTAGATGGTCTCGATTGTGCCATATCTGCCTTTGATTTTTCATGTCAAGGGTCTAAAACTTGAAGGACAAATAAATAAAGGGAAAAAAACAAAATATTGAACTTGTATTGTTTTTCACAAATTTTAAACTTATATAGGGGAACAAAAACACCAAGGAGAACATTTTAAATATAAAATAAATGATTACAAAATTAACGATTATATATATATATTTTGGGAAAAAATATTATATTATTCCAAACTTAAACAAGATGTGAAGAAAGATATAAAGTAAGAAAATCATATTGTGAAATGGAGAAAAATTAATGTATTCAACAAAAAAAAAAAAAAAAAAAATTAATGTTTGCATTGGATTTTTTTTCACAAATCAGATTTGATTTATCAGGAAGATATTAAAAATATAAGTATCAATTGCCAGGTATTAGAAACTGATATTTTTTTCATTAATAATTGTTTAAATTAAGATACTTTACCGAAAAAAATCCTTAATTAAGATAACTAATTACCTAGCACAAGTCTTAATCACCAAATTGCCAACCATGATTGGGCCCTTTCTTCGCTATTCCAACGTGGCATCACGACCGGCGCCGAAAATTAAAATTATTATTATTAGTAGTATTAATATTATTATTTAAATAAAATATATGCAAGATCCCGGAACTATCGCTCGCAACCAGCCACTATAAAAAAACTCCACCCTTGGGTGAAGCAGCAGAAGTAAAAAGAACAATCGACAGGCGTGTTTGGCTACAAGAAAGAAAAACTCTCCCCGCTTAAATTTTGTTCTATTCCAGGTTAGTTTTATCCCTGTTTCCAAACACCCCAAAAAAGAGCGACAATGGAGATGAAGAAGATCGCCGCCGCCGTCATTCTCGCCGCCGTCTCGGTGAGCGCCGTCGCTGCTGAAGTTGCATCTCCGGCGCCGGCGCCTGGTCCAAGCAGCGGAGCCTCCGCCGTCGCTGGCTTGCCGGTTCTCGGAGCCTCCGTCGCCGCCATCGTCGCTTACCTCTTGCAGTAAAATCGTTATTTCAAATCTGGAAAATAAGAAAAAAATGTGTGTGTGTGTTTATTCCATTCCGAAAATTTCCGCTCTCGTTTATATTTTATATTTATTAATTTTGTTCCGAGCGTTTTGCTAATGGATTCGAGCTATCATATGGTGACATTGTTTCTTTATGGATAATATTGGAGATTCTTTTTCATTTTTTTAATGTGATTGATCTTCACATCAGTGCGATTAATTAATAAAATTTAAATATTTGGTGGTTCGATAACTATTGTAACTAGTACCGAATTTTTAGCATGATTAGTTTTCGTCTGGGATAATATTATTTAATTTAAGTCAAATCAAATCGAACCAATCCAAAACCGGTTCCGGTTAAACGAATATTTCATTTAAAGGGTTCAGTAAAGATTGCACATTTGAAACAATAAAAACCTAATCAGAGCTTCCTCGTCTTCACGACGAAAGTCCACGAGAGAGGAGGAGAGCGCCATTGAAATCGGCAACGATGATCTCTCGGAGACTCGCTTCCAAGCTCCTTCAACCCTTTGGCTCTCAGCCCATCTCCGTTTCGTCCATTCTCTTGAATCCCCGAAACCCTAGCTCTGATTGTGATGTCAGTACAATCTCGTGCCCGAAATGCTCCGATTTCTCCCGAGGTAATCTCTTGAATCCCAGTTTTGGCCTTGGGAATCTTGACCAGTCTCGTTCGATTTCTCTGATTCCCGGGGTTTTCCCGGTTGGTTTAAGGAACCACCGGGATTTCAGTGAAAACCCTAAATCCGGACGCCAAATCGCGTTCACTTGGAGCCGCGAATGGGGGAATCCGAATCTGGGTCGTATCAGATCGTTCTCTGCTCTAATCTCCAACACGAAGATCGAAGACATGAGATCTGGAACACGGTCATTGAGGAACTTCTCGACGTCGGAGAAACCAGGAGAAGAAGACGCGAAACCGGAGAACCCGTACCCGAGTCAGAACGAGAACTTCAAGCACCAAGAGATCGAAGGACCGACAGTGGAGCGAGACATGTCGCCGCTGGCGAAGGAGACGAGACAAGTCCTGGAAGGCATGATGAAGAACATCTACAGCCTGAGCAGAGCCATGGCGGTACTGGGACTGACGCAGCTGGTCCTCGGAGCATGGATATCGTACGCGGTTCGGTCGGATCCGATGCCGGAGGTGACGATACAGAGCTGTATAGCGTTTGGGTTCCCGTTCGCGATGGCGTTGATGATGAGACGGGCGTTGAAGCCCATGTATTTCTTCAAGAAGATGGAGGAGATGGGGAGATTGCAGATTCTGACATTGACGCTTCAGATCGCGAAGAATTTGAATCTGTTGTTCGTTCGTGTTCGTGGGGTTTCGATCTTGTGCGTTGGCGTGTTGTCTGTGGGGATGGTGTTCGTGGTTTTGTCCAGATGACAAAACAATCACCACCGCTCTGATGCTTCATACATATGTCAAATCTTTTTTTTATCTAATTTTCTGGTCGTCAAATAACATTGAAGAATCTCAAAAGATTGATTAATGAAAATTTCTTTGCACATCCATGGAGTATTCAGATCGATATCATATTATCACAATATTAGCGCAACATATACAAAATTGAATCAGGATACCGATGCATGTATATGCATCTAAACTCTAATTTCGAAATCACCAACAATCAAAAAGGTTGCGAGAAGGGATGAAATGCATACGCGTAGACTAAACTAGGAATTTATGGTAAAAACATTACCTTGACAATTAGGGATGGGTGAAACGGTTCGGTTCGGATTAATCGGTTATAGTTAATTTGGATTCGGTTATTTCAAGTTTTAAAATTTTATAACCAATCAATCATTGGTTCGGTTAATAACCGAAATATCTTTATTCGATTCTTTTAACGTAATGACCGCCCCAATTGAGAATCCTAGGCATAAAGGAGGTGCCATCCAGAGACAGCGCGTTGTCTGCTGCTTCTTTGCGCATGAACTCAATATGTGTGTTTTATATGTGAAATATCAAAAGTTTGTTTTCGAAGATAACATGATATGTGTGTTTTATATATATCATATTAATTTGTTTGGTATTTTCATATATATATATCTTCGAACTCAAAGACTCCGAAAATATCTTATGTATCACCGTTAATTTTGTTTAACATAAATATTTTTCATAAAATAATATATTATTGTATTGAACTGTCAATAATCTTCTGAACTTAACACATGCGTAATTTAGTAGCCAAGAAAGTGGAAAAAAAGAAAACGAATAGGCTTCGTACGAAACGACGTCGGAGCATTCGGCCGGTCAGAGGCGGCGGCTACAAAAAGGATATAATTACCATTTTAACCACCGAGAAAGGGGCCATCTGCGGCTTGTATAATTACGAAACTAACCTCAGTGTCGCGGTTTCCAACCCAACATGGCTTTGTTCGCAACTTGGCTTTTACTTCACTTTTTAAATAAAAAAAATTAGCTAATGATATTTGTCGGAATTAAAAATAAAGAAAGCTTGATGATTTCGCAAACGAACGAAAGAATTCCTCACAATTTCCAACACATCCATATGTTATTCAGTGAAAAATAGAAAATAAAAAAATAAAACCATGTAATAATTGGGTCCTTGTTCTAAGGATACTTGGATCAACGATACAATCTCAATTATAAAAAATAAAAATTACGTACTTTACAAATTAAAAAGTTTAACTTTTTAATGTAATTTAACTTTGTAAATCTTAAGTTCTTCAACTTTATAATTTTTATAAATTAAGGCAATTTCTATCATTTTCGTAACCCAATTAGTTAAAACTTTAAAAATTTATGAGTAACCCCCATGTGTATATTTGGTATCGTTGATCTAAGTATCCTTTTAGTAAAAAATACTATTTCTTTGTTATGCGCACTTTTGTTTTGGTGCATGTTTTTATCGTTCTCTGGAATTACTTCATAATAAAATAACTGTATTAAAAGAGCCTTTTACTTGCAATAATAGAGCATAGAAAAAAAGCTGTCGTCGTCCAGAAGATAAGTTTCGACTATTTATTATAGAAAATTATGTAGATTACCGATTTTGCCCCTTCTCCTCCTCCCATGCCTTTGCCTTGCCACCTTTTTGCCGGCCCCTCTCTCTCCTGCAAATAAAAAATAAATGTTTTGCCATAATAATAATAATAAATGGTTAATCGCATATATGTTATGTAATTAATCGGACGATTTGTCATGCCGATTAATAAAATGACCAACTTGTAAAAACCCGTCAAAATTAGATCTTGTGGAAAAAGAATTGGTGCTGATATTCTAGATTTTGATTTCTATCACAATAGATCTAATATCTCAAAATAATGATTTCACCTCGTGGAAACATTCAACAGCCAAAATTTTGTAACATAAATCCAATCACACGTTGACTCGTGTATTGTATTTCTTTTATGAAATTTTCAGGTGGAATATTTTATTCTATTATTATGTAGGAATACAAATTTTATTAATGCCATGATTTACATATATGTGTGTGTATTTTAAAAGGTGTATCATACTTTTTGTTTACATATCTAAAAAGTTGAAATAATAAAAATTCAGGGAATAAATTTATTTTTGGGTTAGTGACATAAAATCATCAATATATGAAAATAGTTATTGCATTAAATTCTCGATGTGATTTGGAACCCATAATTGTTAGTTAGCCGAAATAATAATGTTCGATATAAAAAATTATTTTAATAAAAAAAAGAAAATGGAAATGAACGTAGACCATGCATGTATATGTGTGACATGGTGTCATAAACACGTAAGATGCCAATCTAGAAACACCTGGAATGACGAAACTACCCAACTTAAATCCGCGGGATATTTACGTAATTTCCGAATCCACTAAAGAGGAAAAAGAAAAATTAAAATGATACGCGTCTCTATGAGGCTCATGTTCCATCGCCTTCGCCGACCTCCCAATCCCTTCAAAATCCCCATTTCTCTCACCTCTCGGTTCCTCAAACCCAACCTCTGACCATTTTCTCTCTCTAAAAATAAATCTCTCCTCCAGAATAGCAGAGGAGATCCTCTCTCTCTCTCGCCGTCGCCGATCTCTCTTTTCAAATTGTTTGAATTCGTTCGTGATTCTTCATCCAGAGAGATCTTCGAATCGCCGGCGTAGATTGTGGACATGGCGCAGAGGACGGAGAAGGAGGAGACGGAGGTCAAAGTACCGGACACCCTGACGCTTTGTGTCAACAACTGCGGCGTCACCGGAAATCCGGCGACCAACAACATGTGTCAGAAATGCTTCAACGCTACTACCGCCTCCGCCGTCTCATCCCCTCCCTCCGCTGCCGCCGCCAACAACAACAACAATAGTGTCAAGGATGGAGGCCTGATAGCGAAGAAACCGGCGAGATGCAGCGCTCTTCGGTCGTCGTCAGATCGGTCGGGTCTTTCTGCGGCGAAGGTGATAATAAGCCGGAACCGGGGGAACGATGCGGTGGAGGAGGAGAAGAAAATCGTGAACCGGTGTTCGGGTTGCCGGAGGAAGGTCGGATTGACCGGGTTCCGGTGCCGTTGCGGTGAGCTTTTCTGCGCGGAGCACCGATACTCAGCCCGCCATGACTGCAGCTACGACTACAAAGCGGCGGGTCGTGAAGCGATCGCCAGAGAAAATCCGGTCGTCAAGGCGGCGAAGATCATCAAGGTTTAAATTATTTTCTCCAGAAGGAAATTACAAGAACAAATCTGAAACACTCTCAAACGTCGCATTTCTTCGTAGATCGAGTTAGATAAAAAAGATCTTCCGTCGGAGAATCGCCAGGGAGATGCCGGGAGACATCGATTTCGTTGGTGTTGTAACGAAGATCAGAAGGATTTTCTGATTCTTCCTCTGTTCGATCAAATCTGAAACCTCTTTTTTCGCTTTCTTTTTTTTTTTCTTAAATTAAAATTTAGCTTCGTGATTGAGAAACCAAAAGATTATTATTGTGGCTTAAGATTTGATGATTAATTACTTTCCCCTTCAATTTTTTTTGGTTTTTGTTTTTAGCTGATTGATCAGAGAAATAGTCTCAAATGGCATGAGCGTGTAGTTTTGGTCGAAATGGGAGGGCGAGACGGTAAATTTACAATGTCTAGAAAGTGCAGTTACAAGTTTTTATAAAAAGGTGTGGGTCCCAAAGATGACAACATCAACATGCGCTGTACTCATTATCACGAAATTATGTAATTATTGGGCCAAAACAATTTCTCGCGAGAAACTTACCTTTTCTCACAGATACGCGTCATCCAATGACATGAAGACACATGTATCAACAGAGGGAAAACTTTAATAATTAATTAATAAATAAACTAGAAGAATAAATTCGATGAAATTAATTTAAAGTATTGGAGGGAATGGCTTTAGTTTGTAATCATGGATGGTCGAGGGAGACAATTTCATAGGATAAGTAGATAATTGGCTTCGCATAATTTTATTTTATTTTTGGTTTGGTTGGCATCAAGACGTAAGATATCTCCATTAACGCAAAGCTTGATCCAACGGCTATGGTTGTATGCGTATTAAGGTGTAATTTTCGAGCTTTTAATAGTGAGCAATATTAGTGTTATTGAACGGCATTATAATAAATTTATATATTATGTTGCAATTGATTTTTGTTATACAAATCGGCCAAACGTGATAATATCATTTTTTTTAGGAAAAAACGTATTATTAACCAAAACAATAATGTATGTATTGATTTATATTGAAATTATTTATTGTTTGGGAAATTTTAGGAGGGTGGGCCAAAATGGTTGGGTTGTGAGATCTTAAAAATCAGATAAAAGGATATTTTCAAATCTAATCAATGTATCATATCATATATATATATATGTGTGTGTGTGTGTTATTTGATCTATGAAAATCTTATATTTTTTACAAAGAGGTATATTTTTCACGCGTGGGTAAATATAGAAAATGATTAACAAGAAATATTAAATTATATATATATATATATACTGAAACATATATGAATATAATATATTGAAAGGGGGATTGAGAGTTGGAGTTGGAGACATGATCACAAAAATACAAATAGAAACAAAACAACTGAATGAATGTCCGAATAAAATTGTTACGTCAAAATGGAAGATGAGACGTGGTGCAGTGTCCTTTGGACTAACGGAAGAGCCACAAAAAACAGTTGCAGTAGCAAAGATACTGATAGGGCTTTAAAACGAGCTCATGGTTAAGTTATTCGAACCGTGAACTAGTTCGTATTTGTTAGATATGTATAATTTAATTTTTTATATTATGTATTCTTTGAGATTACGAAATATAATTTTTTTTTTATTGAAATTCAATTTAGAACGAAAAATTATGTGTTCGTTTAGTTCATGGATGCAGAAGGTTAATATTTTGGTAAAGATTTATATAAAAGGTGGGTTTAGAGGGGGTTTCAAGAACCACTAATATGTGTTGGTTAATATATCAAAGGCGTTATTTCAATCAAAATTACAAATATTCGTATTTCGATTTCATAATTTATTAATATAATCGTTCCATGAAATAATTAGACTCTTGGATTTTTTTATTCTGATTACTTTTCAACAAATGCCATGAATATATAAGATTTTGAATTTTAATTTACACCATCTTTGTGAATATTTTTTTTGGTAATTCAATGATTACTGACAATTAAGTTAATTAATATAATCTTAACATATCTCTTGGTATTAATTTGCATATCTCTTTATATTCTTCTCGTGATCCAACAACACAGTTTTGAAGTCAATGGCCTCGTGATAATTCCATTTACAATCTAAATGATTGCATCACAATTTACTACAAATCTGGTATTTAAGATTTTAATTTTGTTATGGTTGCTGACGATTAAAAACTGATCGATGACATCATGAACCAATCGATGGAATCAACTAAGTTTGCCTACAAACATAAACAATTGTTATAATCGTAACGATACAACCAACCAGTGATTGTTTTTATTAGACACTTCACATTTCAAATATTTTTTTAGAATTACATCGACATTTTTTTAAACAATTATAATATATTTCATATACACTGATCTGTAAGTCCATCAACCCATCCATCATAAAATAGATTTAATTCTCCAAATATAAAAAAGAAAAAGAAAATACAAACACTTTGGGTGTAACTAGTACCAGGCAACAAGAAACTAAATGGACCGAACCGGTTTCAACAAATCGGCACACCCATGTTTATGTTATTAACAAGTCTTCAAGGGATTACCACAGAGACACTCGTTGTCACTAAACGACGTCGCCTCCAGATGGTCGAATGGAGAGCCCATCGGGATGGGCCCACAAAGCCTGTTATGGCTAAGGTCCAAATGGCCCACATACTTCGCTGACGATAACGAATCCGGGATCCGACCCGACAGGTTATTGTGCGACAGATCAAGAGCCATGAAGTACGTTTTTGACCCGAATACGTCGGGTATGGATCCTTCCAACCCGTTCCTGCTCAGATTCAACACTCCCAAACCCGAATTGCTCAGTAATGAACCCGGAATTTGACCCGACAACGAGTTTCCATCGAGATTCAGCACTGACAGTACCTTCATTTTGCCCAACCAATCCGGTATTTGACCGGAAATATGGTTCCGGGATAGATCCAGGTCCGCTAACCGGGTCATACCCGCTATCGAACCCGGTATCGACCCCGTGAGTTCGTTCCTACCGAGTAACGCCCTGCTCAGCATCTTCAACGACCCGAAATCCGACGGGATCTCGCCAGATATTCCGTTCTCGGTCAGCTCCAGGTGCTTGAGCTCGGAGAGTGACGTCAATGACGGCGGAATCTCGCCGGACATCCGGTTTTCGGCGAGATTGAGGACGGCGAATCGACGGAGATTACCGATCTCTGTCGGGATCTCGCCGGTGATGCTGTTCCCGGCGAGATCGAGGACTCGTAGCGAAGCTAGGGCGGTTATGCACGCCGGGATCTCGCCGGAGATTCCCTTCCAGTCGGCGAGGACGAGGGAGTTGAGGCTAACCAGTTCGCAAACCGCCGGGTCAATCGAACCGGTCATATGACCGGATCGGCCGGTTTTTTTAAAAACCCGGTCCTCGGATTCGCCGCGGAGAGAGATGTCAGTGACCCGACCCGAGTCCGGGTTGCAGCTGATTCCATACCATTGCTTGCAACAGTCTGTGGATTCTGTCCACGTGTCGAAGATCCCAAGGTTTGGTTCGCTAAGAGAAGACTTGAAAGCGAGCAGAGCCGTACGATCTGACGGGTAGCATGATCGGACGGTAGAGATCACAGAGATCAAAACGACGGTGACTACTGAACTAAACGGCAACTTCACTTGCCTTGTCATGTTTTACTCTGTGTTAAAAGATTTAAGATTCAGTCTTGGGGAGAGATGGAGGAGAAGGGACTGACTGAGTGTTGGGTTATATAGAAAGAGAGCAACACGACAGACTTTGCATGTGCATGTAATTGCATTATTCAGTATTAATTATTAAATAATAATGCAGAAAACAATGATAGATAATAATGGAGTCCAATGTTATACAGCTATTAATTATTTGAAATTTGAATTCCATTCCTAGATTTATTGATTAATGTTATCTAAAAAAACTATAAGTGTTGTCTTATAATACTGCATATCAACTAAAGGAGGATGTATAATCGAATAAATCTTATTCATGCCATATGATTTATTGCATGTGGGATGTAAACTGCTTGCTTAGTTTATTAATCTTCGTATTAATGTCTTATATATATACATACATACACACATACATACATACTATTATTCTGATTATTTCTTAAAATCAATCCAAATGCTGATATTCTGCATGCTTGTCTATTAAGTGTGGTTAATAAGAAATCAAAATATGATTGACTTTTGGGCCTTGGATTTATTTTTTGTTTTTTGTTTTGTAGTGAAATCGTATCAAAATATAGATTTAATTCGATTTTGTTCTTTAATAAAATCACGTAAGTGATCAATTAATCATATTGCACATGATATGATCACGTGAAACAGTAAAACATCAGTTCAAGCACCAACCCACTTTGCATTTTTTTCATAGCTAAATTAATTATATAATCTCCGATTTAATGATGAATAATTATAAGTAATAATAGATGGAGCATATCATAAAGAAAGAAAAAAAAAGGAGACAAAATACAAGGAGGAAAGCGAGATATGGATGGTCCTTCGGCATGTGATGATGAGTCATGTGGCTCTGAATCATAAACATGGAATAATGTTTTTAAGTAATAAACACAAAAGATGGTTCCCATGTTCCTGATGATGGAAAAGATGAAAAGATGTCTAAGAGAAAGATGCGTTTCATCCTCACATAAAATTTAATTTATATATATGTATATATACACACACATATGTCAATGTCATGTCATTGATTACCCGAAATTATGGACGTGAATTACGTAGTGTATGTCAATATCTCTTTTTATTTGATTTCTGATTTGAAAATCTTTACATCTTATCAAGCTGATTTTATAAAATCTTAACTTGTATTTATATTTAAATTTCATTCAACTTCAGCGGGTTAGTCATTAACCATACTCAATTTACACGAAATGATTAAATTTAGAACTTTAATTAGCAGCACACATAGTAACTCGAAAAATATATTATCCCTTTCAGAACAGCATTCATTTAGTTTTTTTTTTTAAATGCCATTCTTGTCTGGTTTCTCTATTAAAAAAATTAACAAATAACCCAAAACATTGATGAATTATAGGACACGTAATCTAATTTATAACATGCTTACAAGCATTGGCAACGTAAATCTCGAGATATATACACTGATATATATATGTATATATAGGTATTATAAATAAAGGTTATATACTCTAAACACGGAAGAGATAAAACGTGGGTTGCCTTGTCTTGGTTAGGACATGATTCAACGATCATCACATGGCGATGGTCAAGATCCATTTTCTTGGAACTGATTTTTTGTTCTCTCAATAATTGTATATGAGAGAGTATATGATTAATTATATTTTATTTACACGCATCTACATGTTACTCATTTATATATATATATGTATATATCACCCAATAAAAACCGGAAACCGTTTATAGAAATTGTATATAAAATCATAAAATTTATTCATCCAAGTTCCATACTTTTTAAGTATTGTATCAAATATTATATATTGATTTTAAGCGTTTATAAAATTTCTTCAATTTTTATAAATACGTTGTACTTAAAACACATATAAATCTAACACGTTATTGGGTGTGGAATGTAAATAGGTACCGTGTAATCGGTCGTTCAATATATGAATTTCGTGGAAAGCAAATACATGCGAATGTGGTTGGGCAGAGGCATCAAATGAATTTCTATTTTTCCGGTGGCCCCCGTACCAAAATTAAATTGTAATTCTCAACCGAGTACAAACCGTGACCTATCCATATATCCACAAATATCAATTTAATATATTTCATGAATTATATATATGTAATGCCTGAAAAAATTGGTCGGAAACTAAAGTAATAAAAATAGTGAGAAAAAAAAAGTTAATAAAAACCTAAATTTTATTGCCTTTTTATAAAAATTTTTTTTATCAGAGTTGGCGTATGATTCGAAGAGTGTTTATCT
>NW_010967707.1:3416805-3441856 GCF_000463585.1 Tarenaya hassleriana | reverse complement strand
GGTGGGGGGGGGGGGGTTACAATGTCAAAAGGTAAAAACGTCAATTTTGAAAATATTAAGGTCGAAATGTAATTAAGGAATATTTTGGGGCAAATCTGCATCGACTGGAAATATTGCCCCGCCAGTTAGGAAATTACTGTTATACCCTCATTCAAGTCCGTACTTCGGGAGGGTGGTATTTCCTATCGTCGAATTCAAAAATCTCGCGATTGCTTGAAGAGACAGATTTCAATTTTCTAAACTCGATTCAGGTATAAGAAAGTTTCTGATTCACTCGTGATTTTTGGGAAATCTTTGATCGAATCTTTTTTTTTCTCCAAGGGATTTTCGCTGTTCTTGATGCAGGAATAGCCTTTTTCTATGCTGATTTTGTGGTTTATATGCATGTCGATCTTATCGTCGAGTTCGAAATTTAATTTTTCGGGATATGGAATTATGCAGTCTTTCCCAGACGAGATAGAGAATGAAATTAAGAATTGGTGGATTGAATTTCGCTCATTTGGGGTAAGTATCTGGTTTTCCTCTTTGGGCTGGAGGAAGGGATTTCGTTTGTTTAGGCGGTAATAGAGATCACTCTTAGGTTTGGGATTTCTGGGTCTTGTGTTAACTTAGTGGGTTAGGACAGTGTACTAACTAAACCCTCGTGTAGACTTTTGATTGTTTGGTTTGGTCGAGAAGTAGATCCTCGGGTATAGATTTCACTTGCATCTGACGTCGTCCGGTGCGATTGTCCTGCATGAGAGGAGTGAGTTATAGTTCCGCTGATCTCACTTGCATTTGGCCAAAACAGAGATGTTTTTATTTAGAGGAATCACAAGCCAAAACCATCTAGGCGCCGTTGTCCTAATTGTGGGTCTGTGACTTTGATTGAATGGAAAAATGGTAAAAAGTGCAGGCGATCCTTACCCTATCGTCAAGGTTTGTTCAGATACAAGTTGCCAGAACATGAATTGCCATTCGCGGGATCTTTTCCTCGTCGTTAATACTATCGGGGATAGCCGTGTTTCCGTTCTTTGTTTTCAAGTGTCGAATTTTAAATAAGCAGCTAGTGCTTCCATTTCTCACAACGTATGAGTTTGGATAGTATAGCAGTGAGTGTGTTCTGTGCAAAGCAGAATTTGGTTCCATGACCACTGTCGCTAGTGTCATTAACTGAATCTGTTGAGTTTTCTATGCTATTGGGCTTAATTTTTTTTTTCCTGGTTCTAAGCTATGATATTTAATGAAATGCAGCAATGTTTCCATCCACTGTGTCCTGACAAGAAGCCAGTACAAGAACCATGAAGGGGGGTACATATACAACACAAATGAAGAGTGTAATACGAGGGCATGAGGTTCCCTTCAGCTCAGCTTCCTACACGGTCTTATCCCAAATATGTAATGCCCGGAATTCCTACTTGACGCCTCACATTTTAAAGGTAAATTGTCCTGTGATCCCAACAGTTTTCTGATGATCTACTCGTGGAATTGGTCGTGGGTTTGCTCGTTTGGTGGAATTTTTACGGCAGAAGGCGTTGCCATAGACAAAACCCTTCGGGATTCTCCATCAAAGTTCTCTCTTGGTTACTGTTTCTATAACTACACTCAGTGCACGTATTGGACATGAATGCTCACATATCTTTCAGGCATCATTTGCCGGGTGTAAGCTATTACGGAGGCTCTTGGTATGTATTGAAGAATTTATACGGCCGTATCTAACAAAAGGGTAGTTTTTGGGTTGTATCTTTGGTAACATATCTGTTAAGACCAAATTAGATTGAACCGGTTTCAAAACGAATATGAGGAGAGTAGAATTGAACTGAGTTGAAGTGTTCACTATAAATACCAAACGGGGGAAAAAATCCGCAAAATGTGAAGTATAAAAATCCGGTTTAAGCCCTGGTTATTAGAGTATACAATCGGTTTAAGCCGGTTTGATGTGGTTTACTTTGGTCGGGCACAAAAAGTTCTATAAAAAGCCACGTTCTTCAATAAGAAAAAAAATGTCACTAATTTATTTATGAATCTTCCAGATTTAGTACTTATTTCTAGGGTTAATTTATATGAACTGCTTAATTGGAAACCCTTCGTTCCATGCATTTTTCACTGTAAATTTTACAACCTAGCTATAATCTTATAGATGGAAATCAAGAAATGATACTGTGGCCAAAATTATAGTTGCAAAGGCTATGTACAAAATGTGCATGATTGTAGCTAGGGCCGAATAATTTCTAATTAAATACGAATTATAAAAACCAATCGAGTATGATTCTAAATATAAAGAATTTTATTAATCAAAATATAAGAATTTTATAGAAAACAAATTTTATTAATTGCAATATAATCGATTTGATTCTAAATTAAATTCGAATTGATATAATACTTCCAAAACAAAATAAAAAACTAAACTCTAAAACAACGAAACGGGAATGGGAAATGCAAGCCCTAATTGTCAATTTTATATGGAAAATAGAGTGAACTAAAATACAACCTTTCCGATTTGCGTGGGGATCATAATAAAATAAAGACGACGAAGGAAGAAGACCTCAACTTGCATAACAAACGGACAAAAAGGTTTTCTGGTCCTTTAAATGAAAAGTGATTAGCAACTAATCTCGGGTCAGTATCTTCTTAATTAAATAAATATAAATAATTATTATTATAATTCGTACGTGCCCTTAAAGCTTTTGTTAAATTAAAACAAGCGGCGAAAGGTTGTTTTGCCCTTTCAAATCAATTTCCTTCTCGCATAAATAACGGTGTCTATGCTTATTTGACCCCAACCAAAACTGTCTTTGAATCTTTGTGATTTTCCTAATTTGTATTTAAATACATAAAATCTCAAAATTTTATCAAATTTCTATTAAAATGATAAAAATATTGGATGGTAGTTGAAATATCGAGATTATCAATGTTATTATTATTTTAGAAAATATTTCAAATAATTAACATATCGATGCGAAAGAAAAAATTCATATATTTATTTGGTAGTTTTTATGGTGTGTTTTTACGATATTATAATTTTTCAAAAAAAAAATCCTAACTAATCCAAGAGTTAATTAGAGTAATTATTAATTAATCAAACGATTAATGTGGATAATATCATTAGATTAACTAAGGACTTGAAATGTCGGTGCAACGAAACCGCCCTTGGAATCGCCACGAGAGAAAACCACGGCAGCCGCCACAACTTTTTCTTCTTGCCTGATTCGATGCATCCTATTATTGGTTTCGTATCTTTCACTTTCATTTTCTTGTTGCTGTTTTTTTCGTTTTTAATATTTATTTACATAAAAATTAAGTTTCAACTCATATTTTATTTTTCTTTTTTACCAACGTTTTAAAATCAAAGTTTCATCAAGAAATACTTTTTTACTAGTAGATATAGATTTCAGGGATATAAAAAATATCTAATATATAAAGATTGTAAAAAATAAAACAATTATAGAGATTGGCACTTAGTAATAGGGTTTTCGGTTCGGTTTTTCGGAACCGGACCGAACCGAACCGTTAAAACGGTATTTTTTCCGATCCGAAACCGTTGTTATTTTCCGATTGGTATCATTTTTAGAGAACCGAATTTTTCCGAAACCGAACCAAACTTTAAAAATCCCGAAAAACCGAATATTTTTAAAGGAAATATATCATTTTTGTAATAAAATCCGGAATCGAACCGAACCGAACCGAATACAATAAAAAATCCGATTGGTACCTATTTTTATAAAACCGAAAGAACTGAACCGATTTATTACGTCCCGAACCCAAACCGTTTCCCGAAACGCCCACCCCTATTTAGTAACATATCCCAAAATCATTTGAATAATAAAACAATGACATTGATATCGAAAGATATTGTTACAATGCATCTATTGATACATACGATTCTAATATGCCACATCGGATCAAGAAATGAGAATATGTGGGACCCGAATAATCAATATTTTTGGATAAGAAGAAAGTCAAGATCATGATTTATGACCTCAACTTAAAAAAATAAAAAATAAAAAAGAGAAAAGGGGAAAGTCAAGGTCCTTGTGCTTTGTGATGCACCAACTTTTTATATAAAACCCAAATACTATGAATTTGGCATGTAAATCTGCTATCCATTTATTTGATTTTATCCGTATTCACACATTGTTTGAATGTTGTAGAGGAAATGAAGAACACAAAAAGGCCGTACATTCAAATAGGGGCTTTGAATTGAATGATTACCGATAGAGAATAATCTAGAGATTTGAATTGAATTGGCCCGCAACGAAAATTAAGTATAAAATGATTGGTTTAAATATTGATTTTGTTGTAATTTGTAAAGATCGAAATCAAATCATGTTTTATTCAAATAGGACTTTGGTAGAATCGATTTATTATCAATTCAAATAAATAACTATACTATTTGTTTCGATTTTATCGGATAAATCCTGTTCTGTGTTAATTCATTTTTTTTTACGTCTAAATATATTATTCGGTAGTTTTATTTTACGGGAAAAAATATTTTATGATGTGAAAACTCTCATTGTTGTTTTTTTTAATTGCATCGTGCATCAACCCAAAGACAATAAATGATCCAAGGACACGTTTTAACATTTTTTATATATTAATTTTTTATATTTATTGACTCTCAATGAATGAATGAGTGGGAGACACTTTCTTTTATTTTAATTAATGCGCTACTAAAAATAAAATGGAATAAATATAAGCTGCGTAATCGATCATTAAAATATAGTTGATTATTTGAAATATATTTTATTTTTGTATCATCCAATTAGTCTATAAACTAGACTATATATTACAAAACAATATAGAATATATTTGTAAAACGATTTATCATATGTTGAAATTGAGACAAAAAATAATAATATATCACTCTAATATAATACATTACATATCACTCTAAAAACACAGAATAAAAAGCGACTGCTCGAAAATTAGCAATACTGATAAAATCAAATATACCAAATAGTACGACTTATGTTTTAGACAACAATTATGCATCAGCTAAATATATTTTAAAATCTTCAACATATTTATATCGTGTTTTTTAAACAATTAATAATCTATAAACAGTATATGATATAGATGATGTATTAACGCATATGTTATATAAAATTTTGACAAATTGCTTATACCCAAAGAACGGGGAAATGATGTTTTCATAAGTTTTGGCGACTCCGTGTTTTGGTCAACTGGATCATGTTCTGACTCGAAATGATGACGTCACGCATCTCACATCAGTCCCGAATGGCATTTCCGGTAATAAAACACAAATCCAAGGGTTTTCTTGGGACACTATGCTCATATATACGCGTCCAGTTGTGTCAGATCTCGTGTTCCTCTGCCCGGTTTTGACCATCTCCCCTGGTATCTCGACCATCTTCTCGTTCGTTCATCGTCTTGTAAGGGCAAACAAAAAGCAGATCTTTGGCTTCAGACCCAACAATCCGAGGTAGTGTTTGTGTTTTTAACATCAATCATCTTGAAAAATGAGTGCTTTCTGGTTTCTTGAACTGAGATTCGTTCAAAAGTTTCTTTTTTTTGCTGCCGTTGCTTTTTTTTTTGTTGTCCCTGTTTTGAGTTAGTTTCCATGGCAGCTGCAAGAGTTTCGAAAATCTTATTCGAAGACAAGAAATCTGCTATCTTGTCGAGATTCTTGGGATTAACTGCTGTGTCACCCTTGTCTGATCTTTGAGTCATGTCTGAATTTCGATTAAAAACCTGCAAATCTTTAGCTGAGTAGTTTCACTGTGCGTGGGTGGGTGTTTTTAAGACATGTCTTACTGTAATTTCTTCACCAGGAATCCAGAAATCCGATCTCCGCGAAAATAAACGGTCAACCAAAGAATATGCTTAGTGGATGTGTTTGAATCAATTCTATGTGCATATAAATCCAAAGTTTGGTCGTTGAATATCTCAGATTTCGGATTCTGCGGAAGAGATGAGCCTCGTGTACGATCACGATTTCAAGTGCCCAGAAGCAGATTTCAGAAAGAATCAAGATTTCATGGATCCTTATTACCCAAATCATCGACAAGAACAGCTCATTCACACCAATGGTTCACCTCGTCACTGGTCAACTCCAAGCAATTTCTCCGACGACACCTTCAAAAACGGCGGCGTCAATGACAACTGCGAGGGCGGTTACAGGCCTTTCCAGCCTTCAAGCCCCCAAATGGACAGTTTCTTTGCAGAGGTCATTAAGACAGAGCATAAGAAAGAGGCAATAACGCAACAGAGCAGCAATCTTGGTATGCAGGACAGTTCGTTTGGTTTCATGAACAATGGTGGTCTCGAAACCCGAATGCAGGCCAAACGTGTTCATGATAGTTTCAGAGGGTCTGGCCTTGTGAAGCAACATAGCTCCCCTCCTGGTTTATTGTCCAATCTGATGATGGAAAACGGTAAAGATCAGTGACAGAATTCATTTTGATGAATCTGCGTTTTGTGGTTATACTCATTCTGTCTTAATGTGTCACAGAGTTTAGTTTCACCAGCGATTTTCGGGATCTCAAGAACTCGAAGGATGTTCATGGAGAAGCTAGTTCTTCGAAGAAAGTAGCAAACAATCATATGGATTTGGAACATAGACCACAATTGTCAAGATCAAGCATCATGCCTCATCAGGTTTCAGACATTGGAATTGACTTCTCGAGCGATTCTTGGGACAAGACCTCTTTCAATGTCTTTAAAGGAACTGGAGGCACTAATATTACGTTTTCGGGTTCCGAAACTCAGGTAAAACACCATTCTGGTTCATCTTGTTTCTGTTTCCATGGAAGCTTGTTTCATCACTGATCACGACGGTGTGACGGTTTATCAGAATGAGAATTCACGGAACAGATTGGTTCACCATTTGAGCCAACCGATAACTTTCTCCGAGAAGGATACAGTGGAGAAGTTCTTGCATTTTCAAGAGACCACGGTTCCCTTCAAAGTTCGGGCCAAACGAGGCTTTGCCACCCACCCACGAAGCATCGCTGAAAGGGTAAATGTTCATCAGATCATTCACTTTGTAACGTATAACGTGTTATCCATGGATCCAACTAGGCTCTGATATCATGACAGAATTGCCAAATAATAGCTCGTATTTTCCATTGGACGAACCGACGTATGTATACACACGAGAGCTTGAGTCTAATAAGGAAACTAACAAGTATTTACATATCGTGTGTATATAGCTGTAATATTTGATTGTGAATTTCAGGTGCGAAGAAACCGGATTAGCCAACGGATGAAAAGGCTTCAAGACCTTTTCCCGGATATGGACAAAGTATGGATCTTTCTCTCAATATATGTGAATCCGAATCTTTTTCCTCAAGCAAAGTGATTTAGAGAATTTAGGCTCATTCTTGTTTAGAATGTCTTCAAGATTCACAAGTCCAAGTGAAACTATGGTTGAAAAAGCGGATAATTCACTTCGTCGGACGTATTTACGATCAACCGTTTTAGCTAATTTTTCGTGGTATTTTACATTTTCTGGCAGCAAACGAGCACGGCGGATATGTTAGATATGGCAGTCGATCACATTAAAGAACTTCAGAAGCAAGTAAAGGTCAGTGTTTTTGCTCAAACATTGAAGCCTGACTATCAACATCAAAGATTCGGTGGTACGACCTTTTGACATCCAAATCGACATGAACCCTAAAACCAACCCAAACCCAAGTGTGTTTTTCCTGTTTTATCAGGTAAAGTTCATGACTTTTTTTTTTTTTTTGATTCAGGATCTAAATGAATCAAGGGGCAAATGTAGATGTTCTGGTAAAGGAAAAGCATAACGGAGTGTATGGTTGTTCTTGATCTGTTCCTTTTGATGTTATAGTGTAAGAGGAGATGCCAATTCTCTGTCTAGCTTGGTACCTGTGTATATGGAGATTGATCAAGTTGTTCGTCATTGCTGTATCTGCTTATGAAATAAATAAAGTATCTGATTTTCCTAGTATCTCAACTTGGGCTCGTTTCTAAGTAAATTTGATCCCAAGGCTCGGGTTAGGATGCGACTTTTAAGATACATAACGGGTTCGAGTACCTACAAATCTTGGGGTATCCGATCCTGCCCAGTCGGTTACGCGAGAGGGCGACAAACTGGTATCGACGCAAGGCGAAGGAAACAGAAGGGGGTGAGGAGATTATCAGCCAGCGACGTCGACACACAAGCGAGCGGCGTCATACACGCTAAAATATCTCACATTTGGAATGTGTTTTCCTTGGTAGAAGCAGATCAATTGCTTTTGCTACTGTTTGGGGCAACTGATCAAGAACTCCAAATGCATATGCATAGATGAATTCGGAAAGTGACAAAGATTATCATTGCTCAGGAAGTTGTGAAATGGGAAGAAGAGGAAGGGACAAAGGAGTCAAAGAAGGAGTAATTAAAGGGAAAGTGAATCGGACAATCAAGAGATGCAGAACATCATGAGCTCACTGGTGTCCAGCAGCAGGGTCAGGGACAAATCTGCAAGGCAATTACGCAAAGAGATTCAGTGCAAATAAGCTTGTATGCATATGACTGACATACACTATAGAATGGGTGTAAGTACTTGATGTGATGAGTAGCTCAGGAAGCAACTCGACGAGCTCGCCTCCCGGTAGGCTTTCCCATAAACTTAGAGCACAAGAGGCCAAAAGCAAAGACGAGTGGCCACACCGATATCTTGATCGGGCTATCTCGGTGTCCGTTTATAAAACTATAGTTCACTGCTGTCACGATTAACTGACCAGAGGCACAGAAAAAGGAAACAACATCCACAAACCCACAGGGAAAACGAGCAACGGAGTTAACCCTTTGTTGTGCTCGACCTCTGTAAATGAGTTCAGCGATGATTAAGACAAGAGATACGACTGACATAACCAGTGCAGCGAGTGCGAATAAGGGCTTGTGGACGGAAGAGAGCTGGTCTGCGACAGCTGATGGAATCTCCAGGATGAAGTTGGTCACGACTAAAGCCGCTTCTACTGAAAGCTGTTTGCAGGACAAACAAAGGTCAGAAATTTGATTACTCTTTGTCTCCTGATGGGATTGTCTCCTGTTGTTAGTTCTGTCAGGTACCTTAGGAGATTTCAGTTTATTCTCTATGTCTAGAACAACTCGCTCCACGAGCTCTGACTCTGGCCTGATCAAAGTGTTGGATGTGTGACTCAAGAAGATGAAGTTGCAGAACAAACAGCTATGGCTGAATGTTTGATTTCAAATCTTGTAACTTGTCTTAGGACAGTTACTAAGTTTTGAGAGTTGAGAGTTCATCACGTTTGTTGTAATACACAATGCACTTACCTTGTGTTAGTTGAATTCCACCCGGCAATGTTAGCTATTTCTGTTAAAGCAACTCTCCATCTCTGAACCTTCTCCTCCTCGTAACGCAGCTCGTGCTGATCAAATGCCCCTCCAAACCTTCCGGTCAGCTCTCTCACATCCCACGGGTCAACGTTGTGGAACACGGGTACGACAACCTGACCGTACTTGTCCCTGTCCTTGAGAATTCCCTCGAGTTGCTCCAAGCACCATGGCTGAGCTGCGAAGTTCTTGGAGAGAATGACCACCAAAACCCTTGACTCTTCTATTGCCCGGAGAAGTTGGTAAGGGACAGCTTCGGATCCTCTCTCAAGATCGTCCTCTTCATAAATTCTGATCCCCTGCCTTCGGAGGGCGGATTTCAGATGGCTGAGAAAGTTTTCGCGAATGTCCAAAGCCCTGTGGCAGATGAAAACATCGTACTTGAAGCCCATTAATCAGATACTTGGGGGATGGCGTTCTTGAAAACTCTTTCCAGGTTTCTTCTTCCTCTCCTTTCCAACAACTTGTGATCACTTTCTCATCAAGTTTCTCGCACATTGATGAACAGAAAGTCAACTTGGAATTTGCAATTAGTATAAAGCAACTTGCACCTTCTTAGAATAGAAGTGCCATGCCGCAAAGAGATGGAAACCCGAATACACCCATGAACTTCTTCATGAATGAACGCAATACAAAACCGAAGTAATATATAGGCACCGAATGCGTATAATTTTTTTAAAACCAATCCAAATCGCGTCCAAATTAAATATTAAAATAATTGAAAAGTTCTTTGGAAAAAAAAACTTTTTATTCATAAAAAAAGAAAGAAATAGAGCTAATGTAATAACCAAATAGATACGTTTCTTTAAAATTGACAAATCTAAACCCGAAAATACATTGGAAACGAAAATCGAAATAGACATCCTATTTATACTCACTGGTGGGTTTGGTGACCGGTTATTGCTATCAATTTTATCTTGTAACAGAAAACACTAACCTGGAACTCTTCATAGGTTTTTCGAAACCCAAGTGTGTCTTTCCTTTTTCATCGCGTAAAGTTCATGACTTTTTGTCTCTCTCTTTTGGGGTAATTCTGAATGTTCTAAAACTTTCGGGGTCATTTTGTAAGATACTACAAGTGCACAGCTAAAACGCAAGCGCACTCGCTTCATCTGGTCAACCATTTTGATTTTTTTTTTCCTTCTTCCTCTCTTATAAATGGAATTTGAGAGAGAGATGGTGTGATCATGTCATGAAAGCTGATAAGAGCTCAAACATCGTACATATTTCTGCTCTCAACCAAAGCCCTTTCTCTATAAAGCTTCAAGAAGCACAAAACCTCTTTTATGTTGCACTCTACTCCACTAGTAGTTGAGAGGCCAACCCCATTGCTCTGTAACTGAACTTAGTCTTATTGACCCAATCATGTATGTCACTCAAAAAATCGGTTGGAAACTAACCATTTGTCGGTTTTCTTAGTTGCCCTTTGTGCTTCATATTTCACCGGGAAGCTCCTGCGGCTGCCCGTCTCTCATACTCACCTTGCTCTTCCTTGCTGAATTCCTCCAGCAGTTCCCGTTGTCTCGGAGTTATGTTTCTGTCCAGAACAACAAGGCAAATTCATCATAACGTCAACCATTTATTAGGATTACAATATCTAGTATAACAATACCAAAATATCAGAAAATGAAGCAACTGATTTAACGTGGAAAGCCCCCACATTTGAATCATGGGACCGTAATCCCACAAAACATGCACATCAATCGGATTATCGAGCACTTATGTAGATATCTTGAACACTAGGACAACAGATAACAATTCCGGAGCATAAAGAGTAGCATATGGTTATCGAGCACTTACGTAGGGATGCTGACGTTGAAATGCACATACTGATCCCCGAATCTAGACGATTTTCTCTGTCTTATACCTGTAACTCGGGCAAGAGCGTGAGATTCTAGAGATCCATTCAATAAGAAAACTACCGACCAATGGATTCTTGGATTTCTGTGCAGTGAACTTCTCGTTTTGTTTTCCTCGGAATTTATTTGGTAATTTGCTCAAGTTTCTCTCTTCTTTCGGGTATATTTTGCTTAGCTCAACTATCAATGTAAGCTAAAGTTCTCACCTTTATTCTTCAAAACTACTTTCTGACCGGGTTGGGTTCCGGGGCGAACCTGCAACAAGAGAGTTTCAATCTCAGCCAGCACAAACCAAAGCTGAACCTTTCTAAAAGCACAATAGGAATACCAAACATATATGCTTCATTGGCTGGTTGATGAAAGCTTACAACTTTCAATACGAGAATTTAGGAAGTTCACTAAACAAGATATTCTCCGACTTCCACTGGGAGCTCGGAAACTGTGGTTTCATTAGTGAAGTTTTGTGATTTACAGCCGTTGACTAGATCCACCGGTAAATCTTATAAATGGTAAGAAGGAAAAAGCTAACAAACCTTCACCACTACATTGCCAGTGAGGGTCGGTACTTGGACGGTTCCTCCAAGAATGGCCTGATCGGAACAAGTATATACTCAGGGGATATAAGGACCAACAAACAGAAGCATAAACTTTCTTTCACAAACAGTAAACATCCTGAAGTCTTCATGAGACAGCAAGGATAAGGATGAGCAGTTATATTACCTGGGTGACACTTAGAACAGAGTGCACATGGATATCTGCTCCATCTCTACGGAAAACTGGATCTTCACGAACCTGAAAAAGGATTATGGCAGGAGTTATCGAGAACTTAGTGAGACAATTCACCATAAATGTCCACCAAAAAAGTTGATTTCAATCAGGTAACCTTGATAATAACATGAAGATCTCCAGGTTGATCTCCGTCAGGATCAGCTCCACCGGACCTCAAAACCTTTATTGTTTCGTTATTGTCCACTCCTGAAAGACAAAACCAATGTGGGAACAACATTCAAATGCCTAAAGGATTTCAAGACAGTTTCATATAATTCTTTGAGTTACCACATGATATGCAAAATGAGATTACCTGGATCAATATTCACTTTGACGATCTTCTGTCCTCGAACTACTCTAGCCCCTCTACATGTTTTGCAAATGCTCTAGTAACATCAACACAAGAAATAGATGACCAATTGAGTTGACTCTACCAACCTGGTTAAGCATCATATGTTTGGCATGATACAGACATAAGCAGCCATGTTCTCACATAGACAAAGATACGGAAAATATAAAAGCATGAAATAAGAAGATGCAATTATCATATAGACGGCATACTGAGAAAGTTTGACCAGCTCCACCACACTTATGACAAGTTTTTTGGATGCTTAATAGACCCCTTCTCATTGTTGTCTGAAAAAAGAGCAGTAACACACATAAGTCGGAGAAAAATGCATAACTACAATGCTCAACAATTCAAAGTTCGTCAAACGGATACTGACCATTCCTAAACCATTACAAGCTATGCATTTTTCACGTTTCGTACCAGGAGGAACGCCTTGTCCACCTGATCAGAACATAAAACAACAACGTGTAAGCGTAGCTGAGACAATAAGAAAAATAAGCATTCTGATGACCAGAATATACAGCAACATACTCAATATGAGAGAGAATATGTATCATATCAGAATGATAAGCTTCAAAATCGGTTTTCCTATTCAAAATGATTCACAAAACTAGCCTCGTTATTAAATTTTCATGGTTAAATTTCAACATATCTGCCTGAGTTAGACTATATGAAATTCCAACATGGTCCAGATCTCCTTTCTAGTAAAAGTAAGCATACCACAAGCATTACAAGCCACGTCGGTTTGAAATGTAATAGTTTTGGAGCATCCCTGAACAGCTTCCATGAAAGATAGTTCAACCGCTACCTGACAAATAGAAAGACGAAAATACATAAATTTTTTTACTTGAAGCACAGAGAAGATCCCAGAGAAAATAAGTAGATTATATTACCTTGACATCTTGACCTCCAATATCTTGTCTGAACATGTTGAATATCTGATAACAGTGGAGTAAAAGTGGAAGCATGGGCGTTAAAAGGTCAAGTCAATTGAAAGAAGAAAACATTTTGGGCAACATTTACCAACGCATCAATGGACGTGAAGGCTTCCTAATCAGAATTTTCTTTTTCCAGAAGGAAAAATAAAAGGAAGAGCACAGAAAGAGGTTATTACATCACCACTGAAGTTCCCAAAGATGTCGAATGGGTTAAACCCACCACCGAAACCCGAATCATTCGAAAAACCACCTGCAGCATTTTGTTCGAAAGCTTCAGGCCCAACCTACATAAAAACACCAAACTTCAATCATATCTGAAAAGAAAATCCGAAAAGGACATGAAAACATATCATCCCTGCTATGCCAAAATCCAAGGAAAGCTACCAAGCCAGGTACCTGATCATAAAGCTCACGCTTCTCCTTATCTTTTAAAACCTGAAAAACACCAAAACCTCAAATTAACTCAATATGTAAATGCATAGTATATATCACGATGCTCTTAGAATCTGGGTTACAAAACTCACTTCATATGCTTTTGAGACCTCCTGGAACTTCTTCTCAGCTTCTGGGTCATCTTTATTCATGTCAGGATGGAGTTGCTTTGCAAGCTGGAAAAATATACGAATAATATCACCACAAGCAAACAAAATTTAAATAATCGTTAACATAGATGGACGATCAGAACTGTAGAATTGGATCCATACCGCATAATAGGCTTTCTTTATTTCCCCATCTGTGGCATTCTTGCTCACTCCAAGTACTTCATAAAAATCCCGGGCGGCCATAAACGATGGGCCTAGTGTTTGAAATGGCAAGATATCAAAAGCAAGTACTTTGAAGCGATACTCAAAGACAGGACCTAAGAATTGGAATCTCCAAGCCTACCAGTCCCATGAATCGACCTTGTTGAACCCAAATGAGCGTTAAGAGTTCCAAAAACCATCCTTTTGCGATCATTTCCTACATTAAAAAAAAAAAGACTAAAGAACTCAAATCCTGTATAAGGTTCATGAATATAGATCGAAATGTTTCCATTTCACGAAGAAAGCACCAGTTTTTGTAGCGTAATTCCCGATCACACTAACGGGGTTGCAGATACCCGCATTGAATCTCCGACAGCCCCCTCCAAAGACTTGCCTCGGAATCTGAAGAACCCCAAAAGACACGTAAAAAGCAGGCCATGATCAATCAATTCGCAGAACAACCAAGAATTTTAATTAAACAAAGGAGAGAAGGGAACTCGCCAGATTTCCCGATTCTTCGAGAAGCCTTGAGGAGAGAGATCGACGAGCCAACAATCGAAGGACCTTCACGCCATTGACGGGGATCATTTTCGCGCGCTCTCGAGCTTCAATCTCCAATCTCTGCTCTGTTTCTGGAACTTTCTTCTTATTTCTCAGGCAGAAGCTTCGACCCGACCCGACTCGGCCCCAAAGTCATCCGTCTCTGTCTCGCCCTCTTGAACGGGAAATACATAGATATCCGAAAAATGTCGCAGAAATTTTAAGACCGTTCGTGAAAAACATGTCGAATTTTTATACTGTACCCACAATTTTTGTAATATTAATTCAAAAGTACATATCGACAACGGACAATATGATTATTACGTTTTTTTAAATACATCCAAAATAAATATGATGCATTCTTTTAAATTTGTTTCACGTTTTTAAAATTTTTATTTTTAAAACACCGTTTTATTTGTATTTTAAAATCGTTTAGTATAAATTAATTGAACCAAAATTAATTCTAAAATATAAATAGGGTTTGGAATCCGTATGCATTTGCGAGTGTGAAAGGTTTTGCTGCTTCTTTTTCTTCCTCTCGAGACTCCACGAGATCTTTTTTTTTGGCCAGTGTCTCCCTTGCTCCTCCGCATCTCCGGTGAGTCAACCCTCTAATCTCTTCCCCTAGTTTATTGTTTGCATTCGAACTTCTAGTTTCGAGATTTTGCTTCTTCCTGACGCGACATGACATTAAACCTCTCACTCTTGATCTGCTGTTAGCTATATAATCTTGGATGGTTTTTTCTGAATTTGCCTGGATCTGACACAAAAATGAAAAAAGCGAGTGGCTTTTTGTGATACTGCTTGTGGGTTTTTGGAATTTCGTTGAACAAGCTTCAATAATGTGTCTTAGCTCTTTAGCCATCAAGTTACGGAGATTGGCTCTTAATCAGTGAGTTCGTTGATGTATAGGGAAAAAGGTAGTAGCTTTTCTAGAGGAGATTGAGAATTGAAGCCCAAAAGGAAGAAGTTCATGACCGTCAATCGGGTTGGGCATAGAACTCATGGAGCTCGTCGGTGATCAATTCTAGGGTTTCTTCATTTAAGGGTTTAGGGGACAATGCGGTGGTTACTGTTTTGTAGGACAAGTTTCTCTCAATCGCTGTATAAACGCCGAGGAGGATTTGATTTCCAGCAGAAATTCGGTTTGGTTAACGTTAAGTTGAAATGGGTGAAAGATAAGGAACTTGATTCTGTTGTGGCCCGTGAGAAGTATCTTAGAGCAGTGTGTAATCTTGTCTCGATCATCTCTTCTGCACCTGGTTCTCGATTACCCGTCTTCCACCTCAACCGGCATCGTGGCCAGCTAGTTCTGCCTGAAGATCTTAAGCTCGCTTCGTTTATCAGGAGATACCCCAACATCTTTGTGGAGTACGACTATCGTGATAGTGCAGGTACTCGGGTTCCTACTTTTGGTTTGACCCCTGAAGCTCGGGATCTTTACCATGAAGAAGTTAACGTGCTTCGGCTGAATCAAGAGGATATTCTCGAGAGGCTGTGCAAGCTTCTTATGCTCACGAGTGAAAGAACACTTCCTCTGCACTCTATTGACCAGTTAAAATGGGATCTTGGCTTGCCATACGATTATCAAGATTCCTTGATCCCGAATCACCCAGAGTTATTTATTTTGATCAAGTTATCCACCGATCTTGTTGGTTTGAGACTGGTATCGTGGGATGAACGCCTTGCGGTTTCCAAGTTACAAAGGAATGCTACTTGGCAGCAAACGAGAGAAGACTTGAGAAATAATCGGTTGGCCTTCCCAGTTAAATTTACCAGAGGCTATGGATTGAAAAGGAAGTGCATGGAGTGGCTCCAAGAATGGCAGACACTTCCTTACACATCACCTTATGTCAATGCTTCCCATTTGGATCCACGGACTGATGTATCAGAGAAGAGAAACGTCGGAGTTTTTCACGAGCTTCTTCATTTAACGCTGGGGAAGAAGACGGAGAGAAAGAACGTGAGCAATCTTCGTAAAGCGTTCGCCCTTCCCCAGAAGTTCACAAAAGTGTTTGAGCGCCACCCAGGTATTTTCTACATTTCTATGAAGTGTGATACACAGACAGTGATCCTTAAAGAAGCATATGAGAAAGGACAACTCCTGGAAAAACACCCACTTGTCGGAATCAGGGAAAAATTCTCGAGCATGATGAACGAAGGGTTTCTGGATAGAAGCAGGGGACTGTACAAGAGATCTTCAGACAGTGATTTCGAAAGAAGCCGTGTAAAGATTGATCATCGAGTATCATCAGGAGAAGAATCAGATGGTTATCTGTTATCTGATAACGACTCTGATGATCCCATTGTTGATCCATCCTGAGTTATTCCCGAGCCGTTTGACTGTACAATCCAAACTCCGAGGATTTCATTGGGTCTTCGACCTCTCAAACATGAATTTCCTCAGATTCTTCAGGGTTGAAATATCATCGTAATGGAGGGGAACCGGGAATCGGTCTATAGAATGCCTATAACCAATCTGCAATTTTTGTCGGATATCGATCAACTATGCAAAATAAACCGAGTTTTGGCATGCCGGATTCATGCTTGAGGACTTTGAACCATTGGATTTGGAACGTCGATAACTCAAAGACTCGACTCAGACGAGATTTATGGCGCAGTTTGAGTTACAGAGGATATGTGGACAGAGGAAGGAAAGTGGATGTGGTATTTGAAGTGCCGCCATTGATGGAAGTTTCAACAAGCTCTGGATTTTGGATCCCGGTTTGGTTCTCTGAGTTGTGATTGGTAAGTGAAGTGAAAGCTCGCAATGGCTCTTTACATCAAACGTTTCTTTTTAATTAAATCGTGTTTTTTCTCAGTTGCTTCGCTTTCTTCTCAGCAGAGACACGTAGCTTTTGCAGGGACATGAACGGAACCAAAAAGAAGCTAATACCATAAAATCTATGCCTTACCTCTGCAAACAAAAAGCCATCTTTTTTCCTGAACTTGCTCAACTTCTAATCATTCCCGTTGTCTGAACCTCATATACATACATATATATATATATATATGCTTTCCCTCTGTTTCATCCTTCCTTGACATCACATCTGAAACACTGGAAAACAGAGTAAAAAGGCAGCTTGTCCATGAAACCATACCTTGCTTCAACCAAAACAAAAAAAAAACTTTTTTTTTTGGTGTTGCTTAATCGGAACAACATTCTTTGCTTCGTCACTGGGTTTACTCTCGTCTCCTAAGATATTCCTCTTTTAACCTCTCTTGGTCCCCAAGAAAGAAAACCCACACTCTCCACCATGAGAAAGAACACCAAACTGGTCGTGGAAGTGGTCGATGCCCAAAATCTTATGCCCAGAGATGGCGAAGGTTCGGCTAGTCCCTTTGTCGAGGTCGATTTCCTTAACCAGTTGAGCAGAACCAGAACCATTCCCAAAACCCTTCACCCTGTCTGGAACCAGACACTCTCTTTTGATTACGACCAAACACGAGACTATTCCCATCATTCCATCCAAGTGTCGGTTTACCACGAGAGAAGGCCGGTTCCTGGAAGGAGCTTCCTCGGTAGAGTGAGAGTTTCTTGCTCAAACTTCGTCAAGAAAGGCGAGGAAGTGTATCAGAGGTTTCCATTGGAGAAGAAGTGGCTCTTCTCTTCTGCTAAAGGCGAGATTGGCCTCAAGCTGTACGTTTCGCCCCAAGAACCTGACCAATCCACTAAAGAAAACACTCCTCTGGATATCAAAACGTTTTCTGCTGTTGGGTCTGAAGCAGAAGATTCCGAGGAAGACTCTTTCAAGGATACTGCCTCGGTAGAAGACGAAGTTCTTGCTGATTTTGCCACAGAGTCTGCAAAAGGCGAAGAAGATTCAGAAGGAAGGAAGGAGGCAGTTCAAGCACTGCATAAACAAGAAGTTCTTCCACAGCCAGCAACGATGCATTCCATTCGCTTGCGATCTCGTGTCCCTACTACCCGTATGCACCCTCACGACACCAACCTTCAATCCCGTGACGCTGACCGTTTCTACGCTCGTGATGCCAATCTTATACATCGTGATGCTAACCATCCACCATCTGGAGAGACTGACCCAGAAGCCTATGAGGTGAAAGACATGAGCCCCGAGCTCGGAGAGAGATGGCCAAACCCTAATGCTGGAGGAGGATGGATGAACGGTAGAGAAAGATTTACAACCTCGCACGATCTTGTGGAACAGATGTTTTATCTGTATGTTCGAGTCGTGAGGGCCAAGGATCTTCCACCGGGTTTGATGACTGGAGGGTGTGATCCTTATGTGGAGGTGAAGCTAGGAAATTACAAGGGAAGAACCAAGCATTTTGACAGGAAGGCCACTCCTGAGTGGAACCAAGTTTTTGCTTTCTCCAAGGAACGGATTCAATCATCGGTTCTTGAGGTTTTTGTGAAGGGCAAAGAAACGTTAGGCCGAGATGATTACCTCGGAAGAGTGATGTTTGATCTGAATGAAATCCCGAAAAGGGTTCCACCAGATAGCCCTTTAGCCCCTCAGTGGTACAGATTGGAGGATAGGAGAGGAGAAGGCAAAGTACGAGGAGAGATCATGCTTGCTGTCTGGATGGGAACACAAGCCGATGAAGCCTTCTCGGAAGCATGGCATGCAGATTCTGCTTCTGTATACGGAGAAGGCGTGTTCAATGTCAGATCAAAGGTATACGTCTCTCCAAAGCTGTGGTACCTAAGGGTCAATATCATCGAAGCTCAAGATGTGATCCCGAATGACAAGAACCGACTTCCAGACGTTTTTGTCAAAGCCAATGTTGGAACCCAAACACTCAAAACCAAGATCTGTCCCATCAAGACGATAAATCCACTCTGGAACGAGGATCTTGTCTTCGTTGTAGCAGAACCTTTTGAAGAACAGTTACTCATCACCATCGAAGACAACGTCCACCCATCCAAAGACGAAGTACTTGGCAAGATTAGCTTGCCAATGAACATATTCGAGAAGAGATTAGACCACCGTCCAGTGCAATCCCGCTGGTTCAATCTCGAGAAGTACGGTTTCGGAGCCTTGGAGCCTGACAGGAGGAAAGAACTGAAGTTCTCGAGCCGGATTCACCTCAGAGTCTGTCTGGAAGGAGGCTACCATGTCATGGACGAGTCGACAATGTACATAAGCGACACAAGACCGACAGCAAGACAGCTCTGGAAGCAGCCTGTAGGTATCCTAGAGGTCGGGATTCTGGGAGCGAAAGGGCTTCTGCCGATGAAGGTGAAAGATGGGAGGGGAAGCACGGACGCGTATTGCGTGGCGAAATACGGGCAAAAGTGGGTGAGAACCAGAACCATTCTCGACACATTGAGCCCCAGATGGAACGAGCAGTACACATGGGAGGTGTATGATCCTTGCACTGTCATCACCCTCGGAGTTTTCGATAATTGCCATTTGGGTTCTTCTCAGACGGGGAATGGAGCTTCTAGAGATGCAAGAATCGGAAAGGTGAGCTCTTTCTCTGTTGTAGATCCTCAACGAACCAGATTTCTCGTCTAATTTCCATGTCTGATACCCGTTGTGCAGGTTCGAATCAGATTATCAACTCTAGAAGCTCACAAGATCTACACACATTCCTTTCCGCTTCTTGTTCTTCAACCGCACGGCCTCAAGAAAACCGGAGAAGTCCAGATCTCGATCCGTTTCACCACGTTATCATTGGCCAACATCGTCTACATCTACAGCCACTCACTTCTCCCCAAAATGCACTATCTTCACCCTTTCACCATCAACCAAGTCGACAGTCTCAGATACCAAGCCATGAACATCGTGGCCACACGCCTTGGCAGAGCCGAGCCACCACTAAGAAAAGAGATCGTCGAGTACATGCTGGATGTTGATTCTCACCTGTGGAGCATGAGAAGAAGCAAAGCTAACTTCTTCCGCATCATGTCCCTTCTCTCTGGTTCGATCTCTGTCGGAAACTGGCTCCGAGATGTCTGTAACTGGAGAAACCCGGTTACTTCCATCCTCGTCCATGTCCTGTTTCTGATTCTTGTCATGTACCCTGAACTCATCTTGCCGACGATGTTACTCTATATGTTCTTCATCGGCTTGTGGAACTTCAGGACCAGGCCGAGATACCCACCTCACATGGACACCAAGCTCTCTTGGGCTGAAGCCATTGGACCTGATGAGCTCGACGAAGAGTTCGACACATTCCCGACATCTCGGTCACCGGATCTGGTCAGGATGAGGTATGACCGGCTGAGGAGTGTTGCGGGTCGAATCCAAACCGTGGTAGGCGACATCGCTACACAAGGGGAGAGGATCCAGTCCTTGCTGAGCTGGCGAGACCCGAGGGCCACAAGCCTCTTCATCTTGTTCTGCCTGTCCGGTTCGGTCATACTGTACGCTACGCCGTTCAGAGTGGTGGCTCTGGTGGGTGGGTTGTATTATCTCAGGCATCCCAAGTTCAGGAGCAAGCTGCCTTGTGTGCCAAGCAACTTCTTCAAGAGATTGCCGACTCGTTCAGACAGTCTCCTGTAAAACACCAAAACGCTGACAGACAGAAACATGTTTCCTTGTGAAAGTAAAATAATAAAAATGAGATTATGTAACACAAAAGATTAACACTTTTTTTTTGTATTGTTTTCAATCATTTCCCCACCAATAAATGGGTTGAAGGATCCATCTTTATATTCTCTTATGTTCGGTTCAATTTCACGTTTGTAATTTTCTAGCAAAAGATAGTGCACTTCAAAACTTCGATCCTGTTCAGATCCACATGTATATCCAGACTTTTTCACAATGTTCTTCGGCACCGCTTGATTTATTTTCCTGAAAAGCTAAACCGGTATTGAAAAGCTATACCAAACCCAAAACACAAAAACCGGTTACAAATGGTTGAGCAGACTGAAAGGGATAGCTAATTCAAAGAAATAAGTCTGTAACATTCTAAGATATTGCAAAAAAAAGGTTTGTAAACATTGACATAAAACATCAAAACTTTTAGATGTCAAACACAAATCAACCAAAGCTCTGAGTACATCAAATTCTCGGAACCTAAAACTTGAGCTCATGTGGTTTGTCGCCTTGTTTCAGAGAGAACCTGGCACCAAGGTAAGACTTAAGATCAGGAACAGCTTCAATGGCCTTGACCAAAGCCGCATCAATAGCCTTTTGGTCATCCTTCTTCTCTTGCGGGAGTACGTTTTTCTCCTGAAGATTCAACGAGAGAAGTGAATAAACGGGTTAAGGGAACAGAGATTTGGAAGAGTATTGGAATTGATAAGGAATACAGAGCAAACCTCCTTCTCGGCCTCAAAGAACTCGCCCTCTCCCTTCTTCTTCTTCTTCTCAGCAACCTTGGCAAAGTACTTGTCATCAAATTTCTCAACGTTGATCCCAGAGATGTCGACCTTGGTCGAAGTGCCAATGACATAGGACTGGTTGACACGTCTCAATGGGACACCGTTGATCTTGAATGGTCCTTAAAGCTCACAAGCAACAAGTAAGAAACAACAGCAGAAAAACCAGATCAAGAATAAACAAGATAGCAAAAGGGACAAAAACCCTACAACAAAAGAGATCAGAATATGGACATAGCTGCATTTCAACCAAAGACAGCACGGACTTGCTCAAGACATGCCAGGATAATTAGATTCAACTCAAAAAACTCTGACGGCAATTGGGCACTTGCAAATCTCTCATGAGATGATGAGAATGCACAGATAGAAATACTTATACTAAAGCACAGAACCAAAAAAAATTATCTATAAAAACAACTACAGGTGATTCAAAGGGCTAAAGACAGAGAACCCACCAGTTACCAAAAGCAGTCCAGAAGAAAGCTGCTTCAAGAACACAACTCGCTTTCCCTTGAACCTACCAGCAAGGATAATCAACACTGTACCCGGGGTAATGCTTGCCCTGATTGAAGAACATATATTATCAGCGAAATTTGTAAAATTCATATATGATAAAAGTTGAAAAAGATACAAGTTATACACATATATACGCATATATGATTGGAGTACACATATAGATGATTTAGCGCACAACAGCTCAATCTCAAAGATACAAACTTCCATACAAGAAAAAACTCATTCACACAATACATTTTTCAATAATCCCAATAAATCCGATAGCAAAAGCTCACACTTATCAACAGATCCAAGCAAGTGGAAGACACAGGATTCAGCGATGATAATTAAATCCAGCATAAATTGAGAGATACCCACTACTTTCATAGCGAAAAAAACAAAAAATTTACAACAAAAACACGCATTCCACCAACCTAAAATGCTGCCCAGAAAATGAAAACAGTAGTACCTGAGCTTGGTGGGCTTCGGCTTACGCTTGTTAACAAGCGGTTTCTTCACGTCTTCCGCCGGATAGAACTTCGGGGTCTTCTCCGCGGGCGCCTCGGGCTTAGGCTTGGGGTCATGGTGGGGGAATTTGCCGCCGTTTTTCGCCTTGATAGCCCAGAGACCCCTCTTATGGTACATCTTCGATCTAGAGAATTTTCCGACTCCCCTGATGAGGTCGGGGTTTCTGTTCACCTGCTGTGTCTTTCTCGGCGCCATTGGAGGTGGTGATTGAGCTTTTCTGTCCTATTTCCTTCTCCTCCGAGTGGCACAAACCCTAGAAGCAGAGAATGACGCATCGGCGGCGAATATATATGGAGACCCAGGAACAGAAAAAAGAAAATGAAATGCCAAAACCCTAGATAATTCGGGTCATGGGTTTACTCATCGGTTTTGACCCAAACCCGTATATCGTGGGCCTAAATTCGAGCCCATATTTGAACATTAGCACTATTATTATTATTATTATTATTATTATAAATAATGTAATATGTAATAACGCGACAAAATATATATACAACGTATACCAAGTGGACACACAGGGAATGAAATCATCCTCTTACATTAGAAAAGCATAAGGTGTCCGATATTTGGAATTTGAATGTGATTAGTGATTAATTAAAATATAGTTTAAGGATTTTCAGTCTAATTAAGAAAATAATCGAACTCCACGGTCCCCACAGAGACTATTTGACTCGACTAGTCAACCAGCTTGCTGCTCAAGTTTGGATTTCCCATAAAATAAAATAAAAGAAGAAAAAGAAAGCGTGTCCAAGAAGACTGGGTCAGCCCATTTCCTCTGCCCAAACAGACACTATATATACACACATATATAACTTCATTTCCCCACAATCACCTGAAAACACAAAGACACGAACAAAAGCGTCGAAGTGAAATGTCTCTGCTGTCAGCCATCTTGAGTTGCTTCTCTCCAAAATCCGACTCTAGGGTTCGATCTCCAACTCGTAAGAAGAACCCCAAGGTCGAGGATCCGAAGCCGCCTTCTCGAGCTCCCGTCGTCCTTTCTTACTTTCCCGTCGGCTCCAAACTCTCTGTTCTTTAGAAAAACATCGATCGATTTGATGATGACGACGCCATGCAGCATATGTTCATGGATCTTTTATGGTATGATATATATCCTACAAAAGTCATGGGGATGTTGATCATCGAGAGACTGCAGAACAAGAACAAGCCCCCACATTTCAAGAACCAGATTCCTTCTCTCCGATTAGTCCTGCGGGTTCTTCTGTAGGGTATATATTATCCGATTCGGAGCACTTGCTCGTTGTTGTAACCTTTTTTTTTTCAAGTTAACTCTTCTTTTTTTTTTTGTGTTAATAATAATTGTGTTGGAACTTTTGAGTTTTGATTGGTTTATTCTTTTCGTTATTAGATTTTATATCAAATTATTGTTTTGTTTCGTATTGTATTTGAACTTAAAATATAAAAAATATATATATATTCGTTTTGTAGAAGCTATTTCGTTTAGTTCCGTTTTTTCATTTGTCATTTTATATTCTCTTTATATAATCGAATAACATATGATTCGGTTGTTTAATTTTGGTCATAAAGACTAAAGAGATTTACGACGTTTTGTGATGTTTGAGAGGTTTCCGCGTCAACGTTCTCTTCCTAATAAAGCGACACATATTAGTTTAACGTTTAATTTCCCACTCGTTCAATGCATCTACTAGGGGTGTAAAACGACTTCGGCCAAATCAAACCCGACCCGTTTCAATCTAGGAATATTTTAGTCCAACTCAATCCGGTCCGTATTTTATCGAGCTAAAAAATTTAATTCGCGAGTCAAACGAACTGACCGTGTAAATATTATAAATATAAGAAAAAACTTAAAATATTAAACAAAATAAACTAAATAACTAATAAAAATACAATTTTTCTATAAAAATATATAAAAAATAATACAAATTTTAAAAAAAAAAATCGGTTCGCGAATCATTCCGTGGATTCGCCGAGCCAGTTCATCACAAATCCGGCTCGTTTTACAGCCTAGTATCCATCAATTGTTCTTGATTTTACATATTATTTTAATTTATTTTATCCCCTATTCTTAAAGAATTTTGGACATATGTATATAACGGAAACTATTGCAAGCGCTGTAATATATATAATTCGACGAAAGCCATTGATTCGAACAAAACGATGATATTTATTACTTTGGATTGCGCCGATTTAACTCGTAACAAATATCGCATACTAGTTTTGTTTGTTAGGGTGATATTTTGGGTTTCTTTTT
>NW_010967707.1:3373471-3416493 GCF_000463585.1 Tarenaya hassleriana | reverse complement strand
GTTTTTTTTTTTTTTTTTTTTTTGCTGAGCAAAATAAAACAAAGAATAGAAGGTCGTTGTCAGATCGACATGATTCATACATACATACATGCATGCATGCATGCATACATACATGTATATACACACATACACATAAATGCATGCGTATTTTGCGAGATGAAAGGTTCTCTATAAATTAAGGAGCAGCAAAGGAGAAGACGGCTATGGTGTCACAACATCAGCACAAAGTCAGTCTTCGATATATGAAGCGACGTTTCAACCAACTCCCCGAGTCATGAGACTTTGGGTTCCTGTCAATTAAAACAAAAAACAAAAAGGTGACGTGGACACGAGAAAACGTGCACCGCAAATCACAGGATTCCTTGCTCACCAAGCCATCTTTATCGCAAACGCAAACAGGATAATCGGCTGTTGACGATTGAAATTTTGACTAGTCAACCGTAACAAAACATGATAAATCAAATTGTAATTGAACCATGATGAATTTTAGGATTATCATTAATACCGTTTAAATTTTATGATGGATAAAATTAAACAATACAATTGATTTAACAAAAAAGAGAAGTCTGACCCCAAATAGATTTTATTCATAAACATAAAACATAAGAGAAAACTATGAAATTACTAACTATAATAGCGCAATATATTCCACATTTTTGGTTCTCTTGAATCTGTTATATATAGAGTCGATGCAGTACTCGAAAAACAAAGTGCGCGTAGTTTACAGCTCATGGAGAAAACCATCGGACATGAAGAAGGTTAAGAAAAACAAAAGTTATCACCGTACAATGTCGACGAAATCCGAAACACTGCCCGAGTTCCAGCAACCTAACAATGGACGCAACTCAAAACCGAACAGAGAAGGATCACGTGAACACAAGACGAAGGAATACAGACGTCTGTTCCTCGTTCTACGAATGATGTTCTTGTACCAACTTCTTGCCGGAGACATGAAAGAAGACGAACTGGTTAACAGCAAAGGATTCACATAATATGTTCAGACGAGATGGGGAGAGAGAGAGAGAGATCTTGCTAGGACGAGGACTGAGCCGGGAGGTTCTCTTTCGGTTCTCAGGTTGCAGGCCATTCTTTACGGATGTCGAAGGTGTAGTTGATCTCCAAGTAGCATTTGTTATCGTCGTCAAGAAACTGAAAGGGAAATCCAGAGAAATCATCATAAGGAGGGTTGCCAGGAGAAATATCGAAATTTAAAACGAGGAATCACGAGAAATAATAGAAACATATACAATCCGACAACGTAGTAGAATCGGAACAACTAGACACTGACAAGATCTCCTACTACAAGAAAAACTAGGTCACTAGGGTTTATGGCTTTCATCCATCAAAGCTGATGCCTTCTGTCCAAAACAAGAATCTGACTCCTGTGAACTAAGGGTATCAGGCTCAAATCATGGAGTATTAAGAAAGATACCAAATGGGTATCAGCCAATCCCAGTTAAACTATATGGCAATCTCAGTCAATTGAGTGTTCATAATTTATGAACCGGTGGATCGTACTATGATTGGCTAAACTGACCTTAGTTCTTGCGGAATATGATCCCCGAACAAACATTCCAGAAGGAGTGGTCTCTTCCGGCATCATGTGTGTGTAAGGCTCCAGCTGAGGACTAAAAGTTCCAAGCATCTCCTTTGTTCTATCCACTGAAAATGTAAAAATAATTCACAGAGTAATTGTATAGTTTGTGTTGCTCCTAATCCAATATCGGAGGAGCTTGACCAAAATTCTTATTTACTAAAATGAGTTACCTCTAACACCGGTCTTCCAGACAGTATTGGTGTACCTAAGGCCAGACACAATGTTTTTGCTAACTTGAAATGTGAATTTCAGGTTGTACTTGCTCCCTTCTTTCAGCGTAAACCACAACCCCTTGATGTTTCCAGCCTCGGGAATTGAAAGGACTATATCGGGTCTACCAGGAGAAATGATCGCAAGGCTAAGGATCTTCACGTCAGGATCAAGAGTCTCTGAAATGCGAGACAGAAGACAAGAACATGTCAGAGTCACTCGAAATGCTCATTTGATGGCAAGATAATTTTGATTTATCTTATTTCCCAAGAAAATCAGCATTATATGAAATATCTCAAATCAAGAGAGTATGCTACAGTACTTAAAACATAACAGATGTTGCATAATCATAAGTCCTAATGAGAAAAGCAAGAATCGCCTGATTGACCACATGATTCATCACCAATAAAAACAGAAACAAGAAAAAGTTCTGATTCTTCATGAATCTTAGCATTGTATATAAACTACATAAACCGCATGCATCGGTCCAAGACATTCACAGAAGCCATAAACAAAGTTCAATGAACATAAGCTACAAAGACAAATATGCAGACAAGCTATATGAGAAAAGATCAATGAGAAAGAAGGAATGCCTGCTCTAGGAAACTTGATCGGATTGTCTTAATAACCACATTGCTTCAAGAAACAAGCAAAGGGTCAAAGACCAATCTGGTCTACTAAGGCAACTAAAGACAATAGAAAAATCTGTAAGACTGGTTATACAGTTCTCTCAGCTTACCAAGAAACATCAAATAGAAAACAACGGGAAAGACAGCACCTTTCGCCATTAATATCGAATCTATACACCGTAAATGTCACCAAAGATTTACCTAATAAAATTACCCACATTCCAAATACCCAACTAGAAATCGAAATAATCATAATTTAAAAAAAAAAATTGTACCTCCGATGTTGTTCACATCCACACTGCCCAGAAGTTGTTCCTTCCACTTCCTGAGACTCTCGTCATCCTACCAGATTCAGAAGAAACAATACATTTTTTGAGAAATCCTTTACATTCAGTCCAAACATTTTCAACAAAAAAAAAAAGAAGATGAAAAGGGCGAAAAGAAAAGAAAAAACAACCTTATCCTTCTCGAGATGCTCCTTGATAGTGTACTGAGGGCCCAGTTGTAATTTCTCACCAAGAGCGGCCTCATCTTCTTCCTCTTCCTCGGTTGCGTACAGGGAAGACTCGCTCATCTCTCTCTTCAAAGATCCCACCGCCTCATCGTCCGTACTCTCGTGATGCGGCGCCGTTTCGGACGTGGTCTCTTCTCCAGTGCTTCCTCCTTCCTTGTTCTTTTTCTCGTCAAAACCCATGTCTCTGGAACCCGATACAGCTCCAGCATCCACAGACATCAATCAACTCGACGAACCCAGGAAACGAAAACAAGAGCAATGCGTTTTCCCCAGATCAAAATCGTGAATTGGAGATAACCCTCGAAAGATCTCGCGAAGAAAAATGAAGGGTTTGGAGTTCTCTCTCTCTCTCTCTCTCTCTCTCTCTCTCTCTCTCTCTCTCTCTCTCTCTCTGTTCTTCTCCCCCTGGATCGTGGAGCTCTAACGTAAGGTTGGCAAATTTAGGGATTTTGGTTCTGGGAATGTTCTTTTACGGGGAGCTGGAACGAGTCATGTGGTGATCCGAGTTATAGGAGAGAGAGAGAGAGAGAGATCGTGAATGTCACTAACGAAAATCAGAATGGGAAAATAGGGTTCCACGCGCAGCGCAGTCGACCGAAGACAAGACAAAATTATTAATTAAAAAAATTATTAGATGGATAATTGCATGACTAACAGATGCATACACCTAACTCTGATTTCTTATTTGACGTGCTAAATTGGATTTTATATTTAATGTTTCCTAACTATGTGTATTTTATATTCATATGACGCTGGTTCTGCAATTTAACGAGATTAGGTGTTTTTATGTCTTCTGCTCGGATTTGTATATAATTATATGTAGTTATTAGAATAAACCTGAAATTCTGATTCAAGATCCCTTAAATATTATCTTTGGTATCCAATGTGCATTCACTGACTTTTGTATAAAAATCATTATGATCTCCCCCTAAATCAATTTATACGGATATATTACTCTCAAAATATTTTCTCTCTATTTATAATCCACAAAAAATATAAATTCTCCCATTTTCCCACAGCAATGGCTTATGTTTTATATAAGTAAAAAAAACTCCTAATACAAAATAAACTCTAAAATTAACCATATATATATATATATATAATTATAAATGGGCAGTCAGAGCCTGAAATTAGGGAGACACGATAAAGAGGGCAGTTCTTCTTTTGACAATATGACCTACCAAATCGTCCACTGACCAATGTGATACAAAAGTTTTGCTTTAGATTTTTATTAAAGTACGGTAAGATTCACTCATTAAAGTATGACGATGGTCCTGCAATCTCAGAACCGTCGGCGAATATATCTGTGAGCTTGAATGTGGATATACAAATTTAAAAATAAAATGAAATTCTTGTTTTTATGTCTTCCAAATATATATTTTATTTTGATTTATTTATTATTTATACAATTATACTTTTCATTGTCACTAGAATATATCTGGAATCCTAATTCGAACTCCTCCAAATATAATCTTTTGTACCGTTACGTGCAATCATCGATTTTTATACAAAAATCTTTCTATTTTCTCACCCATATATCAATTCAAAAGATTTTTCACCCATATATATATACACACACATGAAGCTGCGCGTGACAGAAAGTGAATGGCACGAGAAGTAATTGCATTGAACTTGGCATTGATTACAATATTATATCTTATGGAAATCGAATGCGACACGTATCCACGCACGTATACAAGTTTTGCCCCTCTTCATGGCCCATCAATCAAATTGAATTTCTGTAATCGTAAATTTATATATAAAGAAAACTCAAATGTATTTTTAAATAAATCTAATGATTCTTGAAGGTTTCGGCTCGTGGCCGGTTTCGCGACACGTGGCGCAGCAATGCTCTAAGCTAGAAACATTAGCGAAACGAAGATCCGCGATTAAGGGTAAAAAGGTCATTTACCGATTCCGAGTGAGGTAATCTATTAGAGTTTTGAGTTTCGGATTTAAAGTCCTCGACAGAAGCGTCGGAGCTTTCGTATTTTCTTCCCGAGCGTTGGGCTCAAGGCCGAACATTTATTTCATAAGCTATCACGTTTGTTCCCATCTCCACCTTGAGATTGAAATGTGACTTGGGGTCCTAATTTTACAATACTTGATTACAGAATTTAAATTACGATTGTTGTCCACTGTGGACGATTTTACTCACGGATATGGTAATCATGAGTTGTAACGAATTAAAATCAACATAAATATATTTAGTGTCGTCGTATGCAATCTTCCTGTTATAAAGGTATGTACAAATTTAAAGCATGAATTTGGTAATATAAATCATTCCATTAATCGATTGTTTAAATTTGTAATTGATAGATAAAATATTCGAACCGCACCGTGAATATACAGTAATGAAAGTGCTCCAATGTGATGATAGGCATAATTGAACAACTTCGCATAGCTACAAAATACGTACCATCAAGGTTCTATAGATGACGAGAATATATATATATATATATATATATATATGTAATGTGAAAATTTAAATGAAAGAATGTAGTCCTAAATATATTACAAAATTTTTATTTCATTTTAAGTTTTATCCCAATAAAATATTATCTCCTATGTAAATCATCATAATTATAATTATATTATGAACTTTTTGTCGTCAAGAGTATGTGCAGTTTTATTTTTTGAAATTTAATTCGACTATTACTCTTCCAATATATTTATTTAAATATATATTGATTATTAAAAACCAAGTTCTTCGGGAATATAATGGCATATTGGTTGGTTTTGCTTGGCTCGTTCTCATTAGTCCCACAAAGTTCCATCACGTAAAAACAAGGGCCAACGTGGTCGCTCCTTTATCCTACGTGTCACCCTATGATTCGATGCATCGTATGCAGAGTCAGTATGTGGGCCATTAGTGGGTTCCACATCACCGCCCGAATAAAAAAAAGCAAAGATAAGAGCGAAAGCGTGCCGTTTTTCTTCTCCGACGAGACATTTTTTGGTGGAAACGACATGCAGTGTCTCTGTTTATCTTAAGGCTGTTTTGGATTTTTTAAAAAAAATTGAAAGGCCGCAGATCGCGAGGCACCGCTCGATCACGATTACGGCGTCTGCTTCCGTACGGCGTTTTCCACTTGCGTTCGGTTTTCGTTGCGTTTGTTCCCTTTGGACATAAATTCCTTCTATTTATTATTAACAGTATTAAAAAATGACTTCATTATTATCAATTTTAATTTTTAAAAAAATAATATTCCGTGTGAATCGTGTTCAAATTCTTTGGCATGTATAAAATGATAGATTTCCCAGCTGTTATTCTTATTATTTAGTTATGATAATAAGTTTTCAGATAATTTTGTGAGTTTAGGGTTTAAAAATGAAAAAAAAAAATCCATTTCACTTTTGAAGTGGTTTGAATATCGGATTCAAGCAATATGGATTAGAATTCTAACATCTAATTCACTGATTAAACAGATAATATTTTAATGTTATATATTTAGGATAACCACATAATTCTACATATAATTTAGGATATAACATTTAAGTGTAAATGATTAATCCAAATAAAATATTTTAATTTTCAAATGGCCTGTAATATATATAGGCCGAAGAACTATATAAGGGAAATCAATGAGATTATATATATATATATATATATATATATATATATATATACATAAATGAAAAAGAGAATAATGAAAGATTTTGTGTAGACATGAGATGACGTTATCGGCGGTGGTGTAATGATCAGTGACCGCACAAAGCACGTTAACACAAACTACCAAAACACCTAGAATGATGACCCTTGTTGAAAAATTCCATACATCCAAAATCCCAAAAGCACATCTTTCATTTAAGCCCAAAACATTTAACAATTAATTAGAAAATAAAAATATTACTATGTGCTCGGGGACGAAGCGCGGTGTGAATGTACAAAATTTAAAGGTGTCGATTTGTATTTGAATGTCATTTAGTATACATTATGAACAATAAATTTAAAAAATGTTCCTATGTATGCTCTTCCTACAAAAAAAACCCCTCAACATATATATAACCTCACCGATATTTTTTGTATCAATTAAGTAGTCTTTCTGAAGTATAAAATTTTATTTAACTGTTTCTACTTTGTAACAATGAAATTCAATATTCAAAAACTTTTATAATTCCTGCTACCGTGGAGCTTATTCCAAATCATATGGTGGTCTTCGGCCCCGAAATTACTTTGGACCTTGATATTCGATTATTAAAAAAAATGTTTTTTTATACTAAATCTAATAAAAAAATATAGAATTATCACCAATCATGCCAATATTCTCTATTTATCAAATTGGTGAAGACGGGTTTTCCAATATCACATCTCAATATCCTCTCTCTCTCTCTCTCTCTAATTACCTCTATATAAAGCCTCATCGCCCATGCCATTTTACTCATCCACTCACACTCTACACATACATAAGCTCCACTACTACTTCAGCATTTGCTGCTTCTCTCTTTCCTCTCGACCATCTTTTGCTTAGTTTTCCCGTAAGTTGCTAGTTATGGCCACTGCTGAGGTATCCATTTAGCCCTTTCGCATATATATATATATATATATATATGTGTGTGTGTGTGTTGGCAAACATTGTTTTTATCGGCAATTGCAAACATATTGAGTACGTTACGCGTACATAATTACATGCAGTGTCCCAAACAATACCTATCGTGTTATGGATTTCAACTAGTGAGATTGGTTTGGCAGTGAATCACCCAAATTTTGTGTCTTATATTGCATTCTCCCTAACATTTGATTCATATTATCTTTTTAGTCATTTAAACAAAAAAAAAATGTGTTTTTGTAACAAAATTATATAAAAAAAATCCTTTTGCAGGTTGTTTCGGTTCAAAAGGTACTTTCGGACGAGAAGGAGAAAGCGACTGAACCGGAAGTGGTTGAGGCCGAGGAACCACGGAAAGAAGAAGACTCGGCCGAAAAAACTGAAGCAGAGGCCGACACAAAAGAAGTTGTGGAAGTCCAATCCTTGGCCATTACCGAGAAAGAGGCCGAGGAAACCGAGAAATCGGAGGAAGAAACCGGTGAGAAGTCTAAAGATGAAACCGATGGCACCGAAGAACCGAAGGTTGAACCGGTTGATGAGGTTCAACCGGAGGAGGGTGAAGAAAACGCTGAGAAAGCAGAACAACCAAAACCGGTGATGGAACCGGAAGCCAAAACCGGGACGGAGGACAAAACCGAAGCGGAGGAGGAGACTGAAATCAAAGCTGAACCGGAAAAGAAAACCGAACCGAAACCGAAGGAAGAGGAAAAGGTGGAGAAGGAAGTTAGTGCTGCTGTTGAGGAGGAGAAGAAAGAAATGAGATAATTATAATATAAATAATGGTGTGGTTAGTTATTGTTTACTATAATAAAAGTTTACGGAAGTCTGGTACGGTTCTTGTTTGGTTTAGTCCGGTTCGAATTCGGTTTAAGGGCTTTGTTCGGTTTGGTTGTTTGCATGTAACATGCATTTATGTACGCTTCGTTCGAGTACATGTATCCGAGCGGATATCGCTATAAATGATAAAACGCATGCATCAATATAATTAGTAACATTTTCAGAAATAAATCCATATTTATATTGTTTGTAGTTTATCTTGAAAATATATCTTATTTAATTGTGTTTATAGGTAAATTGGATTAACCAATGGCTAATTTAAACATAATTCCTTAGAATTACCGATCCTTTATATCTTTATATTTATCCATCGCGAAATTGCAAGTCCATCATGTACAAAATCTAGATTTTAAACATCTGTATTAAATCATATTTATCGGAGAATATTTACAAAATATTTCGAACATATCTATGTTAAATTTTAGTCAGTGCTTCACCAATAAAAAAAATAGTTAGTTTTACATTGTCGAACAATAAGCGCTTAATTTTATTTATTTATTACGTACAAAGATTCATGCCCCGATTTATATAGAAGATTTCGACTATAGCTTTAAAAATTTTAGTATATGATTCGATGTAACTTTATAATTTAAAGACTTCGTAGTTTTTAAATAAGCAATTTTTTTTTATCTCTCGATTGAAAAACTAATCAAATGTAAACAAAAACTATAAAAAAAACTTTAAAGTTAGTATATGAATCTGTAAACGTGGAGATCTCCTATAGGATAAGTCCAGAGTTCAATCCCACACACTCGTGCACGTTTTGTCTCGAGCCTTGTCGTAAGTTGTTCCGAGCCGCCGTTCAGAAGTTCTTCGAGACGGCGCCATACGAAAAGTACTCCAAGAAGCTTGGAACTCCGCAACATCAAATAGATAGATAGATAGATAGATACCAGTTAATATATCATAGTTTATATTAATTATCATCATCCCCATAAATAGGAAAAAAAAATTAAATTCTAAAAACAGAAAACGCACACCATGTCAAAGATTTCTCTCCACATCCCTCGTTCTATTTTTTCACATTTAAACCTAATTATAGCATTCCGAAAAATGAAAAGAGTTTGTGGTCGTTCACCTTCTCTTGCTCCTCTATAAAACGGACCCCCTGAACTCATCAATCCACAGAAAGAGACAAAAAAACAAAAACAAAAGGAAGAAGAAAAAGAAAAGAAAGTAATAAAAATGGTGGGGTTGCGGAGAACAAGACTGGTGGTGCTGATAGCAGTGGCACTGGTGGTTAACGCCGTCACAGCTGCCGACGCCGCCGTGGTTAACGTTAGAGCCTTAGGAGCCAAGGGCGATGGCAGAACCGACGACACAGCGGTACTAACCTATGCTATATAGTATACACACACACATATATATGTATATGTTCTGAACGAGCTAGTTGTGTGGGATGGATCATATACATATACATAGGCGTTTGCGGCTGCATGGAAGCAAGCGTGCGGAGCCACGGGGAAGAGCACTATAACGGTGGGAAAGGGAGAGTATCTGGTGACGAGAATTGATTTCAACGGACCGTGCAAAGGCCCCGTCACAGTGGAGCTGCTGGGGAATCTGAAGGCGCCGGCCGAGGTCACCAAGACCGAAGCTCATGGCGGCTAATGCCAAAGGTATATATATATATATATATATATATGTTCTCTCTCTCTTTATATATATATACACACACATACGCATATACACGAGTCCAGGGTGAGTGATTTTGCATATATACGATCTGTAACAGAACGTGAGGTTCACGGGCTTGACGAACTCGAGGATAAGGAGCATAACATCGTCGAACAGCAAGTTGTTCCACATGAACATTCTCAACTGCAAGAACATCACTCTGGAGGACATCGGCATAGACGCTCCTCCCGAAAGCCTAAACACCGACGGAATCCACATCGGACGCTCCAACGGAGTGAACCTGCTCGGGGCTCACGTCAGGACAGGTGACGACTGTGTCTCCATCGGAGACGGAAGCGAGAACCTCGTCATCGAGAACGTGAGATGCGGCCCTGGACACGGAATCGCCATAGGAAGCCTGGGGAGGTATCCGAACGAGCAGCCGGTGAGAGGGGTCCATGTGAGGCACTGCACCATCAGCAACACCATGAACGGTGTCAGGATCAAGACATGGCCTGCCTCCCCCGCCGGTATTGCCTCCAACTTGCATTTCGAGGACATCGTCATGGAAAACGTCGGAACCCCCATCCTCGTCGACCAGGAGTACTGCCCTTACAACCACTGCAAGCGCGGGGTATGTACAATTCATAAACCGACCGATACATATCTTTTCTTGATATATAAGGATAGATAGATGAAAGTAACAACATATATACATATCATGATGGGTTTTCTGCTGTGTGCAGTCGCCGTCGATGGTGAAGATTTCGGACGTGAGCTTCAAGAACATAAGAGGGACATCGTCGACGAAGACAGCGGTGAAATTGGTGTGCAGCAAAGGAGTGCCGTGCAGTAAGGTGGAGCTCTCCGACATAAATCTGACTTACAACGGCAAAGACGGACCTGCTGTCTCCGAATGCGCCAACGTCAAGCCCATTCTCTCCGGCAAGATCATCCCCGCCGCCTGCACCGCTCCTCACAAACCCCTTGCTTAAACCCCAAGCAACCTTGCCTGTGGAATGGGTGATCTATCTAAAGTTTTGGCCTCTCTATATATTGAATGAGAAGATGCTAATAATATAGAGGAGAAAATTCTTTTATTTATTTAATATAAAGTTAAATGTTCATTCATTCTCATCTTATGAGTTGCGAATACAAGATTGATATACTAATGCATTTTGCGATTCTGTGGAGACAAGGCTATATATATATGTTTTGTAGGATACAGCAACAACAGAGTTTAAAAAAAAAAAAGATACTCATATTGGCCCAAACAACAAATTATTTAAAAAAATCAAAAAAAAAAAAAGTTTCAAATTTCAGTGTCTATAATTTTAAATTTTTTTTAAAAAAAACTAAATGTCAAGAATGGGATTCGAACCCATGCCCTTTCGGACCAGTACCTGAAACTGGCGCCTTAGACCAACTCGGCCATCTTGACTGTTGAACTGGATTACATTACAAAATATTTATATTTGGTCAGTTGCAATCGATCGCACAAATCAGTTTTTACCTAATGTTAGTTCTTTTTGCTCTGAAGAACCTCTAGTTTCGAAGAGCAAATACCTCAAAAAAAGAGAGGCTCAGTTATGCGAGATCGAGCTGGTAGCTGACTTTACTGGTCAGATGGTTACCCTTTTCATCCAATGTCACGGGCCGAATTTCTTGGGTCTGAAGGAAGATCAGGAGGCGAACCGAGTGGTGGCCAACAAATCTGGTATCACTCACTGCATCCGTAACCTTTGTTTCACAGAGAACGAAAATATGTTCCTGAAAAAAGCTATTGAAACGAAATATCAGAAACAGCTTGCAGAGAAGTAAATTTCATTTGCATTCATCATATTTTACTGTACATACACAAGACAGTAAAAAAAGTAAACGTCGGCGATCAGAAGAAGACGAAGACAGACCATAAGTAACTATAAGAGCAGATCACGACTGCAACAACGTTTAGAGTTCATTTCTACACAACCATCTCAACGCAGGATTCAGTTTCGGCTTTGTCATTGTCCAAAACTTCCTTTGTTGCTTTGATGACAACTTGCCCATTGATGTAATGTTGGCGACAGACAGGCATATAGACATCAGCTCCCCCTATCAGCTCCGTCTGAGTGTCGCAGGTCTTTCTTAGTGTGAAGAAAGCCTTCTGGCCACAAAGCTCACAACGGGCAGTTAACTTTGTCACGGTATCAGCTATCGGTATAATGTCGAGAACAGGACCAAAGCTCCTTCTGTGGAACCAAAGATCGCATCCAATCAGTAGAAAAGCCAAACAGAAGCAAAATTATCGATGGATTTGGAAAATAGAATCAAGAGAAAGACATGGATTTTGGGATCAGTCAGTGCCAACAGCAAGTAGCACCTCAAATAGTCGCCATCTAGGCCTGCCACTATCACTGTTTTCCCATCTTCATCCGCAACCTTGCAGCAGAAATCGTAAAGATCTCCAAAGAATTGAGCCTCATCGATGCCAATCACATCAAGCTGCCAACAATGATGAAAAAAGACAAATCCTTGGTTTAAATATTCTAAATTGAGACACTGGAGAAGCAAAATCATGCGTTTAAACCCAAATTCCCATGGAATTATACAATGCATGGATCTAACCTCGTCACAAGACTAATCACGTCCATAACAATCTCCCAACAACTAGGCATACAAGAACTGATATAATAAGTCTCTGATCATGCAGATCCAAGGACGCAGCTTATACCTGAGAATAAGCATCATCTCCAAACTTCTCAGTAAAAGACATAAGATCTGGCAAGGCCCAGCAAGGGAATTTGATCCCATCGTGTGTCACAACCGAATCCTTCGCGTACCTCGTATCCTTGCTCGATTTTATCATCGCAACGCTTCTACGTAACACAAACCCAAATAACATAAACCCTCCGAACCATTCCCATCAAAATTGAGCAAAGATAAGGTCGAATAAATCACGGATCTGGGGAAAACCAATACAGTTACTGCGAAATTTACCTGCCGTCGCTGATCTCCGACTTGATCCGGCGGAGCAGAGCTGTGGACTTCCCTGCGAACATGGGACCCATAATAACATGAACCGAACCGGACCCACGACGTCTCTGTCCGAAAGTACCATCTCCGGAACACTCACCGTCGATGGAACTGAGCAAAAGCGAAGCTTTGAATGACGCCATGGAAGCCAGCTTTCGAGAACCTCAAAGATCAGGAAAACAGAAATCGGAGAAATAGAAACTCGAATCGTGTTTTTGGTACGAAGCGAAGGAGCCCTCGTCGGAGGGGTGTATATATATAAACACACAGATCCAGGGATTGAAGACGGGAGAAGATTGGAAGAGAAGATTCCTCGTTTAGGCTTTGTTTTTTTTTTAAAGAAAAAGACACTCTTTTTCCGGAGGGAGGTCTGAAAATGTTCAAATTTTGGAGGGAAAATATTTTGAGAGAGAGAGTTTTTAATTAATTTTTGCACGTGGCGGACTCTCTTTCATAGACAGAAGATTTGTGAAAGTTGGTAAGCCTCTGCCTCCGGCAGAGTGTTAGACTTGCAAACAAAAGCTTTGTCTTTGCATAGCTTCGATTTGGCATTTAATTAAATTTGTAAAAAGATTAATATCACTGAACGACAATGAAATATATATATATATATATATATATATATATATAATTTTTCTATTTTCTGATTTATCTGTAAAATCCATCTAGAACACACCTTTCACATTGATCGTATCACTTTTAGAATATTTTTACATTAAATATCATTTAAGCTAGTGGTCCTTAGTCAATAAGAGATATAATAACGATGATGCATAAGCTCGTTTACATCAAAGGCAATACGTTTATTTTAGGCGGTTAATGCATTTAAATTTTTTTATCCTGAATTCATGTCAGAGGTAAATAAAAACCAAATTAGAATATTGAAAAAACATACATTATCATCATATACTAGGAGTATTTAGAGATTTGGAATTGTGTAGACATGATTTTGAGGGCATAGTTAGTAATTAATATATGTGTTCCATGGAATTAAATTTTTGTTTTGAAGTCAATAGAATTCTAATGGATCAAATATAAAAGCTATCAACGAAAGGTATTTAAAAATACAAATATTAAAAAATTGAATTAAAAAAATAAATCAAACAAAAACTAATATAAAAATTGAATATATGTAATCTGAAAAACCCCAAAAAAAAAAAAACACTAAAATATACTCAAGAATGTGCATGTATACGTATAGAGCATTAAGGCCTACGACCAAAGGGCCTTATGTGGGCTCTCTTCTTTGTTTATGATGTGGCACAAAAACGGGAATCAAAACGAGCGAACAAATTGTCATCCGATCCACAAGAGAAAAAATACACACAAAATTAGGACAAATTTTTTATGTTGTCTATTTTTCATAATTTATTTTGAAATATTAAATTTTCCAAATTCATCGTCTTCCTCAACGAGAATTATTAATTTTTTTCCCACAGAAAAATATTTTTTAATGTAATAAATTGTGGCGAAATTACCAACCTTCCCATTTCTTACATACGCACATAAATTTTTATTGTATTGTATTTACAGAGCCATGTATATATATATATATATGTATACATATATATAGATGATATCTTCTCCTTCCACCAAACCGAGCTAAGCTTTCGTCTTTCTCCCTAAAACATATGCTGCTCTCTTTCTCTATCTAGAGCGCGTCGCTGTGCGTTGCCAAAAAAAAAAATCGTTTTTATTGACGCCATTGAAATTGCGTTAAATCGGGTTGAATCTGATTGAAAAAAGCCGGATAATTTGCTTTCTACTATCGGTTTCTCCCCCTCACCCCTCCCAAAATCAGTTTCTTTCTTTCTTGGGAAGGGCAGGATTAATCGTGCCTTCTGTTCAAATCTGGTGCCTCTTCAGATCTTTGTGTTTCTTGGCGAGATTTGGCATCTGGGTTTGGTCTGATTGTTGGGTTTTCGATCGTGTCTGGATTTTATTCTCTGATCTTATGCCAGTCTGGGATTTGGATTGATGTTCATTGCATATCTTGGGACTGAAATCTGCTTTATTTGCTCCTTGTTTCCCGATCAATTATCTGGAAGATTGGCTTGATTCTGGCTTCGTTTATCGGTTGACGAAGGATCTGTTGTTCCTGGGTTGAATCCGTTGAGGTTTTTGCATCGTTGCCAGATACTAAATCAACGTTTCTGATTGATTTCCGTATCGCAAAGGTATTGCCTTTGTCCCGATTTCACGTTTTGGTTTCGCTCTTGAATCTGGTTCATCTTTTGTATGTTGGAAAAGTATAGCTGCTACCGTAGATTCGATCTGCAAATGTCTTGACCCTTTCATCGATTTACCAGCTGCGAAACTGCTGTCTGGTTTGGTCATAAGAAGCAGCAAAAAAATGCAATCGGATAATGGGAAGCTTTTCATCGGTGGGATATCGTGGGACGCCAATGAGGAACGTCTCAAGGAGTATTTCAGTAGCTTCGGGGAAGTGATAGAGGCAGTGATCATGAAGGATCGTACCACCGGACGCGCCCGTGGTTTCGGGTTTGTAGTGTTTGCTGATCCAGCCGTTGCCGATAGAGTTATAAAGGAGAAGCACAATATCGATGGGAGAATGGTAAGGTGTTGATTCATGTAATGTAACTTGTTTCTGAAGTTTCCTTGGTCCATCACATGGCATTATACCCCCATAATTAGCAGATGCAGTACAAAATGAACCAAGTGCTAGTGTTTATTTTTGTTTATGGTAATGTGAAAGTATTGAATGAATACTTGCGTCTTCTTCCTTGACTTGATGTGAGATTTGAGCTTAATTTTTCATTGCCAAGCTCTTGATGGTTCCAGGTTGAGGCCAAAAAAGCAGTTCCTAGAGATGACCAGAACATTGTAAGTAGAAGCAATCACAGTAGCGTACAAGGTTCTCCCGGTCCAGGCCGCACAAGGAAGATTTTTGTCGGAGGGTTACCATCCTCAGTTACGGAGAGTGATTTCAGAAAGTATTTTGAACAGTTTGGGACAACAACCGATGTTGTTGTTATGTATGACCACAACACCCAAAGGCCTAGAGGATTCGGATTCATAACTTATGAAGATGAGGAGGCTGTGGAGAAAGTATTGCTCAAGACCTTTCATGAACTTAACGGTAAAATGGTTGAGGTTAAACGAGCTGTTCCTAAGGAGTTATCACCAGGTCCAAGTCGCAGTCCAGTGGGAGGTTACAACTATGGTGTTAATCGGGTCAATAACCTCCTTAACGGATATGCTCAGGGATATAATCCTTCTGCAATTGGAGGCTACGGACTTAGAATGGATGGTCGCTTCGGTCCAGTTACAGGTGGACGGAGTGGTTTTGCACCTTTTGGTTCTGGCTATGGTTTGAGTATGAACTTTGAGCAGGGAATGCCCGCTGGATTCACCAGTACTGCAAATTTTAGTGGAAATGTTGACTATGATCGAGGGATGAGTCCGTACTATATTGGTAACACGAACAGGTTTGGCTCTGCTGTTGGTTATGATGGAGGAAACTCATCCTTCTTCAGCTCGGTCACACGGAATCTATGGGGGAATGAAGGACTTAACTATAGGAATACCAGCAACACCAACACAGGTTCCAATTCATATGTCGGATCAACCAGCGGGAACACGCTAAGTGGTCCTTTTGGCAGTTCCGGAGTCAATTGGGGTCCTGGAATTTCCGGCCAACAAGGTGCGGGAAATAGCGTCACTGGCGACAATGCCAAGTTCGGGTATGGAGGCAATGGTGAATCAAGTTTTGGGTTGGGAACAGGAGGAGGGTATGGAAGAAACTCGGGAACTAGTATGGCGCCAGCTTCTTCGTTCTCTTCCGGCAGTGGTTATGATGCAGCTCTTGCAGATTTTTATAGTGATCCGACATGGAGATCACCAACTTCTGAGAGAGACGGCTCTGGATCCTTTGGCTATGGGATAGGAGGAGGTGCTCCTCCTTCAGATGTTTCAGCTAGAAGCTCCTCCCCGGGCTATGTTGGTAGTTTCAGTGTTAACAAGAGACAACCAAACAGAGGTAAGTCATTCAAGATACTACTACTCTCTGAGTTTCTTTGAGCTCATGTAGTGTTATGCTTAGGTGATGCCATGAAACTTTTCCTCAGGATCACAACTTTATTTGCACACCAGCCTCCTGTAACAAAGTCATCAGCTTTTAAATTTCCATAAAAAAAAAAAAATACATGAACTTGTAAAATTCGTGTATTTATATGAGATTTTTCCGTTGTAGAATTTGGCAGCTAGGGAGATTCTTTTGCATGCATACAAGAAATGCTTGTCGGATTATGGAAGAAAGATTAAGGAAACTTTTGTATTTGTGAAATTCTCAGGAACATGATGGAAGGCGTGTGTGTTCATCCCACGTACGCATTGTGGTCTCGATGGCTCTGTCTCAGTTTTCCGCTGTTTTCACGTACCTCTACTACATTCCTTTCGGTTCTACCCTCAATACAGTAGGCGAAACACCGGGAACTTCTGGTTCCCGGCAATATCTTATACATCCTTTCCATATACACCCCGCCGCCCACAGAACGAATCTTCTTCGCCATCTTTAGAGCTAACCAGAGTTGTCTCTCTGTTTCTGGTAAACAAAACAAAGAAAGATTGAACCCTTAGGCATAGAAACTACCTGAGCATTTTTGTGTCGCTGGTTGGTTTTCGAATTTCTTTTTCCCTCTAGGCCTTTTTTCTTGTGTTGCCTTCGTGTTTGAGAGGTGATATCGGGTTGCTGGATAGTTTCAGAAAGAACTGCATGTGCTTCTCCATAGAGGCAGCGATGCATATAGAGATGAAAAAAAAAAAACAAAAGAAAAAGGAAAAAAAAAAGGTTAGGATCCTGTCATTGGGTTACCTGGCTGTTAAGAGTCTTCGACTTCTCCCCTCTTCCTGGGGATTATGCCGGGATTTGAGGCAGATTGTGTCAGATGAAGATTTGTCTTTTCTGGGTTTGGGTTTTTTTGGTTGTTGTGTTGGTGGTGCGAGAGACGTGGGAGGAAGAGGATCCACCCTCAAGAGAAGAATAAGTTTTTAGCCACGCCACGTCTCTTTCTGCAGATTCTTTGTTCTCTGTTTGTATGTGTTCTGCAAAAACACAAGCTCGTTTTTGTCTCTGTGTACTGTTTATTTTACAGAAACATTTTATTATTATTATTATTATTATTATTAGCATCTACATGCTTTGTGAGAGATTCCTTTCTAATGTTTAGTTGCGTATTGAATATATTTTGATAAAATTGTTTATGGACGAGTACGGCTCTGTAGCTGTCGAAAGGCCCGACCTCTGGTTTCTAAGGTGCCCCGAACGGGTTGAGGGTGACGACGAGGGCGAACGATGGGTTTCAAAATGTTTTTTTTTTTTTGGAAATTAGGGTTTCGAGTTGGCTTTAGAAGAAAAAAAAATTCAAAACTTTCAACTTTAGAAAAGAAAATTGAAATAGGATTGATTCAAGGTTTTAACACCGCCGCCGCAACCCAAAAAGGAAACTCGGTAACGTGTTAGTTAAGAAAGTTCATCGATTTAGGGTTTTGTGCCATTGAATTGCCGTCACCTCAACGGGAGCTTTGCAGGGACCGATCTCTCCTGAGTTTGATCACGTGGCCTCGATCCAGCTTTTACTGCTTGTATACACTTTCATCCTACACTAACTATTTTACATTATGCATTTTTTTGGTTTCAGGAAAAGTTTTATCCTTTTTTAAAACATAATATAATTATTACGCAAGGATTCAACAGTCAAGATGGCCGAGTTGGTCTAAGGCGCCAGTTTCAGGTACTGGTCCGAAAGGGCATGGGTTCGAATCCCATTCTTGACATTTAGTAGTTTTTTAAAAAATTTTAAATTATAGACACTGAAATTTGAAACTTATTATTTTTTTATTTTATTTTAATAATTTGTTGTTTGGGCCAATATGAGTATTTTTTTTTTAACCTCTGTTGTTGCTGTATCCTACAAAACATATATATAGCCTTGTCTCCACAGAATCGCAAAATGCATTAGTATATCAATCTTGTATTCGCAACTCATAAGATGAGAATGAATGAACATTTAACTTTATATTAAATAAATAAAAGAATTTTCTCCTCTATATTATTAGCATCTTCTCATTCAATATATAGAGAGGCCAAAACTTTAGATAGATCACCCATTCCACAGGCAAGGTTGCTTGGGGTTTAAGCAAGGGGTTTGTGAGGAGCGGTGCAGGCGGCGGGGATGATCTTGCCGGAGAGAATGGGCTTGACGTTGGCGCATTCGGAGACAGCAGGTCCGTCTTTGCCGTTGTAAGTCAGATTTATGTCGGAGAGCTCCACCTTACTGCACGGCACTCCTTTGCTGCACACCAATTTCACCGCTGTCTTCGTCGACGATGTCCCTCTTATGTTCTTGAAGCTCACGTCCGAAATCTTCACCATCGACGGCGACTGCACACAGCAGAAAACCCATCATGATATGTATATATGTTGTTACTTTCATCGATCTATCCTTATATATCAAGAAAAGATATGTGTGTCGGTTTATGAATTATACACACCCCGCGCTTGCAGTGGTTGTAAGGGCAGTACTCCTGGTCGACGAGGATGGGGGTTCCGACGTTTTCCATGACGATGTCCTCGAAATGCAAGTTGGAGGCAATACCGGCGGGGGAGGCAGGCCATGTCTTGATCCTGACACCGTTCATGGTGTTGCTGATGGTGCAGTGCCTCACATGGACCCCTCTCACCGGCTGCTCGTTCGGATACCTCCCCAGGCTTCCTATGGCGATTCCGTGTCCAGGGCCGCATCTCACGTTCTCGATGACGAGGTTCTCGCTTCCGTCTCCGATGGAGACACAGTCGTCACCTGTCCTGACGTGAGCCCCGAGCAGGTTCACTCCGTTGGAGCGTCCGATGTGGATTCCGTCGGTGTTTAGGCTTTCGGGAGGAGCGTCTATGCCGATGTCCTCCAGAGTGATGTTCTTGCAGTTGAGGATGTTCATGTGGAACAACTTGCTGTTCGACGATGTTATGCTCCTTATCCTCGAGTTCGTCAAGCCCGTGAACCTCACGTTCTGTTACAGATCGTATATATGCAAAATCACTCACCCTGGACTCGTGTATATGCGTATGTGTGTGTATATATATATAAAGAGAGAGAGAACATATATATATATATATATATACATACAATGGGGAGGTTGTTGCATTTGCCGGTCTTGGCGCAGTCGTTTTTCTTCCAAGCGAGAGCGCCTTGGCCGTCGAGGATAGAGCCGTGACCGTTGAGAGTGAAGTCGACGAGGTTTCCAAAGTTGACCCATCCGCCATGAGCTTCGGTCTTGGTGACCTCGGCCGGCGCCTTCAGATTCCCCAGCAGCTCCACTGTGACAGGGCCTTTGCACGGTCCGTTGAAATCAATTCTCGTCACCAGATACTCTCCCTTTCCCACCGTTATAGTGCTCTTCCCCGTGGCTCCGCACGCTTGCTTCCATGCAGCCGCAAACGCCTATGTATATGTATATGATCCATCCCACACAACTAGCTCGTTCAGAACATATACATATATATGTGTGTGTGTATACTATATAGCATAGGTTAGTACCGCTGTGTCGTCGGTTCTGCCATCGCCCTTGGCTCCTAAGGCTCTAACGTTAACCACGGCGGCGTCGGCAGCTGTGACGGCGTTAACCACCAGTGCCACTGCTATCAGCACCACCAGTCTTGTTCTCCGCAACCCCACCATTTTTATTACCTTCTTTTCTTTTTCTTCTTCCTTTCGTTTTGTGTTTTCCTCTCTTTCTGCGGATTGATGAGTTCAGGGGGGCCGTTTTATAGAGGAGCGAGGAGAAGGTGAACGACCACACACTCTTTTCATTTTTCGGAATGCTATTATTAGGTTAGGTTCCCATGTGAAAAAATAGAACGAGGGATGTGGAGAACTCTTTGACATGGTGTGCGTTTCCTGTTTTTAGAAATTAATGTTTTTTTTTTCCTATTTAAGGGGATGATCCATGGAGAGTATTAGTAATTAATGTATAAACTATGATATATTAAGTGGTATCTATTTATCTTTATTCATGTTGCCGAGTTCCAAACTTGTTGGAGTTGGCGGCCCTTTTGCTTCTTGGAGAACATTTATTACATACCTATATATATATATATATGAAACACAAGGTAAATCCAAAAACTTCTATTTCGATCAGTTCCGTACACATATGAACATATGAAACACTTTTTTTTTTTTATCACAACTGGGAAAAAGGGAAGAAACCCAAAGAGGGTTACAACAACAGCCCAAGTATGGTCCGAACGAAGAGCTTTGTCTCATTTCCAGGCGCAGGACGCGACCAGGTCGCGGTTTCCCCAGCCTAGAAACAACGCTCCCTCCCTCTCCTCAAGCCGATACTTGTCGGAGTAGTTCTTGAGAAGGCCCTCAATGGTGGAATTCACCAATGAGCTCAAAGGGTAAGGAGCGAAACCCGCCATTTCGAAGCGCGACTTCCATTTCCCCAGGAGCTCGTGCCTCTCCACACGCTCTGTTCCTTCGCATGCCACTATGTTCACCACGTCCCTCGCCAGGCAGTGCTGCTCGACGTTGATCCTCTGCTTGTGGCCCCGTGGCAGCGACACGTCTATGGACTCGAACATTGCAGTGTAATAGTTCATCGTCTCGAAGAATCTCGGGAGGAAAGCCGCAGTATTCGTGTTCGATTCTTGCTCTACAAGGGTCACTACCTTCGGGGAGAGGCTTTTCACCATTCTCAGTAACCTGTCCCTGCGATTTTATCATACAGTGACAGTGACATCAGTTCTTGATCTGGTTTTGGGTCGGTTCTTGATTTGTGGGTCTGAAAGTTTAGACCTTTACCTGTGATTCTCAGTGCTCACGCTCTCGTCAGGCATGTGGTGAAGCACGAAGGCGAAATTGACAGCAAGAGCTTCACCTGGTCGGATACCGAGGTTTTCAGGTTTAACCTCGGATCCTGAGACAGGCACCGCATTGAACTCGAACGGGACCTTGAACTGATCTGCCAGTTTGGCAAACTTGTTCCCTACGATGCTCAGGCCACCTCCCCGAGCGTATGCTGACATGACATCATCAATACCCGTTATACGTATCCGAGGAGGGCCACCGGGCCTAGCTGCAAAAGCCTGAATTAGAGTGACCCACTGGCTGCCTTGTCCGATCTGGAAATCAACTATATGAACTCGGTTTTCCTCTTTCATGGCTTCAGCAATGGCTCCATTTGCCGACATATACCCAAACTTGAAATACGGGCAAACTTCATAGAGAATGTGCATATATGAGAGAAGATCGGTGCTCGCTGGTTCGGGGCAACAGTTAAGCGACTTGTATATGGAACTACCCGATGAGGATAAACGAGCCACCAGCCCTTCTAGCAAGTAAGCTCCTAACCGTTGGATAGGCTCACCAGAAACAGAAACCATCTGGCGCAGCTCATCAATCAGCCACTGAGCCATCAAAAGGTCATTATCTGACACTGCTTTCGCGCAAAACACAAGGACTGTTCTTAGATCCCGTCTTGCGATAGCCTGATACGTCGATCTCCAACTGTAGATCTCTTGGCAAGGCGTGGAATCGGTGGAATCAAGGCAATCAATGAAGTCAGGGTCCGGCCCTAGCATCGCAGTCTCGAGCTCCTTTAGCTTGTGCCTCAAGTCATTGACATCATTAGTCACACAAGAACCGCTCAATGAAGAGCTTTTACCATCATCATCGTCATCATCATCATCTGGAGAGTTGTTCTGTGGAGAATCGGTCCCGGCTAAGTTACATGCCGATGACTCGAGCGTGCAATACCGTTTACGAGGGTTCTGAACGGGTAAGTACCTAAGCTTTGCAGAAGAATTGTAGTTAAACTGGTTATCTAACGGTTGGAACGTCGACATATCTGATATATCCGGTATCTGAGATTGCAGAACCATCACTGAACTAGGTTAATCTTGTCCAAATTCAAGCAGCAACAGTGTTACAGAATCACTGAACCAACCCTACTTGCAAGATACCGACAAGGAAAAAATCTGCAGAACAAACGGACAACTTGGTAAGATTGGTATCAGCCGGTGATTTAGAAGAATCTGATCACGGAAATGAAAATTAAATCTAAACGATCCAACACAGAGTCCCAAACCCACATCAAAACCAGATGCAGATCCAGAATGTGCTGCAATTCCGAGGAATTCAAAGGAAGGGAAACATGTCTTGAATTATATTCAGATACAAACTACAAGAACCCTAGAAAGTTAGCGTTCTTGGGTCGTGCCACCATTTTCCCTGGAAAAACAAAACAGAGTAGAAGCAAAATTCAGACAGTTTTACTTAACGCGGGACCAGAAATACCCAACAATAAGCTAAGATCAAGAACCCAACCGAGAAGGAAAACGATTCACTTTGCTTCGGTTCGGTTTCTGCAAAATCCAGATTTGCGTCTGAGAATGCATCTCATGGGTGTTCAGCAACCGAGATTTTGCATGAAAGTTTAACCAAAAACCCGATACGGGTATGGGAATGAACTAATTCTCGATCATATTCAAGCAAGCTAAAAATTCATTTACAACAAAGAACCCGTGTTTAGGACGAACAAACTGGGAAGAAACAGAACAGAGGACTTGAAGATTAAGCTGCAGAGATCTTTTTTGTTGGCATAAAAAATCCAAACTTGATACACACCCACCTGAATTTTCGCGACAAAAGATTAAACCGTATTGAAGCTCCATAAGAATCAGATTCCGAGAGAGAGAGAGAGAGACACCCATGTGGAGTTGCCCGAAAGACAAAAGGGAAACGGAGTTTCTTTTTATAATCAGAGAGAGAAACTCGGGCCCGTGTAATTTACGATATAACCACTGTGGTCATGTCTCTTCCACAGAAAGACCACGACCAAACCATTTCTCCCTATGCATTTCAAAACCTACGATTCAAAACTCGAACTACACGTCGTGAACAGCGAACATCAATCATGACATGAGTTACGCATGGATCATGAATATGTATACAAAATGATATTATCATCATATCGACGCTTAGTTCGTACTGCCACTTTGAATCAAATTGAATTGAAAGAGAAGAAGATTGACTTCATAAGACGAGGGGGCCATTGGGGAGGAAAAACCAAAGTCAAGAAAGACAAGAAAAACTAAGGGTATAATCGTAAATTTAACCCTCGCCCAGATTCTTGATCTCGAGTCTTTGACAATGCGAAACGAGGTTACTTTGGTCAGTTTTCACGCGTGTTTGTAGTGGCAGTTCTGTAATTAAATGTAACACTTGAGGATTTAATCGTCCCTTAGGGGGAAATGTTAAGATGCGAAATGAACGGAGTTGAGGTCAGTTCTTTTTCTTTTATTTGTTTATATTATTTGAATAATATTCTTTTCTTTCATATTTATATTTCCTTCTTATATTTAAAATAAAAAATTATAATAAAGTTTTAAGAAAATAAAGTGATTAATCTATCTTCGTGTTCGTGGCCCTACAGCATTCCCAGTCTCATCCATCGCTCTCACAAAAATGTATTCATGTGTATGTTCTTTTTGTCGTTTTGTAAACCAAAAGAGATATACATGCAATATAGATATATATATAAACGTATACTTTAATGTTACTTGAAGATTAAGATGACGTGGCCTCTAAGATTGGGATGAATGGCTCTCCTTGACTCTTCTGTGTAATATTTTTCATCAATACAGATGGTTATAATCCCTATATTATACATATATTCACTAGTTTTTTTAAAAACTAATTCCGAAGGTATAAATTATTTCGCTTCAACCATTTATCGTTAGATATTTGATTTAATATAATATATAATATTATGTTAAAATGGTGAACAAAATTAACGTATAGATTTTTAAATCAAGGGTATAATGTAAAGTAAAATGATGGGAGTGGGAAATTGTGATGATTAAAGCGTGCAATAACAAATAAATAAAATAAAACAATATTGTATATTTCCTAGGTTTACATTGGGTTAATCCCCCACATGCAAGGACTTATCTAATCATTGCCTAATCTCTCACTAATTACCAATTATCATAAACACTACATAGGATAATAGAAATGAGTCATTTCATGTCAAAATAACTGTCTAAAACAAAGATTAACAGAAAGTTAGATTTCTGTCCAAAATCAGCCAAAGAATCTGGTATACATTTGCCTACAGTTTTAAAGCAATATTATATATATAAGTTTTTTTATAATATTTGACCCAATGGAATACATATATATATATATATATATATAAGTTTTAAAGCAATAATATATATAAGTTAATGATATCAACGGGATGCATGTTCTAATTATTTATATATAATCTTCTCAAACCTCAAAACTGTTTTTATAGTAAAACCAATATCAAATTTAAAAAAACTGTATATAAAATATTATAAATATTTTTTTATTTCCTTTAATGGAGGCAAGTGCAAGACATGCCCGCACACAGTTCAAGAGTTATGCATGCTTGCTCGGTTTGAAAATTGAATTCATGATATATAAGTCAACCCGACACATAGACATTAGACAATTAAATTATCCATATTATAAGTCTTGGGTTTGAAAATTCACTGGAATAATATCTAAAGTGGTTCAAAGATTTACAAATTTATGTTGAAGTATTTTATTTTAGAAACATCACATAAAACTTTATCAAAGCTTCATATAATTATATCAAATTTTATTTTTTCATGTAAATATATAAGTTTTTGAATTATCGTCAAAGTGAAATTGTAAATAAGGTGTTCCCAAATTTCAAAACCCAATGAGGAACATGCTAACTTTTTGGTTTCTTTGTGGTCATACATGGATGGTCCCAAGACTAACCAAATGCCATAATGGGATCTCAATTTTACAGCGGAATTATTAACCATAAATAAACATTTTAAAACCAGGGATTTACTTTTATGTTAATTAATTGTAACAAAAAATAATTGTATAGAGTAAATGAGTAACAAAATAAATTATGATACCAAGTTGATATATCATATATGGTCCTCATATCATTTGGATTTAGTGTGGAATGATACTTAAGGTTCAGAAATTAATATTCATTTGTTCATATGTTATTAAAACAAAAAGTAAGCGTTTTCAAGTATTATATATAGATAATCGTTAACCAGTAACCATAGAATTTATATACAATTTCAAGTTATCAATATATATATTCGATCTATTTTATTTATAAATGATAGATTTAGTACATACTATTTATGAATCATAATAAATAAAATGAAAAAAATATGTGAAAATTAACTAAATTTTATAATGAGTCTAAAATATCCACCTTCGTCTTTTATTATCACAAATAACAAATCTCATATCTCTTCAATAACCCTTTTCAAGATATTGTAAGATTTGATTTATTTAAATATTTGGTGCGCGTGCTGTTTATTGATTCATCGCCGACCACGTCTTCTTATGCATATTGGTATTATATCACTTTTCAGTACTATTATTATTATGATTACAAGAACAATTTTATTTAATTTGCAAGTTTTGAACTTTGGAGAATGGAAAAGAAATCGTCTCAGTTCAACGATTTTTGGATTGATCTTATGGCCCACATGTCTCTCCTTCGGTCTAACGTGGGCCCTCCCTTCTCTAAAGTGCTACCTAACTCGGGGTCTGTATCTTTTCTTGTAAAAAAAAAATTATAGGACAAATTTCAAGATTTTTAACCCAAAATTATAATATTCATAAACTACTTAGTTTTGACTTCTTTATTATTACTTCTAATTGATCAAAGCGATATAATTTGTTAGTTCTACAAAATGTTGGTATTAAAATATTCTATACATACACACATACACACAATATATATATGTATTATACAATTCTCAAAGTATCCGTATGTTAGTTGAGATTCGTAGGGTTTGCTAAGTTCACTTGGATTTCTTACTTATTTTCCTAATCAATTCTTCCAGAAAGTCACGCATCAGCCACTCGTCAACTAATCAAAAACACAAAATGCTAAACGAATGTATTAACCGAACCATTTTTTTCATGCGTGCGTGGAGTTACCACTTTCACCGCGTCAAGTCCTCAAAGGCATGACCTGACCTGACCTTCCTTTCCGGACGTTGTAAGACTATAAATTTCACCTCGCAAGTTTTCAATCTCGAACCCTTTCCATGCTTCCGAAATGGCTCCGTGGATTTTCTTTCTCCTCGCGATCCTCGCCTCCGCAGAACCCGAACCCACGAGACAGAACAACCAGAGCAATCTCATGGCAGCAATGTCAGATATGAGAAGGCAATCCTACCACGGGTTTGTCATCCTTCTTCAGCTCCTCAACAACACCGATTTCCTCAAGAGCACCGAGGTTACCTTCTTGATGCCCAGCGACAGCGATCTGTCCCAAGCAGACATCAATCTGGGCAATCTCCAGACCTTTGTCCTCAGCCACAGCATTCCAGCATGGCTGATGATCAACCACATGCTTCGTTTCCCCAACCGAACTATGGTTCCTTCTAACTCTCAGGACCAGGTTCTAACCATAACCAAGGCCAGAGGGACACTAGGGCTTTACGTTAACGATGCCAGGATCATATCTCCCAATATCTGCCAGGATTCCCGGATATCCTGCCATGGAATCAGCAACGTCATTAAATTTACTGACGAGTCTTGCTCCACGGTTATATTAACTGCCAAAGAGAACAAAGAAGGTAAGCAATCTGCAGGGAGTTCCTTTCACGCCATGTTATCCCATTTGCATGCAAAGCATTCTAGAGCAACTGAGAACAAGAAAAAAGGAGGAGGAATCCCGTTCTTACCCCTTCATCATCAGCGAAGAACTGCCCCGCTGCACTGAGCTTCTTCCTCCCAGAAAGTTTCAGACGGTACCCCGATCCTCCATTTCATCCAGAAATAAAAGCTTACTAACAGTTATGTAGCTCACAGAATGTAGAAACTAGAAAGGTAATTAAAGAATAAAACGGGCACGAAAAAAATCAAATAAGTTTCGAGCTCTCTATTGTTACAAACTTCTTTCACTTGCACAAGAATGCCGGAATGAGATCTCTCTACATCAAAAACACCACAAGTGGACAATGAAACAGTTGCATTAGAACGGAATCTGCAGTTTGTGGGTGACAAGCAAAGCACGTAAAGTTGCAAAGAAGCCAACAGATCTTAGTGATACATGCATAACTAAGACGCTACATCGATTAACTTAATAGAATGAAAAACACAGGACATAGTAGATACAGGATTTGCCAGATATCCGACATTAAAGTAAGGCAGGATCCTACATAGCTATATATTGAGAGAGGGAGAACTTCTTGAAAATGCACAACATACTGTGGTGGAGCTTCACGGATTTGATCAGAAAAGGTGGCGCTGGTTTGATTGAGGATCTACCTTCGGAGAGAGATTGTACCCTTGAAGAAGATCACGGATTTTGGAGTACATCAATACCTGTGACGGGTCAGCCTCACCGCTGGTGTGAGATGCCCGAGAACTTTCCTGCAGTTTAATCTTCTCGAAGAGATATTGCTTCTCTGCCTCAGCCTCGCTCAACCTAAGTTTGAGATAGTTACTGACGTATTCTTCCTCGGATTTATCCATCTTTGCTAGAACGATCCTCTGCAGCCTCTCGGCTTCGCGCTTTGCCTCGTTAGCTTTAAGCTGGAACATGTCTGCCTCTGCTTGCTTTAGTCTCACTATCCTCTCAAGCTCTTCTATCTGCAGTTTTTTCTTCTGTTTCTCTACTTTCAATTCCGCCACTTCCTTAGCCTTCTCTTCAAGCTCTCTGTCGCAAGTCTCCAGAGTCGAACGCGCCTTCTTGAACAGTCGCACGTTTTCCTCCGCCACCATTTCCATCTTCCTCAGTGTCTCCTGTACAACTTCCGCAATTCGATTACAAGCATCTTGAGGCGCAATCACTCGTTCACCCCCTTCATTTTCAATGCTCTTCGGAGTGTCCAATTCAATTTCTACAATGACAAGGCATGCAAAATGAGTTACACCAACTGATTACATAACACTGAAATAACTTGTATAAACCACTATAAGCAGCAGTCTTTTTTACCTTGGAAAAACATCAATATCAATTTGGTGGCTGTTGCTTCCGCCATTCCACCCTTTATCTTGTCAATGAGTTCCTCACATTTCCAGAATAATTTCCTTTCTCTTGGATCTTCGCATCCACGGAAAATCCTACTCACAAAATCAAGTTCCTTCATCAGAGATTCCCGGTCCCAGTTTGGAGAACAGTGCTGAAATACATCTTTGACCCAACCCAGAAGCTCAGACGTACGATCACATGCTCGACACTTAAACAGCATCTCACCAGGCCCTGATGTAGTTTTAGCAGAAAATCCCATGGAAATTTGTCCATCTCGGATAGCGCAATCCGTATGAGTCCAGTGGGAACACAAGTCGCAGCCAATCCAACGGCAGGTGTTGACAGCAAAATCAAACTTGTTACAGATCACACACATGCAAAGGTTACAGAAACCTTTCCTGTTGGTACATATCTCACAGGTGCAATCATCTGCTGGGAGCTGATTTTGGCATGCTATGTTCCTGCATCTCTTGTATACAAAGATGTCAATAAGAGATGTTTGGGGCAGGCTGATATTTGGGTGCAAGAAAGCCTGGATTCCAGTATTTATTGCAACGAGGATTTCAAGCTGCACCCGATGGGCCCTAATAAGCGTCTTAGGAGTCAGATCAGATCTGCTCTGGACAAACTTCTGCAGAAACATAAATTCATCTATCTGCAGCCCTCCATTCCCCTCGAGGATAGCTTTAAGACCATTCTTTAACTCCTCAAGAAACTTGTCAGGTAGTCGATGCATTTTCTCAGAGATTATGTCAACTCTCTCCCTAGCTATGTCCCTAATTGAAACCTTATCTGCACTGGAAATATGACGACTCACGGGTTGTTCATGAGAATCAGGCTCTGTCTTTTCGTTAGCTGTCTTCTTCACCATTAAAGCACCTGCAGTTGGCCAAGTTTCCTGAGAGCTGGCACTCTCGGCCGGGGACTCGCGCACAACATCAGAATTAGATCGTGGCTCATGGCCTTCGTGTGACAAGCGGGGATCCGAAGATACAAGTGAGAGCGCTGCTTGCAGCCCTCCAGTTCGGAGTTGCTGACGTGGAGGTAACATCTGGTGAGGATGATTAGACCCAGACGATGTGCCCATCAATCAATGCTGCAGCCAATGGAAAGTACATCAATTGCAGACTTGCCGCAAGCTGCTGACAAGAAAAGAACCTTTCAAACACAACAGAATTTGAAAGCAGACGCACTCCCATGAGGAATCCAAGACTTCAATTCGATTATCATAGATCTATCAAACATTCGGAGTTGAAATATAGTCAGAAGTCTCTCACTTGGCATCGGAATTCATCAGAAACATCGTTTGACAAACACGAACATCGCAAAACAAACTGAAGTCCAAAGCGTCATATGTAACTCACAACCCAGAAAAACCCTAAACACCTGATGTAGTCACTACAAATCCCATCGAGAGATAAAATTGCATCGCATGGACTGGACTCAATCCCTCAAAATTGAATCCAGCTTAAGCAGCTGCAAAACCAAAGAGATGCTACACAGTGAAAGCATTCAGACACGAGGCAAAGTTTCCTGAGAAATCGTTTGCTGAGAACAAGCAAGAAAAGTCAAACATAAACTTCAAATGGAGAATCTCAGCAGTAGCTTAGCATAAATACAAAAAAAAAAATCTAAATCAACCCTAAAATCCAGAAATTCAACTCAATCATCACAGTAATCCACTCCTCTACCAGCGATTTCCGAACAAGTCTGGACACTCAACATCAGCCAAAAAAAAAAAAATCCTTCATTTTCTCACAAACCGAACAGAAGAGAGAGATGGAAGAAACCGAAGGATCCAAGCACCGGAAAAACGAAAAGCTCACCAAAGAGGCGTCGAGGGGCGTGCCTCGAGAGGCAGCTGAAGCAGAAGAAGATCGATATCAATGACGAGTGAGGAATGAACAAAAGGGAAAGCGAACGACAACTGCAAATTCCATTTTTCTTTCAAATTAGACAAATAAAAAACAAGACTAGTTTTTTTTTTTTGAAAAATGTCTTTGGCCAGGAAAAGCGTCTAACGGATAATACAGCTGCCGGTTTGAAAATGCGATGTGACCTGATTAGCCGGTCACCTCCGAGTTTACGTTGACTTTGACTTCTTTGTTTTTTCCCTCTTACCCCAACTTGCAAGTCACCGCTGCTGATTTGTCAATTATTGCGTTAAAACGAGGCCCCCAAACTTAATCCCTTATCACCAGCAAGTCCCTTACTTTTAAAATTTGAAAATTTTACCCACACCAGTGAGATTGACGAAGGAACGTTCTGAAATTACGTTAAAAATCGAAAGCGACGCTTAGTCTTTGTTGTCTCTTCTGCTTTATATGTCGTCTTACGTTTTCCGTAGGGTTGTGATTGGAGATTTGGGAAGAGAGGGGGTTGATTTTGAAAAAGACAGATTATGGGGGAACTTTTAGATATATTATTTTTATTCGGCAAAGAGACTAAAACAACTTGGAGAACATCCGCAACATTAGAAGGGGAAAGATGAGTAAACAAAATTCAAAAAGGAGAGATCTTTGTGTAACCAAAATCTTCCCATACCGTTATTAATTGCTTGATTTAGGGTATTGATTTTTTTTGTATTGATTAATAATTTCAATAAAATCATTTATTCTTTTTTTTAATTATATAAAAACAATAATCAAATTTCATTAAGAACTTGTCAGACCAAACTAATTAATAAAGATGCATCCCATCTATAACAAAATATATCCGATTTCGAATCTCAGTTTGGAATGTCGTGAATGTAGAAACAGAAAGTTGCCATATTCATAACCTATCTCTTGTGTATTACTTCCATTTATCAAGGAAGAAAATAATTAGAGAATATTTGGAAACCCTTGTATCCATATGTATACTACAATTATACACGCTATATATACACACACATATATATGCACATACAAACACGAGAAAGAGAAGCTCCATAGTTATAAGGGGGATGGGTCGTAAGATGATGAGAATGGAGAGAATAGCGAAGGAAAAGACGAGAGTGATGACTTACAGGAAGAGGAAGGCTTGTCTCTTGAAGAAAGCCAGAGAATTCTCAACCCTTTGTGGCGTAGATGTGTGTCTCATCATCTACGGCCCCAGCAGGACCGCCGTCAAGGCTGCGGCCGAGGAGGAGGAAGAGACGGTGGCCGAACCTGAGACCTGGCCGACGGACGGGAACAAGGTCCACGACATCATTGGAAAATACAGAGACACCGCTTCCAGCAGCTGCCGGAAAATTTTCCAAGTACATGACTTCTTGCCGGAAAGAGGCAAGAACAACAACACGGATAGCAACAAGATTCGACCAAAATACCGTGTTTGGGATGAGAAGCTCGGAGGGTGTTCGAACGAGGAGCTGTTCGGGATTCTGGGAAGAATTGAGGACAAGATTCGCAAGGCACAGGGCCTTGTCGGCTTCTTGGAAGAGACGAAAAGGCAGAAAAGGGCACTGGCCGAGGCAAACCAACAAGCTTTGTGTGGTTATAGTTACAACCACATTGAGCAACAACAGTTTCTTCCATGGCCTCATCTCGGCTTACCAGTTTCCTATTCCCATGATCCAGCGACCATGGAGTCAATCAAAACCCTAATGATGTTAAGCAGGCAAGAAAGTTATGGCCTTTTTCCCGGGTTTTATGGCGGTCCACCACACTGGACACAGGAGAACATTGTGTTCAACGGATCGGATCAGCTCCCGAGCAATTGGGTGTTTGATCCGCCGCCCGTGCAGAGCTCAACACAAGCAAACAAATGGGAGGACGATTCTAGTAAGAATCTGGTTTGAAGGTTAATCTAGGAAGCTTTCTAGGCTTTTGTTTTGTTTCTTTGGTTTTTGAAATATCATCAATATTATATTGGACTTTGGTTACATATCATGACAAAGTATTGCACAAGCCAGAGGAACTATAAAACCACGTTTTCTTTTTTTTTTCTTGCAAAACTTAAGATGAGCCTGAAAAGCTTTCCTTGTGGGTTTGTTTCTTCCCTGAAAACCCCATAAAAAAAAGAGAAGAAAAAAACGCAATACGTACATAAAGCGGAGTTCCTGTTATGGTTCCAGCTTGAGAGATACAACACGAGACTGTCGGTTGCGCTTGGCTGCCTTATCAAATACTGCTGAGAGGCAAGAAGGCGCCCACCATGGCCGCCGAACATTCTGCTCACCTTTCAAGCAAGCCACTGTCAAGATCCGATTTTTTTTTGCTCAGCCATAACCGTACAGCAAACTGAGATAAACTAGAAATCCATTTGTAGGAGAAATGTGAGTAAAGCAAAAGAACCTTTTATCCGTCTGAGCTCTTTGCAGAGGGTAATGAAGTCTCCCCACTTCATGTGACACCTCCTTATGAAGCGAAGGATCTGTTCCGTGGTAAACATAGACATGCTCTCTAGATATTCCCCATTAACACCATTTTCTTTGAATATCTGACGGTAGCTTCCCAAGTTTATCTCCTCTAGCCACAACCCAACATCCTGACAAAGAATGGAATTTACCGATTGCAAGACATTTTGGACCACAAGTACATACGAATCACGAGTAATTATGCGAAGTGTGTCCTCTTTAGTGGCATTTGATCAAACAAAAACCCATCATCAGACAACGACCAACTTCGCTGTAAGAGTAATCAAACTCTTCCAGAATCGACTAAAATCTATCTGTATCTAGTAGATATTCATAAGTTCCCTTTCATTTATATGGAAATCGATCACTGCAGAAAACACTGATAACCTGAGTGAAACTATTTCAAGTCTAAATCAAACAACAATAGACCCCACACGGCACCTCAAACAATAAGCAAAGTCCAACACTGAACCAGGTGCAACAGCCAAACGAGTCCGTAAAACCCAGAAAAAGCCATCACCTTGTGGGATTTTCCATTCAGAATTCCCTCAATCAGTTGCATGATGTATACATTACAGTTAAGAATACACGATTGAAGTGTCTTAGTGTCCCTTTTCCCTTCAAGATCTACCGAAATACCAAAACAGTGAATCAAGCTCCCAATCAGTAAACTTGAAATCGACGCATACGTATCCAACCGGGGATCAAATCAACCAAATTTTGAATCAAATCGGCTGAATCGGATCTCGCTAGACTACGCTAACACCGAAGTAGGTAAATTCACACAACAAAAACCCCACTCCCTCAAACCCTAATGGTCGAATTCAATAATCATACGGGATTACCTCAACTGTCCAGATGAAGAAATCAAGCGGCTCAGGCGGGTGTTCTTTGTTCATATCCTCTCTTGCGAACAAAGTCCGAGAATGAGAAATTCACCTGCAATCACACCCAGAAGCCATAGCCCCACACACACAAATCCTATTAACCGATCAGAACAAAGGGGGAACCCCACGATCCCCCTCTCTCCGCTCAATCTGACAAAGAAGCATAAGGCTTACCCGACACGAGAGCTGTAGGATCTCCGAATTTAAGCTTCGAATTCCGGAAAAGTTTTTTCCATTCTTATCGGGAAGCAAACAGAAAGATATAGAGAGAGAAAAAGGGATTCAGCGAACTTACCGTGTGAAACGGGTGAAATCTTAGGGTTCGAAGGAAGTCTCCAAGATCACATTCGAGAGAGGAGACAGAGGAAGAGAGAGATGGTCATGCGAGGGTGAGTCGCATTGAGGGGACAAAATGGGTCCAGAATTGAATGTACGCTTCTCTTTTGGCTCTCTCCGACTCCGACTGCTCCACGCGCTCTGCTCTAATCGACACGCGCCACCGGTTCTCCGTACGACAAGTGGACCCCACTCCTCCCTTCTCTCTTTGTCAGAATTACTAAACATTTGTATAAAATTAAAAAAATAGATGGAATTACCATCTAATTACATAATTGAATGAAAATACGCGTTACATCATTCGACGTCATGTTTTTACCTTTTTTTTTAATTGAACTTTTTTAGTGGCAGAGGATTTACTGAAAACCAATATCCAATTTTAAACTCAAGTTGCTTTGAATAGTTCTAAGTAAGGAGTAAAGGAAAAACATTTTAATTGTGTTAAATTAATTTATATAAATTATTGATTAGGAATTGTTTAATCAGAAAGTAAATTAAATTAGGTAGTTGCGGAAACTAATTAATGTTTCAACTTCAAAGCCATGCAAATCTAAGCTCACGGCACGTGATCATCGCCGTCCATTCCTCCACACACACACATGGGTATACAATATATGATTATAATCATGGACCACATATGTGTCTCGGGTTTATAAATTTCGGAGTACCCGGATATTTCCTCCGACTTATATATATATATATATATGTATATATATTATGTGACGGACTTATATATATATATATATATCCATTTGAATTGATCAAAACAAGAAATAATCGCAATCCCGGGAGAAAAAACTCGAATTCTGACATACCGTCAAAACAAACTCGTTCAACACTCAAAACTTTCCAGTAACACTGGCGAATTTTCTCAGAAACTTTCAGAATTTCCGGGAAAAATAATCCGACCCACAAACCCTAAATGCGCGTGGAGAAGAAAGGAAGAAAAAAGTTAGATGGGTTTCGAGTATATCTATATTTTATGTTAAAAAGCCTTGAAATAAGCCCAAATTTATTGAGCCAAGCCCAAAAATGCTCATTGGATTTGTATTGGGCCTAATCTATTTCAGCCATCCAAAAATCGGACATTTAGGTGGGATGAGATCGATTGTGATCGCGACGATTATCCGATCGTTTTTCAATTCGGGTTTTGTAGATCTCGAACGGATAATCCTTTGTTTATTTAGTATTATCATGAAATTCTTTTTTTTTTCCAAATTCAATCCAATAGTTTATTTATCGGTAAATCGATATAAAAAATACTCCGTCCATTTCAATATAAATGTGATGTTAATGTTTTTTACAGTTTTTTAAAAAAAAAAAATTAAAAATATATATATTTTTATTAAATTATATCCACATTAATACTCTATTGAAGTTTGATATTTTTAATTAAAGATAAAATTACATTTTTTTATTAAAAAACAACAAAAATCTAAAATGATATTTATATTGAAATGGAGGGAGTACGTATTAGTATTAACGACCATTATTATTTTATGTGTTTCTCTATCAATTTTTGTTAAATGAGATGCGCTTATATATATGCAAAGATATATAAAACGTTTCTAAACACTGTGTCATTTCCCCTTTTTTTTTGTGTCCAAGTTAAAAGTTAAAACTGCCCCAAAAATAGATATTTTCAATTGGTTGGTCCACGGGAATTCCGTAGGCGCGCAACGAGAGGATAATAATTCTTACCACTTCAGAGCTTATTTATTCCGCCAAATAGACACTTTACGGTTACTTCAACATCCACTATCAATGGCGTCTCCCGTCGGAATCTCTCTCTCCTTCTTTTGCCTGTGGGCGTTGCTAATCTCACCGTCTGTCTCGCTCACCTGCACGTCACAGACATTCTCCGGTAACGCCGTGTATCCTCACTGCCTCGACCTCCCTTACCTCAAAGCCTATCTCCACTTCTTCTACGACGCCGGAAACTCAACCCTCGCCGTCGTGTTCTCTGCTCCGCCGTCGAAGCCTGGCGGATGGATCGCATGGGCCATCAATCCCTCAGCGGAGGGAATGGCCGGTTCTCAAGCCCTTGTCGCGTTCAAGGACCCCAAATCCGGCGTAGCCGCCGTGACGACCCTGAACATCAGCTCGTACCAGACGCTCGTTCCTGGGAAATTGGCGTTTGACGTTTGGGACACCAAGGCGGAGGAAGGCGGCGAAGCGTTGAGGATCTTCGCGAAGGTGAAGATTCCGGCGGATTTGGCGGCGAAGAGGAAGGTGAACCAGGTTTGGCAGGTGGGTCCGGGATTGACTCCGACTGGGTTTATCGTGAAGCACGGTTTCGACGGGCCGAACCTCAACGCGAAGGGGACTTTGGATCTGTCCGGAGCAAACAGCGGCGCCGTCGCCGGCGGTGGAGGCGAGGGTGATTCTAGGGTTAAGAGGAAAAACGTAAGTCTCTAAATTTTGCCTCTTTTTGACTACTCGCATTAAAATTCTATACATTTCAGACTCTGAAATCTGGAAAATACTTCAAAGTTCGGATTTTTCGTGGAACTTCAGATTACCATATGTTTCCTATTTCTTCCAAATTCTGAATTTTCAGGCGGGTTTTTTCTGGAGAGACGACGATTTCTCTCTGGGTTTTGTCGTTGATACCTCCTTTGACCACAAACATTAAATGTCCAAGATTCCAGACTGAAATCCGGGAAAAAACATACAAAGTTCCAATTTTTCCTGAAATTTCGGACGACCCTGTTCTCAAATTCTTCAAAAGTGCTCATTTTTTTTTTAGTATTTCCGCCCAAAGAAGACGATTCTCCATCTGGGTTTGGTGCTTAAGCTGATGATTGATTTCTATCTTTGGTGAATTCGCAGATTCATGGGATTTTGAACGCAGTGAGCTGGGGAATTCTGTTTCCAATCGGGGCCATAATTGCAAGGTACATTAGAACGTTCGAATCTGCGGATCCTGCGTGGTTTTACCTCCATGTTCTGTGTCAGTTCTCGGCTTATGCCATCGGTGTTGCGGGTTGGGGCACCGGTCTCAAGCTCGGTAGCGAATCCAAGGGAATTCAGTTCACCACACACCGCAACATCGGCATTGCCCTCTTCTCCCTCGCTACAATTCAGGTATGTATACATACATAGATGGATTTCTTGTCACAGAAGAAACTGTTTCAAGTAGATGTTAAGGTTTCGTTTCAACTTGTTTTTGCCTTGAACTTCCATGTTCTCAGTTGAAGATCTAAGCTTATGAGGGTTAGATTCTTGAGTTCCGTCGGTTGCACGTCATGAGATATTAATCTCAAACTGAGTTATGTGTCTCAGAATGGCACGATCTGGGCCATGAAAAATCAGGGTTTTGTCGTGTTCTTGGTATGGAATTGTTCTCTTCTGACCACCCAAAGCCCCTTTGTCTCTTTGTCTTTGTGTCAGATGTTTGCTTTGCTATTGAGGCCGAAGAGGGACCACAAGTTCAGATTCTACTGGAACGTCTACCACCACGGCGTCGGATACTCGATCCTCACCCTCGGAATCTTCAACGTCTTCAAAGGTTTTACTACAACGATATGTGACCATATTATACCATTTCGTTTTCATTTGGTTAAGATTTGTTATAGTTCTCTTGCTTTCTTACTCCATTTAAAGAAACTTTGCTCCGATATCTCGATAGGTCTGAGTATCTTGAACCCGCAACACGCTTACAAGACGGCTTATATCGTCGTGATCGGTAGCTTGGGAGGATTGGCATTGATCCTGGAAGCAGTCACATGGATTGTTGTTCTGAAGAGAAGATCAGGCAAATCCACAAAGCCTCTTGCAGCTTGAGCTTTGAAGAGATGTCAAGATCTTGTAACTTAACCCCTTAAAAGATTCGTTATCTGTGATGGAAACGATGTCTTTTCCGGATCTTTTGGATGTTTCAGATTCAGACAGTCCATAGATATGATCTGAATCCGATGTTGTTGTGTTTTTTTTTGTATTGGATTTGTATTATTGCCACTGCAGGCAGCTCTGTATGTATAGTCTATAGATTAGAAACACATGTATCATTGCTCTTTTCCTTTGCAGCTTTTGTATGTTTGTCCATTCATTTTCGGGTATACGTAATTGAATTCACAAAATAAAATGAATAATTAATAACTTTATTCGAAATATAAAAATCCAAAGTACTAAACTTCATTAAGGCGGGCTATGTAAATGTTATATCAAAATACACAATAATAATTTCCAATCTGTAACTAATCCTTTGGACATATCCCCCCATGTGATAAGGGCATAATTATCGCACAAAACAGTAATCATTATTATTTTGTTGGGGATCTTTTTAGAAAGATAAATTTTTATTTTATTATTTTCCTCGTAGTACCAACCATCTTTTTTTTTAATCCAAAAGATTGTTTGGGTCTTTTATCGCCTCTAGACAAAGTTTTCAAATTCAGTAAAAAATAACTTAGAATTAAAGATTTTTTTTTCTATTTTTAGCGAAAAGTAAAAATAAAAAATAAAAACATATTATAAAAATTTATAATTAATATTCATAGATTAAGATTTAAAACATCATTCTTTCCTCCAAAGCTGAGAGTTTATTTTGATTTTAGTAAAGAAATAATGGGGTTTAAAAATGTAATTCTGTATTTTTCTACACGATATATGCAATAAAGTATATTATATCTATATTCTCAGCTTTCGGACAATCTTTTTAAGTTACATATTCTGATTTCAAGGAAACCTTAAGATAATTTTTTCCTCTATCCTTTTGTTAAGTGGAAATATTTTAAATTTAATTAATTTAGAGTAAATGTAGCGATACTTTGCAACATTAATACGTATATTTGGAACGTACGCGAGGAAACATGTCAACTAACATTCTCGCGTCCAAAGTGTTGAAAGTTGATTGGACGCATCAAATACAAAAACGTTAAATCTTCTTTGTTAGTTGAAATCTATGTAGCGACCAATAACCAAACCCCAATTGATTGACATTTTTCTATTTGTAATAATATATATATATATATATATATATATATATATATAATATATGTTTAGATTCCTCTAGACAATGCTGTGTTGTCTTTCTTTTATTTCTTTCCTATTACTTTTAGATTAATTTTTTTTTTCAATTTTATGTTATATTCATCTCATCTTAAATTCAATTTTCATTATCTAAATAAGTTTTCGTTTTATTTGGTCGAGTTTTATTTAAATTGTATTCATATATTCTATAAAATGAGAAAATTCACGGAGAACAAAAAAAACTAACTAATTAATTAATCTTGCAAATAAATGAACAATTTGGGATTTTACAAACTAAATGTAACAATCAACGAATTAATTTATATATAAAAATATAAAGTTAACCCTTTGAAACACACACACACACACACATATTATATTTTGGTTTTATCTAAGTGACAATCTAAATCCCCTTTTTATAGGGAATAGGGGTTGGGATGTCTTGTCCATATACATGCAGATGTCTTTGCATGGCATCATTTAGTTAAATTTTTATTTTTAAAGACACGTCCTTTCTCAATTTGTCCTAATTATTGGGATTTTCCTTTGTTCCCCACACGCTATGACTGGCTGGTCAATTCTCTCATCAACTCCTCCCTTCGCCTTTTATATAATTTTGTAAAACCCCAAAAATGAATGGTTATATGAATCAAACACATATAAAATAATAATAAAAAATATCCAGTAAAGATATAAAAAAATTGTTTGAAAAAAAGAAAATTTTCAATAAACATTAAATCCGAACCAAAACAAAATAAAAAATATATTTTTCAAAATGAAAAATTTGCATCAAGTACTTTTAGTAGTAGAAGAACAGTGGATATATGTTTTCTTCGGTTATTTACTCTCTTTTTTTTTTATATATAATGCAAATATCCATCATTATACATATATATATGTACATGGGTGTTGTGTAGGCTTTTTAGTATAATAATAATAATAATAGCCCATTAAATAAATTAAGATCATTTTGTATTATTACAGTATCATAGAGTCAATTATTCAAAGAGTTGCCTTGTTTCCTTGAAGAGTTGTCTCGTGCTTGAATAAATTACGAGGCCGAGAAGAACGGGAACAACGGCCGGTCCTTTGGGATTTTGGTTTCATATCTGTTTAATTATTTGAGGTTTTTAGTTCTAAAAAAATTTATATTCAGTTCTGAATGAAAAAATTTCGATTTCAAGAATATTATATTATTTAATTAAGATATTTTCATTTTTTCATTATAATTTTTAGAATATATATAGGAGAGTGGGTCTCGAATAAGAAAAAGTTTCGAAACAAACAAGAATGAATATTAAAATAGAAAAGAATAAATAAAAGCAATAAAAAAAACTCTTTATTACAAAAAAAAAAATCCATATATTGTGGAGTGTAGTGTAGTAGAAGCGTATTCTTTCTGTCATGCGGATGGGCCATGTCATAATGATGTCGTGCTGACATCATATATCTTTAAATAATATATTTGTATTAAACATCATAATGACGTTTTCACTCTCTCATACTTCTGTTGCAGCGTTCGTTTTTATATTTTATATGTATTTAAAAAGATTTCTGAAGTACGTATCGGTTTGATAATTATTGTCTTCTATCCGAAGTGTGTACATTGAACCAAATTTGGGTGGCCTAGTGGTGAGAGAACATTCAAAGCATATTTTCATCCTGGATTTAAACCCAATCGTGAGGAGGAACATTCACATGGACTTCTCCGATCCTCTGGAAGATGTAGTCGGACCAAAGGTACGGTGAACTTCTGAATTATCAAAAAAAAAAAAAGTGTGTGCATTGGTTTGACAATATCTCATAACAATTTGTCTCTCACTATTAGATTTCACAATCGACAATAACTAAAAAAAATTGAATCCAATATAAATTATAAGCAAATGGAATATTTGTATATAAATTATATACAAATCAAATGTACGTTTAACAAAAACAAAAATCAAATGTATGTATGTTTGGTTGATTATGTAAATTAAAAGTGTCCTATCTTATTACTAATTTTGAATATGGAGAAGCCTAAAGACTAAAGGGCCTGACTCAGAAAGCCCAACATACTCCCGAGTCATGGGCTCGTTGATGATTCCCTTCACAAAAGTATCCAAATTGTATAATTTTATTTATTTATTTATTTATTTCTCTTATTATTATTTTTTTAAAAAAATTTTAGAGAAATGCCCTTGTTATATTTTTTATGAAAAATAAATTGAACAATAAAAAAATATTTTGAATTTCCAATGAATTGATTGGATTGCACTTTGAAATTTTGAAAAGAAAAAGAAAAAAAATAGTTTCAAACGTAAAATTAAGTTTTGGATCCAATATCGAATAACTCAAACTCTAAGGTCCGCAAAAAAAAAAGAGTAAACATTTCACAGAAAAAAAAAAGAGATGAAATAAATATCGTATCTATAGTCATATTACAATTAATACCCCATGTTGTTTTATGGACCGCCGGTCTAAAAACACAAAAAGATATAGAAAACGATGCTTGATTTCGTGTGTGTGTGTATATATATATAAGTAATATATTCTTCCGAAAACAAAAAAAAATAAAAAAATCCATATAAAAATAAATAAGTAGATATAATTTTTAAACACAGAATTCTCCACACCACACCCCTACTTGTATTTATATTACGTTCTGCAAGTTGATCCATTTCAATGGTTTGATGACGTGGTCCACATCTATTTTTGGTCACTATCTGTTACCGATACTATTTTATAATTATTACATAATTTTGAAAATAAATGGAAAAAGAAACATTAAAAAAAAAACACAAGAAAAACATGGAAAATCGAATATAGGAAACGAAAACGATGGGGAATGGGCCCACCAAGAGGGGAAAACGAAGGCCCAAGGGCTATCCAAGGAAAACCCCACGGAGACCGATATTCGAGATGAAACCGGTCGATGTTCGCCACGTGTCGGTCGTAATCGGAGTCCTTTCGGCTTTACGCGTTTCCTGTCTCCACCGGGAATAACCCGTTTCCGGTCACGCGTCACGCCCCGAAAAAAGATAACCAACCAAACAGATTTACGTCTCTCTCAAATTTCTCCCATACAAGGAACCGAGTGTCTGGCTCGTTGTTGTCATATAGAAAATATGTACGCATACATTTAAGCATTTCTGGTATTGTTTATTTGCTAGGGTTTTTGGGCTTAGAGAAAAAAAAAAAGAAGAAGATGAAAACAGGGGAAGAAGGAGAAGTGGTGGTCTCTCTTGATCTTCTCATGAAAAAAATGGATGATTTTGCAAAGGACAGAGACTGGGAGAAGTTTCACAGCCCTAGGAACCTCCTCTTGGCTATGGTATATAAACCCTTTTCTTCGTCTGATTTATCTGTGATCTTTGAGTTTTTGACAAAACCAAAGGGGAAAAAAAAGGGAGAATCATGATCATCTTTTGGGTTGTCCTTTTATTTTGTTTTTCCAAAGTTTCACCCTTTGGTACTTTGCTCTTTTGGGGAAGCTCTTTCCC